>NC_135637.1:39762182-40098015 GCF_053574225.1 Canis aureus
ACTGGAAATATGGCTTGTTGCCTCACTCCCTTCTTCCCACCATTTCATTTCAAACGTATGGTCTTTAAGAGGCCAATATCTGGCTAATCATTGGGAAAAAATATATATATATATATTTAAAGATTTTATTTATTCATAAGAGACATAGAGGCGGAGACATAGGCAGAGGGAGAAGCAATCTTCCTGTGGGGAACCTGATGTGGGACTTGATCCCCGGACCCCAGGATCATGACCTGAGCCAAAGGCAGATGCTCAACCACTGAGCGACCCAGGTGCCACTTGGGAAAATTTTTTTGACCATAATTTGACCTATATGAACTTATCAAACTAGCTCAGTAGGTGCCATGGTGTTTGAAAGAAATAAGGTGCTAAATAATACCTTCTACGTTGCAAAGCACTGAATATAACATTAGTGCTTTTAGAGCATATATTAATATGTGTTTTTAGAAACTTTTAAATATTCCTGGAAAAATAAACAAATACATATTTTTCTTTCTGGAACTCATTTCTCCATTCTGGTAGCAAGTATATGTACATATGCATATATATCTGTGATTCATTTGTGTTTTTAGGTGAATGCTATCACAATCTAAGCTTATATATGGCATTTTTAATGGCATTGAGATATTTTTAAATATATGGGCAAGAAGGGAGAAAAACAAATGGCAGTTAATGATATCATCATTTTTTCTAGCTAAAGGAAGTTGAGAGAGATGATATTTATTGATTATATATTATGTTCCAGTCACAGTGTTAGGACTTAGCATTATTCATTTATTTGTTTATTTCTTGTTATTTCTCAAAACAGTCCTTTGAAGCCAATGGTATTATCCTATTTTATAAATGAGGAAGGAAAAAAAAGCTCAGAAGACTAACTCACCTGTGACCTCATAAATATGAAGCAGCAATTTTAAACACAAATCTGTCCCATCCTAAAGTCAGCCTCTTTTTCCTACACTTATTTCATAGCTTTTTATATTAAAACTATGGTATTTGGTTCAATGAATGAATAATAACCTTCAAAGGCATCATCTTCCTAGTCAGACTCATATAACCTGTGTGCCGGTATCTGGTGTTTCATAAAAGTAAGTCAAATAAGCGACCTACACGGAGGTTATGAACGATTTGGAGGTCCAGATGAGTTGACATTAAACAAACAAACAAAAAAATCTCAATTACCTGCATATTAACCTGATGCTCCCTTTCCCTTGGGGCTATTCCTTTTTTTTTTTTTTTTTTTAAGCCGGGACTTCCTCCCTTTGACTCAGGGATCATGCTTCACTGTGACTCTCTCCCTAAATACCTTCTGCCCCCATCACAGAAAAGCATTGACTCCTGCATGAAAGGGGCCAGTTTTCTTCCTGTTCCAGATGAGTTCCCATCTGGGTCTGGCAACAAAATACTTTTTCCCCAATATACTCATGCTTTGCTGCTGAGTCCACTGACCATTGGCTGGAACCCGAAGGGTGGCTTGTCCGCTTACCACCTCATTTCTAAAGGACCCTTCAGGACTATCCCTGCCATTCTTTGTCTGTAGTCACAGAGGGTCTCTGCTCATCAAAGAAGTCAGCAGTTCCAAGAGTAGAGAGGAAAGGAAAGAATGAACTATTTTGCATTTCTCAGAAGTGGTTCAAATTTACACAGAAGGAATTCATGTCAGTGGCAGTTCACAGTTATTGTCAACTCAGACTGGAAACCGTGCAGGTGCTTGCCTAGAGTGAAAAACAGCGCCCTTCCTTTGCTGAGAAGCAGGCTCTGCTTGTCTTGGTTTCTCAGTTTGACTCTGGGCCCTCCAGGGCCCATCTATTGAAGAAGAAAGCCACTCACTGATCAGAGGCAGACCTTGCCCTAAGTGTGCTTCCCCCAGAGAGCCTTTTGCTCATATTCTGCCGAAGTCACAAGTGGCCCTATTGGGATGCCTGCGAGTGCAGATGTAAGAATAATTCACGACCTAAGAACTTAAGGGGAAATGAGGTAATTCCCAAAAAATCCATAATTTTGATTTTGTGGGTTTGTAGCCCTGTTAATGGCAGGTTGCAGGATACTTCAATAGATTGCTGACATTAAGTGGTAAGCAACCTTTGGATCCGTCCAGTATAGAACACTTTGAATTTTAAGCCATTAAGATCATAAAGGACCAAAAAAAAAAAAAAAGATCATAAAGGACCTAGAAATCACCTAGTCTTGTCCCACTGATTGTATAGATTGTATACCTGGAGCCATGTGGGACCCTGCTTATTTGAAATATATATTACATTTGGTCAAGGACTCCTGACCTTCTGGACCATTGTCATGTATTATTTCAAACCCAATAATGTGATTACCAAGTATTCCTTTTATCTCTTCAAAATGATAATTGTTCGCTTGGCAAAATCCATGAGCCACCAAATATTTTGCCCATCCAGTCTCATCCAACACGGAAGGAAATCTACTCAGAAGACTTTGAATATTATGGTTTTAATGATGGAATTGATCCAGTCTGTTTTGAGAAATGTCATTACATGTAGCCAAGTGCCTTTTCTGATTCTGTGCTCATTACACACTAGTCTCTTTATCATTTGACCTGTCATGTAAGTCTATCAAATGACAGATGCCAAGAGTCCTGAAGGAAATGTTTCAGTCTGTGTGATTCTTAAATTGTTCATGATATTTTTTTATTTTATTATTTTATTTATTTATTTATTTTTTTGTTCATGATATTTTAAACCCATTGTTTCTTAGGTTTTATTTTATTTTATTTTTTTAGTGGTACCCTATGAGGCACCTGGGTATCTCTGTCAAGTAAGCACCTGACTCTTGGTCTCAGCTTAGATCTTGATCTTAGAGTTGTGAATTCAGGCCCTGCATTGGGCTCCAAGCTTGGTGTAGAGCCTACTTAAAAAAAATAATAATAATAATAAGTAAATAGATAAGAAAAAAAAAGAAAAAGAACAAAAAAGAGAAAAGTATCCTATAGCAAGAGCATATTTCCTGCTGAAAATTCTATTGTACTAAAAAGGCTTATATGGTCAGTATTTCATCATTTGAGGAAGTAATATAAGTGGGTCTGAGTGGTATCTCAACAGTTATAAATGAGTGTCTCCACCAAAGTGTTTTTTTGAAGTAATTATTTCTTAGAAAATGGGCAGCCCTGGTGGCTCAGCAGTTTAGCGCTGCCTTCAGCCCAGGGCGTGATCCTGGAGTCCCGAGATCGAGTCCCACATCGGGCTCCCTGCATAGAGCCTGCTTCTCCCTCTGCCTGTGTCTCTGTCTCTCTCTCTCTCTCTCTCTCTGTGTCTCTCATGAATAAATAAATAAATAAATAAATAAATAAATAAATAAAATCTTTAAAAAGATGGTTTGCTGTCTTAAACTGGATGTTTTAAGCAAAACACAGCTCATGAAAGCAATGCCACAAACTTTTTGGAGATCATAAACTTTATGACATGCTATTATTTAGGTAGGTGAAAATTTCTTGAGGTACCTTTATGTAGATTCATAAATGGGCAAATGTAGAGTTCCACCATTCACATAACTAAGGATACTTGGAATTTTTAAATTGGCATCTAGTCCCCTGTTACTAGAGTTTTCGTTATTCTTTGTTATTTCTTTGTTATTTCTTTGTTATTCTTTGTTATTTCTTAAGAATGTTCTCTTAAGTATATATTTCACTATTTTCGATTACTTTTGGTCCAGCACCTCATTTTTTTTTTTGATAAGGAAGAGGCATGGGAAATGTACTTAAAATTCACTACTCATTTTTCTTTTGCTTGAACTATATAGCGATTGCCTGTTGTGATTTCAGATAAGCTTTAATGAACTTGCATAGAAATGGCCTGCCTTCCATTTGTTGGGGAGCGGGTCAAGTTTGAAGTTGAAAAGATGAGATTATGGAACACACATGCACACGAAATTATTGGCATTTCAGAAGTTTATATCGAACTGAGCTGTGCAGGTTGTAGTTTCTAGCATTCATGAGAAAAAGCTTACTGCTTTCACTTCAGTTCTGTCTTAGTCTGTTCCAGCCATCATAACAAAATGTCATGGACTGAGTGGATTGAAAGACAGAAATTCATTTTCTCACCGTTCTGGAAGCTGGAATTGAGAGATCAGGGTGGTTGGGCTCCGGTGAGAGCCCTCTTCCTGATTTGCAGACGGCAGCCTACTCTCTGTGTGCTCACGTGGCCTCTCCATGGTACATGGGGGGACAGAAAGAGCTCTCTCTCTCTCTCTTCTTGTAAAGCCATCAATCCTATTGAATTAGGAACCCTCTCTCATGATCTCATTTACCCCTAATTATCTTCTAAAGGCCTAATCTCCAAATGCAGTTAGTTATATTGGGGTTTAGGGCTTCAACACATGAATTTTGGTGTATAGCAAGTTCCTTGCTATACGAGGTGCCCCCTCCAGCTGTTATACACCACAGGCTTCGAGCTGATTAGAGTACATAGTACCATTTTTGATCTCTCCATATATTTCCCCCAATTATTTTTTCCCCTAGATTTCTCCTGAAAGATTTATTTGTAATTTGGATTATATTAAACTACTCCTCAGGGGATGGATGTCTGTCTGTAGCACTTGGGCAGGTTTATGTGACTTTTAGAATCTTTGTAGCATTTGGGGCAGGGGCGGGGGGCGGGGGCAGGGCTTATGAATTTGGTCTTAAAACCTGTTAAATCTATGTCTCTGATTAATAAGCATTTGGTTTGGAATGAAGCCATCATTCTGCAGGTGTGTTCCTTCAATTGACTTGCACCCCAGTGATAGATTTATCCATTTCATCTGAGTATTTTATGCATGTGGGCATAATGTGAAATCACTAGGAGACATAATAGGGATTAAGTACATTTAATTTTATAACAATTTTGCATGTATTGACTAGTGCCTGCTTTACTATGAAATACAGCTTATACTTTTCCTATTTATTTAAAATGTTTATTAATGCCTTAAGATATGTGTATCTAGAAGTAAGCTAGCTTCTGGGTATACCATGAGGGAGGATGATTTACTGCCTTTAGGAGTTTATTGTCTCATGGGCAAAATAGTCGAAAAATCACAATAGTGTGTCAAGAGCTCTGAGAAGAATCTTTGTGGGTTAGAGTCAAAGCATAGTGAAACCAAGCTAACCCAGACCATCACACCTTATGTAGGATAATGCTTCTGATTTAACAAAAGGCAGTTAGGCAATTAGGACAATCACAGTGGATCGTTTTCAAATCATTTTATTCCTTCCATAAAACTTTTAAAAATAATTCACAATCATTTGAAATTGGTTCACTTCCTCAGGGACACCTTCCTGAGCTCTCAGACTAGGTGAAGGCCCCCCTCAGATATAGTACAGGTGGCCAGAAAGTGAGCTTTTGATGAGCAACCAATCATTTTTCAGCACAAATGTATAATTTTTTAGCACAACCAATCATTTCTTAGCACAAGTATATCTCAAATATGGCACGAGGTACACCCATATGACATTTTTTCCCAGTTTATCTGAAATTCAGATTTCCCTATGCATCTTGTATTTTATTTGCTAAATCTGGCAACCCTACCCAGGTTTACAATTTCACAAAACCTTATGCTTTCCTTCTTTACACCCAGCAGATTTTGTAGTTAAATATTGTTGCAATTGTTGTAAGCGGCGCCTGAGAGCTTTTCGCAGTGTTTGCTTTTCGCAGTGTTTGATTTCCCTGCCTGTGACATGCTGTCTTAAAAAAACTCTCCTGTGTTTTCCTTTACTCACACACATTGGCAACACTTCTGACACCAGATGTGTGAGTTTCCCACACATCAAGCGGTTCCTTGACACCAGCTCTATATCCTACAGTTCATCTCAGTTTTGACACCATCTACCTGGAGAGAGCATCAGATTGCACACGTTAGAGGCTCCGTCCCAGAGGACAGTCTTCCTTGTGTTTCATGTTACTTCTGCTTCTGACCTACTGGCTATAACTTAGAATTCCCATGACCCCCGCCTTGGATTTGATCATTTGCTAGAATGGCACATAGAACTCAGGAAAACACTCACCTTTACTGGTTTGTTATAAGGGACATGATAAAGAATACAGGCAAATAGCCAGACCCGGAGATACATGAGGCAAGGTCTGGAAGGGACTTCTGTCCCTGTGGAGTCAGGGTGTGCCTTCCTCCCAGCTTGTGTGTTGTGTTCACCAACCTGGAAGCCCTCTGAGCCCCATAATCTTGGGATTCTTGCAGAGGCCTCATCATGCGGGCTTAACCAATTATTAACCCCATTTCCAGCCCTTCTTCTCTCCCCAGAGAAGGGCGGCTGGAGCTGAACATTCTAAGCTTCTAATCATCGCTTGGTCTATCTCATCAACCTCCATCTAGGTGCCCGACAGGGGCTGTGTCATTAAAAACAAAAGGCATTCATATCACCTGGGAAATTCCGAGGGATTTAGGAGCTCTGTGTCACACACTCCTATCGCTCAGGAAATGATAAAGGTCTTAGGAGCTCTGTGTGAGGAACCAAGGTCAAAGTCTTACTATTAGAGCAAAAGATGTTTATTAGCAACCCTATTTATAAGAATTTTAGGAGGTATATGTCAGGTACTGGGGGGAAATATATATAACTATATATATATGTATCACATACATCTATATCACGTATAGATGGAGACATAATACGTATACATGATTAGAACTCAGAAATACAAAAAAATACAAAAAAAATTTAAAAAATAAAATAAATAAAATTAAAAAAAGAACTCGGAAATACAGAACAGGCCTGTGTGATATATGTATATATATGTATATCTGCATCATTCAGGCCTGTTCTGTATTTCTGTAAATGCTACTATTAAGATGTGTTATCTGTCCCTTGAGTAAAAGACACTAGTGACACTGAATCTACTGGGAATCAAATAATTGACCATTCATAATTTGGGTGCTTAATTCAATTAGAAATAGGGATCCCTGGGTGGCGCAGCGGTTTGGCACCTGCCTTTGGCCCAGGGCGCGATCCTGGAGACCCCGGATCGAATCCCACGTCGGGCTCCCGGTGCATGGAGCCTGCTTCTCCCTCTGCCTGTGTCTCTGCCTCTCTCTCTCTCTCTGTGACTATCATAAATAAAAAAAAAAAAAAAAAAAAAGAAATAAAATAAAATATAATCTTTGAGTAGGCTATTGGGGACATGATAATTTGCCCAGCTGGTTGCTTATTTTAAGTTCAGATTTAAGTAAGTGTCCTATATTTTATCAGGCAACTCTACCCCTGAGAGGCCCTTTACTCTTTTTTTAATATAACACTGTCATATTTAACCAATATGTGAACACAATATATGTATAGAGTTGAGAAAAACTTGGTACAACACAGAAGCAATTTCATGGAAGATAGTAGTTAAGAAGTAATTATATAAGGATCGGAACCCACGTATCTTGAAATACGAGCCTCTATCCTACCTCCTGACAATTTCTAGATTCCAATTTGTTTGGATCGTGAATGGTCAATTCCTATTGAACTGCCTTTTTTTTTTTTTTTTTTTTAATTCAGGCATAAAAGAATTTTAGGTGATCTATTCCTATCTATGTGACAGAGTCAGATATACAGTGCTACCCCCCAGGTGACCTGCACGACAAGGTGGCGTGGTAAATTAGATTTTATTCTCTCAGGACCGGTCATTGTCCTCAGAATTATCAGACCGCTCCTTACGTCAATAGGCACGTGGGCAGAGAGGGTAAAAGTTACCTGGTCTGGATTTCACATAGAGAGCCCTGTGCCTTGCACACAGTGGGCTTTTCATAAACATTTGCTGATAGTTTGAATGATCGTACTAACCGTGTGTCCTAACTGAGACAGTAAAAAAGCATATTTTCCAGAATTTCCTGGCTGAGCCTACATCTGCTTCAATTAATATGTTCTTTAAGGTATGAACTGTAAATTGTGAAATGAAGTTTTCTTTTTAATTTTTTTTTGAACTCTGAGCCACTACCTCCACCTTGTAGCATGGGAAGGTTTCTTTGCTATAAAACTCTTGGACATACTTCTGCTTTTTTTTTTTTTTTAAGATTTTATTTATTTATTTGACAGAGAGAGGAGAGGGAGCACAAGCAGGGGGAGCGGCAGGCAGAGGGAGAGGGAGAAGCAGGCTCCCCACTGAGCAGGGAGCCCGATGCGGGGCTCGATCCCTGTACCCTGAGAACATGATCTGAGCCGAAGGCACATGCTTCACCGACTGAACCCCCCAGGTGCCCGCCACCTCCCTTATTATTATTATTATTATTATTATTTTTAAAGCCTACTTTTGCTGCTGTGCCCTGGGATTTCCCAAGAATTTCTTGTGAGTCCTCACCTCATTGTAAGGGCACTTTCAGCCAGGCTGGAGATCCTTCTGGACCCACGCATCTATTAGCTCAGGTAGTCCTCTGGGCCGTGCTGTCTGGGGGTGCCCTGATTTGTCTCTGCACTTAGCTGTTTCTCAGGTGCCTGACTCTTCCCTACTTCGCCTGCCCTTCCCTGCCTCTTCCCTGGCAATCTTAACTCACCAAGCTTCTTTCCTGCTTGGCCTCTGAGCCTACTTGGATCTAGCTCCCCAAGCCTCCGGCGAGACTCTGGTTCCCATCTTCTGCTCTTACTGGAAATTCTCTGACTACACGACCCCTCATGTCACTCACTTGGTGACAAAGAATCCATTAACTTCTGCTGGGGGCCCATCATGTGCTAGCAACTTTTTCATCGACTGTCCTCAGCATCCCTCTCCCCAATCCAGTGGCTTATCCTTGTTTTACAGGGCATGACACTGAAGTCCCCTGAGGTCAAGTTAGTTGGCAAGGACACCAGGCTAGCTGGAGGCAGTCCATGGTTAGAACTCAGGTCTTCCAGCCTTCAGGGCAAAATGGGTCTCCCCACCTTGTGTTTCTTTCTTTAGCCTATCCTCAGCCAAACTCACAGACCTGTGAGGCTGTCACAAAGAAATTGCCTATTGATACAGTGGTCACTGTCACCATCCTCCACCATTAAGAGAGGATTTTATCTCCCTTCCAAGTAACTTTTAAAAGAGAGCAACGTAAAAAAAATAAAAAATAAAAAAATAAAATAAAATAAAAAAATAAAAGAGAGCAGCATAAATTCCAGATGAACAATTTAAATAATGCAAGCATGAGTCTTGAGGTCAGCCATCCAGACGTTCTGTGTCTTCTTGAGGTGTGTTGTCTCCAGAAAGGTAATGCTGGATTAGGTGAGAACATCCGGGCCCCCTACAGGTGCCATCAACGATGAGGCAATGAAATTTGGAACATTAACCTTCTCAGTGATGCTGTGGAATAAGATCAGAACTCTATCAGAACTCAAAAATACACATTGGCAACTGATACTAATCTCTCTCTCTCTTTTTTTTTAAGTATGACATAGGATCTAACCCATGACTTAACTGCTTCTGAACTTGCAAATTTGCCTTAGGTCCTCCTGACTCTGATATTTTAAGGCAATGTGTGCTCCAAAGCTTCTCGACTGTCAAGCTGGGCATGTTCTCTGGCACTTAAAGAGAGGGTGGGCCTACTGACGTGCTGTCGGGCGCAGATCACTGCTGATGGATTGATTGACCATGGAGAGAACCGATGGCTGGCTGGCTGACCGTCTCGTGCTGCCTTTCATTCTTACCAATAAAGAAAAGGGGATGATTGTTTATGGCTAGAATAGGGTTGGAAGATAAGCTTTTCATCACTGTCTTACTATACAATCACCTTAGGGATTTACATCTAAGTCATTAGATGCTACAGATCTGTTGCTATTCAATCCACCCCCAGGGACAGCCCCATAAGCATCTTGCCTTGTTTTTTGTTTTTGTTTTAGAGATTTATTTAATTTAGAGAAAGGTGGGGTTTGGGGCAGGGTGAGAGGAAGAGAGAAACCCAAGCACACTCCCTGCTGAGTGCGGAGCCTGACATGAAGCTGGAGCCTGAGGTCACGACCTGAGCCCAGATCAAGAGTCGGACGTTTAACTGACTGAGCCACCCAGGTGCCCTGATATAGCAATCTTTACATTGCGGATTATGTATATTTTTGTTAGAATTGTAAGCTGACTTTGCCACATTTAACTTTATAATTGTGGGTAAAGAGAAACTAATGGGGTCTCTGACTATCCAACTTATTTATTTAACTGGTACTTTATTGCAGACTGACAGATCTTGAAATAACAGATGAATCATGATTTGGGGTTTTCACACATTAGCCTTCTTGGATACAGAATCTTGAAATCAGAAAAATACTTAGACATCACTAAATCCAAGTATCCATTCATTTTAGACATTCTTATAATATTATAATTATATATTATATAATATCCCAGACAAATGGCTAGCCATACTTTCCTTGAATACTTATCATGATGAACTCCTCATGACCAACTCACTTCTTGAATTCTGGTTACTGGAAAGTTCTTCTTTTTCCTCTGCATCCATTAAGTTGGTTTGTTTTCTTTCTTTTTTTTTTAAATAAATTTATTTTTTATCGGTGTTCTATTTGTCAACATACAGAATAACACCCGGTGCTCATCCCATCAAGTGCCCACCTCAGTGCCCACCACCCAATCACCCCCACCCCCCGCCCACCTCCCCTTCCACCACCCCTAGTTCATTTCCCAGAGTTAGGTGTCTTTCATTTTCTGTCTCCCTTTCTGATATTTCCCACTTATTTTTTCTCCTTTCCCCTTTATTCCATTTCACTATTTTTTATATTCGCAAATGAATGAGACCATATAATTTTTGTCCTTCTCCGATTGACTTACTTCACTCAGCGTAATACCCTCCAGTTCCATCCACGTCGAAGCAAATGGTGGGTATTTGTTGTTTCTTTGTTTTCTTAAAACAAGTTCAAGATCATGCCTTTGAGATAGACAATGAAATAACAAATATAGAACTATGTAAAGGGTTTTGACTCAGTGTGTTCAAAAATACTTCACTAGATAACAGTAGAGGAGACAAGGAAAGTACAACACATGATCCTTATTTTCAGGAATGTTAGAATTCAAAGTAAATATATATATATATATATATATATATATATATATATATATATATATATATAAAATTCAGCACTATCTACAAATAAACATTGAAATTAATGATATAGATATTATGTGTTATAGGACTCATGGAACAATCAGAAACACGCTCTTTGTATTTTCCTATTTATTTTTATTTTAGTGCCAGTATAGTTAACACAGTGTTTTATTAGTTTCAGGTGTACAATATAGTGATTTAACAACTCCATACATTACCCAGTGCTCATCATGATAAATGTACTCGCAAACCCCTTCACCTGTTCCACCCATCACCCCACCTTCCTCCCCTGTGGGACCATCATTGTGCTCTGTAGAGTCAAGAGTCTGTTTTTTTTTTAGTTTGCCTCTCTTTTTTTTTTTTTTTTAATTTTTGACCATTTATTCGGTTTCTTAAATTCCACATGAGCGAAATCTTACATTAGCTGTCTTTCTCTGACTGATTTGTTTCGCTTAACATTACACTCTCCAGATCCATCCATATTGTTGCAAATGGCAAGATCTCATTATTTTTTATGACTGAATAATATTCCATTGTATTGATATACCACTTCTTCTTTATCCGTTCCTCCATCGATGCACACTTGGGTTGCTTCCATAATTTGCCTATTGTAAATAATTCTGCAATAAACATAGGGGTGCGTGTATCCTTTTGAATTAGTGTTTTCTCATTCTTTGAGTAAATACCCAATAGTGTGATTACTGGATTGTAAGGTAGACCTGTTGTAACTTCTTGAGGAACCTCCACCCTGTTTTCCAGAGTGGCTGCACCAGTTTGCATTCCCACCAACAGCGCACAAGGGTTCCTCTCTCTGCACATCCTCGCCAAATTTGCTGTTTCTTGTATTATTGATTGTAGCTATTCTGACAGGTGTGAGGTGGTATCTCATTGTGGTTTTGATTTGCATTTCCCTGATCATGAGTGATATAGAAACAAGTTTCTGCAGGTTGTGGGGTTTTGTGTTGGGCATTGGGGGGGCAGAAAAGATTTAGACAAGTTGACGGGAAGGCTTTTTTGCAGGAAACTGAGGAAAGTGATTTGGCTGAACTCAGAGGCCTTCTCTGAAGAGAAGGAAGAAATAGTGACAGTAGATAAGACTGGAATAAATTACATATGGAAGTCTTTGAAGGTGTTTCCTATAGGATGTCTGAAGAAATTTGGATTTTTTTCCCCCAAGGGAAAACACTACTTTAGAGTTTTATATGTTTAAAATACTGTGGAGTGGTCCAGTCTGGTAGCCACTAATCCCAAGTGGTCACTGAGTGCTGGAAATGCAACTAGTCCGAGTGGAGGTGTATTATCATCTAAAAAACACGCTGGACTTCAAAAACTTAATATGAGAAGCGGATATAAAATATCATATTGATAATTTTTATGTTGATTCATATTGAAATGACAATTTTTGGATAACTGGGTTAAATGAGACATTATTAAAGTTAATTTCAATTTTTTGAAAAAAATATGGCTCATAAAACTTTTTAAATGCAATCTTTGGCTTGTACTGTATTTCTGTTTGGGAGTGCTATTGGAAATACTCAATCTGTTAATATTTTTAATTCTATGTTAACTGTGTCTTATCATTTACAAGCTAGTATATAATCAGAGACACTCAGTAATTTTAATGTGACATCTGCTCCTTTATATATGTCTTATAGACACTATTCTTTACTCCGCACTGTTTATAAATTCAAAGTGAAATGCAGTGCCAAGAAATTTATACAGTTAATCACATTTGAATTTTCAAAAGCCTCGCACCTAGAAAGCTGTCCAAAAAAGTAAACCTTAAACCTCTGTACTTATGTGCTATTATTGTTTGAATCTGAAAGTATTATGGAATATGGGTGTTAAGAACCTGTTACTACAGTTATTTCTCAACAACCTGTGTTAATGAGAGGGAAGCATAAAATAGCTCTTCCAGCTTTATTGTAAACTTTTTTAAAACAAAATACATAAACAATACAGGTTCATTATAGGAAATTAGAACTATTATTCCCTTTTTCCAAATAAAATAAGCTATTAAGATGATTTCGGTAATTATCCGTCTGCGCATATATAATGAAAATGGGATCCAGCAATTTCATAATTAGCTTTTGTCATTGAATATATTGTTAACATCTTTCTGGGCTCATAAAGGTATTTCTAAAGTGACACTTTTCAGGGTTTTTGTTTGAATAGCATTAGTACACTTTCTTCAAACAAGAAGGCCAGCATGTAAAATGAATGAAAGCAAAGCTAGTGTGGTGGACACAGGGCTGGAGGCCTGACCCTGCCCTCCTGGCCAGCCCATCACATGTTCCCATCATTGGGCCAGGCACACAGGGCGCTGCCTAAAAATGACTCTTTTACCACCACTTGTCTGTCTGAGATGTGTGCATCTTATTCAGGGTATTAATTTTTGTCCAACGTGCTTTAGAGTGTTTCTGAAGATTTGCCTTCTACTTAAAAATTTGGGGTAGTTCTCACTGTCAGGTATGTCAGTCTTTCCACTTCATGGACCCTGTTCTGCTTTATTTAGGTGATTGCTGGCTCTCAGCATGGAGGTTGGAGTGACATAGTGAACCTAAGCTTAATTCATGGGACCGTCGCTCCATTTGTATACAAATAAATGATTATTTAAAGAGAGAACAGCTTTCAGTATTCTGTGGTTTTACTTCCTTGTAATAAGTTATCCCTGAATCAAATATATTGCTGGGCTTTTTGGAAAGACTGGAATAGAAGGGAAGTCAGAGAAATTGTGAACAGCAGCAACGGAAACCCATTATTTCAACAATATCTCTTTATAATATGAAGTATTTGCTCCATCATTGATGATGATCTGCTCTTTTTTTCCTTAATCTTTTGTGTTTTTATTTAGAATAATCTTTTTCTTTTCTTTTTTTTTTTTTTACTTTTAAAAATAATTCTATCGGGACCTTAGCTTGCAATCAACTTTTATTAAATGCCAATATGGGCTATGCCCTCTTTTTTTATTATGGTGGATATTATGGTTATGATTGTTGTGTTAATGAATGAAAGTATCCAGCTGAACATTCTATGCATTGGGAAGTGTCTAACTGTGTAAATGGGATTCCACATGGCTTCCTGCTGTCCAATCTACTTGAATGAGCTTTGTTGAAAATGTATTTTGGTAGCTCGTCTGTGAACCCAAGGGCACAGCTGATGATGTGAAAAATACTTATCAGAACAAAGTAACAAGAAGGCATTTTGATTCTGTCAAAAGAAAATAGTTGATTTGCCAAGTTGTGTTACGTTGTGGAAAATAGAATGACTATTATCACTATTTAAGGAAAAAACATTTTAATTCTTTAGTTAGATTTGATTTATTTATTGCTATGCACCACCCCAAACTTAAAACACACACACACACACACACACACACACACACCAAACAAAAAAGAAAGCTCATTTTTCTTAGCATAGAAAATGTTTTCCCTTTGGAGAGCTAATAGCATTGTTCAAATACTGATTTAATGTCAAGATATTATGCCTCCTGTCTTTCTAAGATGCAAACTAGATATAACATGGGCATAGGACTCCAGTAGTATTAAATTGTGAGTTGTGTGGGCTTTTTAAGATTTATTTATTTATTTATTTATTTATTTGAGAGAGAGAAAGAGAATGAGTGGGGGAGGGATAGAGGGTGAGGGAGGGAGAGAATCCCAAGCAGACTCACCAAGCAGAGCCAGATGTAGGGCTTGATCCCATGACCCTGAGATCATGACCTGAGCTGAAACCAAGAGTTGAACCCTCAATCCACTGAGTCACCCAAGTGCTCTGTGAATTGTTTTAAAAAGATAGTTTTACATAGAAAATACTCAAGAGAATTTTCCCTGAGTTCAGAGTTTTATAGAGGCAGATATAAATTTATACTGTCGACCCTCAGGGGTTCAAACCCATGTCTATGTGGTAGATGGCTATATTTCAAAGGATGAGTAAGAGGGCATGATTTCCTGTGAATCCCCTAGCTTCTCATAATATCCTAAGAGTCACTTACAAGGTCTGAAATATTAGTACGGCTCTCCATGAACTCCTGCCAAGTAGCACATTCCTCATTTGGATAACATAAATGAAGGATGTATTGAATCCTCAGAGAAATACAGTTTTGACTTTATCTCAAACTCCTGTCCTTACACAAAGCTTCCTTGGCTGAGGGGATCTCATGGTAATCTGTGGCTTCAACCTGTACTGAAGTTCTATATTCACCGGAAAGTGCTTTTTGTGGAGAATAATGAAGCCATAGGAGGTCTTTAAGTGGTTCTCCACTGGGTACAACGTAATCGAAATCCCATAAGAAACAAACCACCCATGGCTCCTTCCCCACCCGGCCCCATACCGCAAGACTCTTCTATGCCCAGATTGGAATATGGATGGAGGTTGGCGTGAGTTCACGTAGGCTTGTCGAGAATCAACACTCCCACTCCCTACCATAAGGAGAGAGTTGAACTGAATTCCCAGGAGGATTTGGTTTTATTTTATTTTATTATTTTATTTTAAATATGGGACTTGATCCCGGGACCCCAGGATCATGACCTGAGCCAAAGGCAGATGCTCAACCACTGAGCCACCCAGGCGCCCCTCCCAGGAGGATTTTAAAGTATATCTAGAATTTTTTTGACATATCTAGAATGTTTTTGACATTTTAAGCTCTCCCAGGAAACTTAGTCATGAAAGTGGGGACATGGGGTGTGGGTAGGAAAGTTAAAAGACAGATAATCACCTATTTAATGACTAAGGAATGCCCTATTGCATTTTAGGCCTAAGTCAAGAAATAGAATCGTTTCTAGGTCAAAATACTTTGCTACTAATTTTCTTTAATCTCTTTCTCTCTCTCTCTCTCTCTCTCTCTCTCTCTCTCTCTCTCTTTTTTTTAACACATTGAACTATTGTCCTAGCAAAAACATCTCTATAATTGAATTCAGGTTTACATAGTTTTAGAGTATAATATAAAAGGTAGTTGTTGTTCATTAAATGCAGATTTGTCCTGCCTCAGGAAGGAAAAAAAAAAAAAACAGATTTCCAACATATACATGTGGCGCTGTTACAAAATAGCTCTTCAGATGAAGCTACGGGCAGAACTTTTTAGTTATTAATTTAGTTAGGAATCATCACGTATCAGGAATTGTGTTGGCTGTTTAGTGCTTTTATATCTCTGGAGTTGACCAAAATCTCAGAAATAAAATTTCCTTACTTCTTCTATATATAATTGTCTTTGGGTATATTTTATAATTTAAAATATTGCTAGATGATATATTTTGTAGAAACCACACTATCAGCAGGGATGGTGAAGCAACTGTCTTGTCCCCCATGCTGTGTTTGTATTTTGGAGACTATCCTGATAGTCTATGCATTTAAAACTTCATCTGAGCTGTGATTTTTTTTTAAGATTTTATTTATTCACTTAACTGAGAGAAAGAGAGAGCAAGAACAGGGGGAGCAGCAGAGGGAACTGAGCAGGGAGCCCGATGTGGGACTTGACCCCAGGACCCCTGGATCACGCCCTGAGCTGAAGGCAGATGCTCTACCACTGAGCCATCCAGGCACCCTGAGCTGCCATTTATTATTTTAATCAGTCAATACTAGGATTGAGAGCTAACAAAATTTGTAAAGAAAATCCTAAGGGGAAAAAAAGAAAGAAAATTCTGGGATTTTTTTTTTTTCACCCTAGAAGTTTTACAAATCCTCCTGAGATATTCCAGAAAGGCATAAAGTAGTTATGGGATTATAAAGGAGAGGAAAAGATAGTATGGGATTTGGTCTTTAGATGCAGGATCGTCTCCATGATGGTAAGTAGCTCAAATGGGGGCAGCCTGGTTGTCTCAGTGGTTGAGCGTCTGTCTTCAGCTCCCAGGGTCCTGGGATCGAGTCCCACATCGGGCTCCCTGCATGGAGCCTGCTTCTCCCTCTGCCTGGGTCTCTCCCTCTCCCTCTGTGTCTCTCATGAAGAAATAAATAAAATCTTAAAAAAAAAAAAAAACAAGTAGCTCAAATGGTAAAATGTATGTAGAGCTAAGCTATCCTGCAAAGATAAGGTACTGATGTATCATAAATCAAGAAATGGTGCCGTCCACACTATTTAAAAAAAAAAAAACATATGATTGATTGATTGATTGATTTGAGGGGGAGAGAGAGAGAGAGCACAGCAGGGGAGGAGCAGACCCCCTCCCCCTGAGCAGGGAACCCCATGCAGGACTCGATCCCAGGACCCCGGGGTCATGACCTGAGCCAAAGGCTGACGCCTCACCAACGGAGCCCCCCCCGGGTGCCCCTGCCAATCCCTTTCAAAGAAAGGTCTCACACGCCCTATTGCTTTGATCCAAACCTTTTAATAATAATAATGAATAATAGTAAACAGACATGGTGTGGTGTGAAGCCTGTTTGGAAGTGAGCGTCTTTGCCAGCATCGGTTTTGCCCCTGAGATCACTTGGGGGAGATTTCCCGTAGCCAATGCGATGTGGGGAGCATTTTTCATTTCCTCTTAAATGTCCCTTAAAATGTCACCCCTCACACGGGACGCTTACCGGTGGACCTGTCTCGGGAGCCAGACAGTCCGGCCACGTCCAGGGCTCTCACGTGGCCTCTAAGCAACAAGTGGCTGCTCAGGGTGGTTCTGGGGGCTGAGGAGGCCTCCGTGGCTCTCCTTTGTTGGTCTGTTGTCAGAAGCCTCCAGAAATCACTGTGTGAGTCATGAGAATCGTGCAGCGTAGCAGGACAGGGGGTGTGACCCCGTGCATGTGTCACTGGGAAGAGACACATATGGGAGAGAAGAGGACAGTCAAAGGGCCAGGGTGACAGCTCTCCGCGTCTCCTCACCTCTCTACTTCCAATTGCTTATCGGGTTATCAGGATTCCCTGGGGATAAAAAAAAATATCTTTTTAAATTTTTATTTTATTTATTTTTTGCTCTTCTTCCCTCCTTGGCTTTGGGAAGTCCAGGTTTAAAATGCCTGTGCAAGTCCCTGGTGCCGTTTTAGAGAACGCCATCCAATAAATAAGCTACGCAAGTCTTGCCTTCACATCACGATGAGCTGGGACCCTGGGAGGCCCTGGGAGCAGAGAGCTGCCCCCCACCCAGCTTCAGACCAGAGCCCTGGGTGACTGATTCAGGCCCCGGTTTCCTATCTGCCCAGCTTACAGGAATGCCTTTAATCTGCCCCAGGATTCTCCATACGCACGAACTATAATAATGACCCCACAGTTAGTTCCAAGGAACTCTCTGAAGGATGCTTTATCCCCCCTCAAAAATGATTAGAAATTGTGGAATGTATCCCATGGCTATAGATTTCTTTTCCCACCTATTACTACTAAGACGCTCTCTGCAGTCTTAAAAGGCCCCAATATCGGCTTGACATTTGGTGTTTCAAGTTATCCCTGGGAATAAAATATTAAAAAGAATGTAATACCCATTGCTGCCGAGCAGATGATCGCTGTCACCCACCTGCGGTTGGCTTTCAAACGGACGGAGCTTTCTGAAAGGCAGTCTGACAATAGGCCGCACGCACCTTAAGACGTGCACGCCCTTTGTTATGGCAATTCCGTTTTGAGGGATTTATTATTTTTTGGGAAAGGGAAATAAATGTACAAAGATACAGGTACCCTGGGAGATGCATTATAGTTTTTGATTTTTGTTTGAAGTGGGACTTTGGAAATGAAAAAAAAAATAAGCAAAAGTTATTCTTTTAAGTTATGGGACAAAGAAACTAAAAATTACTCTTCAGCGAATTAAAATTAGAATTTAGATCCATAGTTGGTGAAAAGATTGAATCAATGGGATCCAAGTTTTGTAAATATATCAACATGAGGATGTCTGTATACAGAAGAAAAGTCTGATAAATTATATACAGAATTTTGGACAGGTTATTTCCTGGTTGTGGAACTTTAAGTCGCTTTTGATTCGTTGTTGCCATTTGTTTTTTTTTAGATTTTTTTATTTATTCATGAGAGACACAGGGAGAGAGAGAGGCAGAGACACAGGCAGAGGGAGAAGCAGGCTCCATGCAGGGAGCCCGATACGGGTCTTGATCCTGGGTCTCCAGGATCACGCCCTGGGCCAAAGGCAGGTGCTAAACCACTGAGCCACCCAGGGATCCCCATTATTGCCATTTTTAAAAAAATTTCTTCCAGGTTTTGTGATGGATGGATGGATGGTTGGATGGATGGATGGATAGATGAATGAGTGAATAAGGACTGAAGTCTGGCAGGAACTGATGGGTAAAAAGAAATGGCAGAGTCATTTCCATGTGCTTGGGCTGGTTGATTTTTGCCAAAGACGCGTATTGCTTTGGTTTGTCAAGTTCGAAGTTCTCTCCTTTAAAATGTGATCACGTGATTATGGTCCATGGGGCTGTGTTATGTACTTCACGGTCGCCAGGAGCCTAGATCTTATAGGTTCTCACTACAAAATTTAAATGGTAAGTATGCGATGTGACAGAGACATTTGCCAGCCCTACTGTGGTGGTCACATCGCAATATCTAAACCTGCAAATCAAGAGGGTGGACGCATGAAACCTCCAGCATTATAAAATTACAAGAAAACACAATCATGGCCACAGAGACTCAAGTAATTGTTTCTGGTGGTAACGTCTCAACTCCGGCTGGAGGGTTGAGAGTTGACCATTTGGGTAAGAATCATTTTAAAGGCATCTTTTGAAATTCTGCAGGCACGTGGAGATTGGGTGGCCAACCAGTTATGTAGAAAGACTGATGAAATAAAGGTACAAAGGCACGTGAGGGGATTCCCTTGGTAGTTCCACCTGATGTTGCTTGGCTTTGGGGCTCACCTTAGATGTGAGGCTAATGGCCAGAAATAGCGTGCATCGCTCAGCTAAAATTATATTTTCAATAGAACGGGCCATATAAAATCATATTTCATTTAGTGTGCAGGTCAATGGTTTTACTCCAATGGATGGTCCAGTTGTAAATTACCAGGCGTGTGCGGCACAGGAATGTCATTCTTTTAGTTTTCCTGGTCAATTCTCCTATTTTAAGTTGCTTTCGATTCTGTTTTATCCTTCTTCCAGAATTTTATCTCCTCTTCATAAATCAAAATTTATTGGTGTTATACCAGGTAAACTCATTCTTTAAAAGCCCCTTTGGTAAAAAAAAAAAAAAAAATCACATGCAAATCAATATATAATGTATAATTTAACTTCTCTGCAGACACAGCTTTCCATAGACCCGTGGAACCTTAATTAATGAATCTTACACGGGGGACTCCCAAGTGTTGATTCCGTAACTGCTTAAATGGGAATCAGGCATGCTTGGGGAGGGGAAATCTGGGATTGGAATGATATCTTTCTGCTTTGTATAAAAGCTTTCTGTGTGCCAAGCACATGGTGATGAGCTTCGTGACAATACAGAAGTGGGGGGCTTGGGGACCAAAACCAGAGCAAATCGCACTCTCAAGCTTGTGTGTGTATTTAAATATAATTTACTCCGTTTATGAAATCGGGCCTCTTAAAACCCATTTCAGGCCATGATGCTCTTTCCAGATCTGATAACAGCGGTGGGCATGTACATACTTAACATGCACAGGGGTGGGTGTGGGGGGTACGTATACATATATACACATCCACGCACACACACACACACCTGCACACGTAAATCACACAGGCCTATATGCGCCACATGTGCGAACATGCACACCCTGCTATACAAAATGTTATTTTAAAATATTTTATTTATTTATTCATGAGAGACACACAGAGAGAGAGAGAGAGAGAGGCAGAGACACAGGCAGAGGGAGAAGCAGGCTCCATGCAGGGAGCCCGATGCGGGACTCGATCCTGGGTCTCCAGGATCATGCTCTGGGCTGAAGGCAGGCACTAAACCGCTGAACCACCCAGGGATCCCCAAAATGTTATTTTAAACAATAACATTATCAGAGAGCTCACATATTCTCCATATCCCCTTATTATATGTCTATTATGTGGCACGGATCATTTCATTGAATTCCCGCAACAAACCCTTACCACCTCTTGTGCTAGTCAGGATGCTCTAGAGAAATATAACCGATAGGACATAGATATCTAGGAGATTTATTATAAGCAATTGGCCCCCGTGATTTTGGAGGCTGAGAGATCCTCCCCCACCCCCCGTCTGCCGTCTGCAGAGCTGGAGCCCCAGGAAAGCAGGGGGTGTATGTTCCAGCCCAAGTCCAAAGGCCCGAGGACCAGGAGCATGGTGTATAAAGCCCAGCCCCAGAGCAGGAGCAGCAGGTCACTGGCTCTTGCCTCCCCCCTTGTTCTGGGCAGGCCCCCTCGATGGGTCAGGTGCCGCCTGCCAACATCGATGAGGTTGGCCTGCCTGACGGGGTCTAAGGATTCAGGTGCTCATCTCCAGATACATCCACACGGGCCCACCCAGAGGTCGCTGGATCGAGTGTCTGGGTACTCTGTGACCCCATTGGGTTGACCATAAAATTAACCGTCAGTCTTCTACGTTCGACACAGCGAGGCTTGGAAAGTCTAAGTCACTTACCTGTCCCACCACCAGTGTGATGCGGAGCTATTTCCTTCTGCTTCAGAAGCCCTTGCTCTCAGAGACAAAGTCCCATCCATCCGTAACTGCAGGCTAGGACTTTCTATTTTATTTAGTAGAGTATGAGGGCGAGCAAAGACAGCCTTCTTATTATTAACCGAGTAGATTACTTTGCTAATCCAGGCGAAGGGGAACTAACATTTTTTTGTTCAGGTGTTAGTATGTGTGAGTCACTTTGGATGATCTCAGTTGTTCTTCCCCCAAACTGTGTGGGAGCCCTGGAGTGTGTTTTTTCAGTTGAGTAAATAGATGCTCAGTTATGCTAATTTACTTCCCAAGGTCTCATGATCAGGTGCAGACAAATCTTCATCTAAACCCAGGCTTTTCTGGTTCTCTGATGCATGATTTTTGTTTTGTTTTGTTTTGTTTTTAATAATTTGTATATCACTTTGCCTAATGAGAGAGATATTGCATTTGTTTTTATCTTCTTGGAATATCTATTAGAAATAGGTTCAACATGCAAAAATTAAGCAGAAAACCTTCCATTTTTTTCCCTTGTATTCTCATCCAGAATGTTACGACGGGAGCTTCTGTGAGCAATTGAATGGTAACCTAACCCTACCACCCTTCCTCAATGATTTGAAATTCCAAAGGCAAAAACACAGATTTACTTTAAAATTCTCACTGAATCCAAACCAAGTTTTCAGAAATGTAGTGGATTTGTTTTTTTAAATTAGGGTATGCTTACTTGTCATGCATTCATATTTACTTATTATTGTTTGGCAAAAGGGAGGATATTTATCATATGAAAGAGATTCAAGTGCATCAAGTGATAATTGCCCAATACTTGAATTTTAAAATGTTTTTCATTTATACTTTAAACGGTGATTTAAAAAGAAATTGCAGGTGTCACAAAAATCACCTCATTGCTATAAAACGGCGTCCTGAGGATATTCTAAAGAAATGCCTTCATGAAGAAAAAGGTCAGTCTAAAATACTCTACAAGTCAATAATGACATGCATATTTCATGAATGTGCGGATGGGAATATACAAATCTGAGATAAAACCTTTTATGTTTTTTTTTTAATTTATTTATGATAGTCACACGCACACAGAGAGAGCGAGAGAGGCAGAGACACAGGCAGAGGGAGAAGCAGGCTCCATGCACCGGGAGCCCGACGTGGGACTCGATCCCGGGTCTCCAGGATCGCGCCCCGGGCCAAAGGCAGGTGCTAAACCGCTGCGCCACCCAGGGATCCCACCTTTTATGTTTAAAATGGGTTTTCCTCTGGTTGATTTTGAAAATGGTAATCCTAGTGACTCAGCATTACATTTATTTAATGTTTTATTTTGTTAATATCCAAAAATACTCATTTTATTCATCATACTTTTTCCTCCCACACAACATTCTGATATGACCTCTTGTCTTAGATAATTCTAAACAAATCTCTTTCAGAAGACCATATTTTAGTTAAATAACTGTTTGGATGTCATCAAGAGAAGTTGCCTGGTTTTTAAAGCTGCTCCCAGGAAGGAAGGTGGTATTATGCCCTATGATCCATCCCAGTGCAATTTCAAATTTCAAAGTTTCAAGTAATTTTCTTGCAAAATCTATCCTTCAGGGACTCCTGGGTGGCTCAGCGGTTGAGCATCTGGCCTCGACTCAGGACGTGACCCCGGGGTCCTGGGATTGAGTCCCGTGTCGGGCTCCCTGTATGGAGCCTGCTTCTCCCTCTGCCTGTGTCTCTGCCTCTCTCTGTGTGTCTCTCGTGAATAAATAAATAAAATCTTAAAAAAAAAACTATCATTCAGTGACCGAGAAACTTTATAGTAACTCATTGTTTTAGTGTACGCATACCATGGTGGGGCAAAAGAGCGGGTGCAACTTCAGAGAGTGCTTGATTTCTTCCTTAGGGGGAGGTGAAGTCAAAGGAAGAGATGCTGATTCCCCTCACTTAGGTCACTTAGGTTGATGATTCGATTGGGTGCTCACCAGCTGGTGATGGTCTTCTACCGTGGAGGCCTTCCTACGTGGGCATCACAACTACAGTAGCTGAAGTGTCGCAAACCCGATGCAAAGGGAGAGGATTTTATGGGTAGAAGTGCCTTCTTCTTTCATGTTGCTGAGGAGGCTCATCGTCATGCATTTCCATCCCTTGCTTTCTCTCTGGCTTCCTTGTCACCTTCCGTGTTCTTTATTATTTTCTCAAACACTTCTGTCCTTTGGTTTTCCTTCCTTTGATTCTACTCAACCCCCAACTGCACTCTTCCTGTGTGACCTCCAGCTGGCCGTTACAGTTTTCTCAGCTGGTCTCCACACTGAGACAAAAAGGAAGTAGTATCTACGCAGCCAGGATCTGCTTCCCTGAGTGTTGAGTAAAAAGCAAGGCAATTCCAGGTAAAACATTTATTTGCCTGGGGATGGAATTGTGCTTAACACCCAAGGGAAAAAAAAAAAAAAGAAGATAAATACTATTTTCTAAGATAGTCCTAAAAAATACAAGAAAATATGTATGACGTTGTAGTTGCCTATATATATAGTTCCTGATGTTTGTCAGGAAGAACCACGGGAGATTGATCTTGTGACGATGCTTAGTTATTGCGATTGTCTTGAATTCGAGAAAATTCAGAAGGCGCACCCTCTTGGCTAAGATATGTGTATCTCAAAATTGAATAGATACTTACAAATATAGGAGTAGTTTCTAGAATCAGGAAGATGAGATAGTCACGGGTGCCTGAGGACTGTTTTTGCTACTTCAAAAAAAACCCAGGATAAATTAATATACCTTTTATCTTAAATAGGAAAGCAGATGAATCATTACATAATTAATGGTTACTCGAATGACCTCCGATTAAAATGAGTTTAAAATCCAGTGGTCCATAGGTTCGGGTGAGAGAAGGCGTGGTCTCCGTTATTTGGAAACCCTGCCGTGGAGGGCATCTGATATTTTATGGAGGCTTAACAATTTAGCAGAAAGACTAATTGTTTTAAAAACAAATGTTAGTCATGATTCAATGAATCTTGAAATTAGTTCATTCACTAGTCTCAAGAGGGCAAGTAGAATATTTTAATTTTAAGTTGATTGATTTATAATTTACACAACTTTGTTCTAGGCAGATAGAATAATAGTCCAATTTGCACTGTCGTAAGATAGAGATGAGGACCCTTCCGCGGGCCTGTTTTCCAGGCACTGTTATGTGATTTACATATATGGTCTTTCATCCTCACAGGAATGGACATGGTGGGCATTAATATACCCATTTTAAAACGGAAGCACTTGACGTTCAGATGGGTGATGGGAAGTAACACACCCAGAAAGTCCTGGGGATACTCTTCACCTTCCCTCCCGGGAAGCATCGTCTTATGTTTACAAAACAGGGAAGCTATCCTGTGTGCTCACATAGCATCACTAGACTGACAGTTCAATTTTTTAAAATATTTTTTTAAAATTTATTCATGGGAGACACCGAGAGAGAGAGAGAGAGAGAGAGGCAGAGACACAGGCAGAGGGAGAAGCAGGCTCCCTGTGGGGAGCCCAATGTGGGACTTGAGCACAGGACTCTGAGATCACGCCCTGAGCCAAAGGCAGATGCTCAACCACTGAGCCACTCAAGTGTCCCTCTATTTTTTTTTTTTTTCTAACAGACAATAAATTTTTAGAGCAGTTTTAGGTTCACAGCAAGACTGGTCAGAAGGTACAGGGATCTCCTGCACACTCTGCCCCGACACATGCACAGTCTCCTCCGGGGTCAGCGTTCCTCTGCAGAGTAGGGAGGCGGCATCTGTTAGGATGGATGAACCCACACACTGACACACGATTATCACCCCAAAGCCCGCAGTTTTACACGAGGGTCCACTCCTGCTGTTGTATGTTCTGTGGGTTGTCATGAATGTAAGTGACATACGTCCACCGTTGCAAGTTCATCCAGAATGTGTCACTGCCCTCAAAGTCCTCCATCCTCCACCTCCTCCGTCTAGTCACTGGCAATCCCCTAGGTCCTTCCATCACTCTATGGTTGGCCTCTTCCAGAATATCATAGAGGACGTGTCCTTTTCACATCCACCAAGTAATATGACATCAGGGGTCTCCCTGTCCCGTCATGGTTTGATAGCTCATTCCTCTGTAGCACTGAGTCATCATATACCCTTGTCCGGATGGACCACAGTCGATCCACTTTCCCATTGAGAGACATTGTGGCTGCCTCTAATGTCTATCCTGTTTGAATTCTGTTCAAATTATCTGCTTACTAATGGCTTTTCCTACAGTGCACTGCGTGTCTTCATGGGCGGGCCTGTGTTTTACTCAGTTGGCATCTCTGGGGCCTGTCGTGGTAGCTGCTCATGGCCAAGGCCAGACGATGCTACTCTGCTGCTTCACTTGGTTCTGCTTAGACCATGGTAGCTTTCTGTCTGGTCAGAGGAAAATTCATTTTTAAAGGGTAGAAAAAAGATGGGAAAAGAAGTGTGAATGGTGCTGAATTTTTAATTTCATCGGGGGAAAAAAAAATGTGTGAGGGGTTGATAGGAAGCCCTTGTTTCCATTTTCCTGAATCTTCGGTGGCTCGAGGCAGGAAAAACATACGTCATTTGAGAACTGCCAGGAATAATCATATAGCTGTGAGGGGTGATGGCATGTTCATCTGGGGGAAAATTTTTTCCTTATTTTGAATAGTATCAAAACAAACAAGATGTCCATCGGCTCCATAGGCTTGGGACAGTGCTGAGCCTGAAGACGTTATGGGGAGGTGAACACTTTCGACGGGCCTGGGTGTATCTCCTGCCAGCAGCTCATCTATTAGATAGGCTGGCACCTTTCCACAGGGGCCGCGCTTTGAAATGAAAGGGAAGAGATCGTTGATGTTCTCTTCACATCGGAAAACAGGTGTTTCAAGGCCCTTAGGGTGAAAGTGGGGAACGGAGGACACAGCCTGTAGGCAAAGGGTAGGATGGTGCGGGGTCTACGTTATATGCAGACCGTCCCCCATCTGCCCTGTGGCCACAAAAGAATCGCCCTTAGTGACATGTTTCTGAGTTCCGTTGATCATTTGCTAGACATGTACTTGTCCCTTTATCCTGTTCGATGCTGGTTTATAGGATCTCTTGGCATCACTTGCTAACTTTAGTTGGAACTCTGTGGCCGTCCTGACCGGGGAGTCGGCACGTCTGTCTTCCCCAAGCCTTCCCTCAGGTGGCAATGCTTGAAAGTGCTCATCGTCATTGTCATCATTATCATCATCATCATCATCATCATCATGACCACCATCCCCTTTCTGCCATGCGGATCAGCTCCTGCACAGACACCCGGGAAGACGGGAGATACGGCCAGAATCCAAATCCTAATTTAGGCTTTTCCTGGCTACCTCAGCACTTTTAAATGTGAGGGAATCAGCATGGGAACCCAGGCACGTCTGATTCTAAAGATCAATCTTCTCCGTCGTAATACAGTATGTTTCGGTTAACTTAAAATTTTGTTATCGGGATCAAGTCACACGATGTCACATAAGGACATCGTGTGACCTGTTGCATCCTTTTTTTTTTTAATTTTTATTTATTTATGATAATCACAGAGAGAGAGAGAGAAGCAGAGACACAGGCAGAGGGGGAAGCAGGCTCCATGCACCGGGAGCCCGATGTGGGATTCGATCCCGGGTCTCCAGGATCGCGCCCTGGGCCAAAGGCAGGCGCCAAACCGCTGCGCCACCCAGGGATCCCGACCTGTTGCATCCTTGAGAGGCGCCCTCTCCTGTGTGAACAGGAAGGCCTTATGGGGAGACCCTTCTGGCTCAGCCAGACCATCCATCCGTCACGTCTCCCGGCTGACGGCCACGGCCATTGCCTGTGGGGTCTGTGGTGCTTTGCACTTGCCCCCTGGCCTTGCATCCTGGAAGTTGTGGTACATAAAGAGCACTGGTGACTATTGCCCATCGTGGAAATCGTCATTTTCTGTCATTTCTCAGTTATTGATTTTGAGGTTTTGCTCCATCACATTACGTTGCCTGGGTTTGATGTCGCCTCTGTTTGGAGACCTACGTGACTCAGTCCCAATATTGAGTTGGGTGTCATCTCTCTTTCAAATACGAAGGGGTCGAGAAAGTCAGCGTGTCATCAGATTGTGCAGTCAATGGGCCTTTTCTTTGTTCACCTGCCCTGTGGTTAGGGGGTGGGTTTTAAAAGAGCAGCGACTGGTACCCTCTCTTACCTTTGGGCCAAATGGGGTTGGAGCTAGGTGCTGCATCCCAGCGGGGGCTGAACTCTGAGTATAGACTTTCCCCCCTTTCTCCCACCGTCTTTCTTCATCGTCCCCCGGTGCTGAAACTTCTCAGCACGTTGAAGATTTGTATCAGGCTTGATACTAAAATGAAAAGGACAGTCGGATGCATTCATAGTGGATGAAATTTGGGTGCTGGTGGACAAGTGAGACGCTCTCGTCACGTGCGTTTTGTCTTCGGTTCCCCCATCAAGGAAGTAGGATCCGATGTCACGCCTTCGCAGGTGTTTTGAGATGACAAGAAGGTGCATGAGGGAGCCTGTGCGAAATGCAAGGCATCTGTGATGTAAGCTTCGAGGAGATGTGAGCCAGCATTGTAATCCCCTCGTGCTCGTATCACATAGGGTAATTTCCCAAGTGCTTTTGCTTTCATTATCTGATATGATCGAGAGAAATCGGGCAGATTTTGTTATTCCCATTCTACCGAAGAGGAAAATAGAGCTGCATGAGCCGGAACGGTACATCCTGGGTGAAGAATCTTTTCAATACGGTGTATTAAGTATAGTTCATATTTATTGTTCTGCAACGTGTCTTGCTAAATATATTTGGTTTTGTCTATCTGTAAATAAGCAAAGATTTTATTCTAAGAAGCTTGTGCTAATATATTTAGAACCTGCTGTAGGTGTCTGGATTTCTGAAAAGTTACATGTGAATCAATTCCAGGCACTCATTTTTATGTATTTACTTAAAAAAATATGATGCTGCATGCCTACCCCTGGGATCCCCCAGATGCTTCTTCTGTTCTCTGTTGCTATAGCGGGAGAGAAGATTTCATATTAGCATTTCATGTTGGATAAAATATGTAACATGTATCCTTGCCTTTATCATTTTGTGACAGTAATCTGTTTACGTCCATCCAGTTTGGGGGAGGGAAAGAAACAGATATGTATAATACCCATATTGGAAACGACTCTTAAGTAACTGTATATCTTTTTTAATCGAAACTATTAAAATACACATTTTTATGCATATATCCATGCAAATGTGATGTAGTCTGGAGATATCAAGTAACTTATGACACCAAAAGCAGCTTTTAATTATTTCTCATACCTTTGGCTGAGCTTCTCTTAGGATAGGTCACAGGTTTTTCAAATTAATCCTCATTGACTTGGTCTGGTGGGCTGATTTTTGCCTTTCTAAGGCCATTTTGATGATAGACGTTGTGCTCGACTGAAGCTTGTGTGATGTAGGGCAGGGAAGTTTCTTCTAACGGGTGGGGATCGCGAAGGAGGTCTTTGGTGACTTAGAAGAAGCCTTGCATTTCATTTGTAAATCAAGTGGATAAGCCTTTTTTTTTTTTAAATTCATGGCAGAGAGGTGCCCTCGTATAAAAACTGACACAGAATAAGAACAAATGTACAGCCTTTGAAAACAATGTATGTCCTCCCTAGAATTGTAGAATTTGCTTTAAGATCCTGGACGTCTTGCAAGGTGTTTCATGTCTCTCAAAGGCATTAGAAATGGCTTGTCAGCCTCCTTGGATGGAGTATTCAAAATATTCATAATAATTACTGTTTTTTTTTCTAGAAAATAATTGTCACTAAAACAAACTCAAAATTCTTTTTTTTTTTTTTTTAACATAATTTCCTCCTTCTCTTCAGGGCTGCATGCCCTCTCTGCTTTATAAAGAGTTCTTTAAAAAAACAGACATCTCCGTCATTTCAACCACCCCGCGTCTCCGTGGGAATGCGAGTGTGTTTAGGTTTGTTGGTTTGTAGTGTGAATAGTATTGATGTAAAAAGTTGGTTGCAGAGCTATTCGGTTATGTTGTCATTTTAAAAGAGGCTGTTTCCCCAAAGCCAAGAGTGACATTACAGCAGGTGCAGTTTCGGGTCTCTGCAATTATCCCAGATTACCCTTTCAATAAACTGTCGACAGCCTCACAGAAACAGTCGTCCGATGCTGACATTTGGAAGCAGACAGGCATCGCAAGATGAACCATCCTAACGGCTACGGTTTGGGTCCTTGAAAACCTCTTTATATTGTTCACAGAAAATTATTGTCTTTGTTCATAAACATTACGCCAGTACCATCTTGTTGCCCAGAATGAGCACGTATATTTATTTATATATATATTTTTAATTTTTTAAAAAGATTTTATTTTGACATATATATTTTTATATATTTTTCATTTTTAAAAAAATATTTTATTTAGATATATATTTTATATATGTAATATATGTTTAATTTTTTAGAAATATTTTATTTATTTATTTTGAAAGAAGCAGAGAGAGAGACCTGAGACCATGACCTGAGCCGAAACTGAGAATTGGCCACTTAACTGTGCCACCCAGGTGTCGCTTGTTAGTCTAATTTTATTTTATTATTTTTAAGAATATTTTATTTATTTATTCATGAGAGACACAGAGAGAGAGGCAGAGACACAGGCAGAGGGAGAAGCAGGCTCCTTGCAGGGAGCCCGATGCAGGACTCGATCCCAGGACCCCGGGGTCACGTCCTGAGCCCAAAGCAGATGCTCAACCGCTGAGCCACCAGGTGCCCCCAGGTTAATCTAATTTTAAAGATGAAACTGAGCCACAGAGAAGTAACTTTCCTCAGTCTCACAGCTGGTGAGTGACAGAGCTTGGATTTGGATCCAGGGAGCTGGACTCCTGGGCCCTCACTCCGGACCCGCTGGGCTCCATCGCTTCTCAGCATAAAACAGTGAGACGTTGTTATCAGAGTGAGGCCCGTGGACCAGGAGCATGAGAATCACCTGCGCACTTGTTAGGAAGGCTAATAACTCTGCGGACCGCCCCAGGCCTCTGGAAGCAGAATCGACCCTAACAAGGTCACGGGGTGACTCTCACCTGCAATTAAGTTTGCAAAGCACAGATCTGAGGCCCTCCTTGCTCACAGAATCCATCTATTTTAGAGGAAAAACAAAACAACGACTCAGCATTCTCCCCCAATTAAACCGCCTCCTGATTTTTCCTGTAAGTTTCGAATATGTCGAGAAAGCAAAAAACATAGATGCTACGTTCTTTGTTCTCACTCCTAGTGGTCAGTTGTGAGCCCAGGCGTGAAGGTATCCCCTTTTCCTAGACCAGTGGTTCTTTTTTTTTTTTTTAATTATTTCTTTTAATTGGAGTTCGATTTGCCAACATATAGCATAACACCCAGTGCTCATCCCGTCAAGTGCCCCCTCAGTGCCCGTCACCCAGTCACCCCAAACCCCCGCCCACCTCCCTTTCCACCACCCCTTGTTCATTTCCCAGAGTTAGGAGTGTCTCATATTCCATCTCCTTTACTGATATTTCCAACTCGTTTTCTCTCCTTTCCCCTTTATTCCCTTTCACTATTTTTTATATTCCCCAAATGAATGAGACCATATAATGTTTGTCCTTCTCCGACTGACTTACTTCACTCAGCATCATACCCTCCAGTTCCATCCACGTTAAAGCAAATGGTGGGTATTTGTCATTTCTAATGGCTGAGGAATATTCCATTGTATACATGAGACCATATAATGTTTTAGACCAGTGGTTCTTAACAAGGTTTTGTGTTGTTTTTAAGCTTTTATTTATTTATTTGAGAGAAAATGAGAGAGGGCACAAGCAAGGAGGAGGGAGAGCGGGAGAGGGAGAAGCAGACTCCCCGCTGAGTAGGGCACCCACTCGGGACTCAATCCCAGGACCCTGGGGTCATGACCTGAGCCAGCCAGGTTCCCCCAAGACAAGTGGTTCTGAAGACGTGGAGCCTGGCCCAGCTGTGTCCATTAGCCCAGGTGGGAACTGTTAGGTTTGTGCCCCTTCAAGCCCTGACCCAGACCCGTGGGGGTGGAGCCCAGCAATCTGTTTAAAAAGCCTAGGGTGTGGGGGTCCTGTGCCCTCTGGGGTTTGCAAGCCTCTGCCTCGGTCCCTCTGGTGTCACACGCTCTTTGAACGCTGTGGGCTCTGCTTTGCATCGAGCCGCCCTGCACAGGTACGGCTCCTTGGCCTGGGAGGTGGGACACTTTATAGATGTGAGGGCAGATCTGTGATGCGAACTTGGGCTTCGTGAAGGAGACGCCACCATCCTACCTCCAGGAGCAGGTTTCCCACAGAAGGTGAGGGGCTGGGGGGGCATCTGCCCCAGATGGGCTCCTCCTTTGGAAAGGGTCGGCTCTGGTGCTGGCCCCCTGGCCGTCGGGGCCAACTCTGTGTCCAGCCCTCGGGACCTGTGTCCCCCTGTGTTCCTTTGCTGCCTGTGATGCTCCACAGGGAAGGGCCTGCCTCTGCTGGGTCACCTGACAAGTGTGCCCTGCACCCTGGCCGAGGCTGCCCTTGGAGGCTTCTGACTTCCCGGGGTCCCCAGGAAGTGGTCTCTGGGGCCCCGGGGTGTGTCTGGGGAGTCCCGATGGGGTAGCTGCATGCTGGATGGCGTCCTTCTCCAACCTTCTTCCCCTCCCGCCGCACCTGCGTGGAGATGATGCACTTGGCCCACGGGGGTGGTGGGGTCTCTCCCCGCTGACCTTTCCCTGGAGCCCGGGGCCCAGCACCCCAATTGCACGTACGGCAGCAGCGAAGGTGTGGGCTGGGGCTCTGAAATGGAAGCACAGGTTGGGTCATCTTCGGAGTTTAAAAAAACCCAACAGAACAGAACAACTCCCATCTACTAGGAAGACTGAGCCTTTTTGTCTTGGGACATTTCTAGAAAAAGTAGGTTTTCTTTTTTCTTTTTTTTTTCTTTTTTTTTTCTTGGGTGCTTTTTCATTTTTAATCTGGTGTCTCTTCCAATCTGGTGGCCAAATCCTGAAGTGAGGGAGGTTTTGCTAGTGGCTGGAGCGGCCTGCTGAGCGGGAAGTGTACCCCAGAGCTGCGGTGGGCTAGGGGGATGGGTGCCTCTCTGCTTCCTCAGGCTCCCCTCTGCCCCCTGCTGTACTCGGGTACCTGAGGACAGGATTGAACCTCTTTTCCTTTTTTATTCTTATTTTTATTTTTTATTGGAGTTCAATTTGCCAACGTATAGCATAACACCCGGTGCTCATCCCATCAAGTGAACCTCCTTTCCTGATAAAATAAGGAACCGTTTCCTAAATCCAGATCTGACTGTAGAGTTTCATCAGCATCAATTAGACCGCCGATAATTCAGCTTTAAATATGGTTCTAGCTTATGGAATGAGAAAATCACTTTTCCTTCTCTCTCCCTTCATTATTGGAAGGACAAGCACGTTGTGGATGGAGGAAAAGCGAACTTGTGACAGGAGAGCAATTAGTGTGAAGACCATGACTAATTAGAATAAATGCTCTTCACATCTCTTAAAAGCCAGGTTGCTCCCTGGGATGGTTTATTCCTTTTTTCCTCCTCAGGCCATAAAACTCTAACTTGATTATTGGTACTTAAAAAACATTTGAGTTGATTGCAAGTTCCCATCAGAAGTAGGTCTTTCCTTGCTTCTTGGGATTTTTTTCATAAAAAATAATAATAAAAAAAAATCGACTGTGACAACAGGTGAGGGGTAACCAGTGCATGAGAGGGGAGGAGGGGCGGGACGGTGGTGCCTTTGGGTACAAACTCTGGTCTTCGGTTGTCAAAGTTGTCCTCCGCACATACATCTTTCCACTTGAACCGGAACGTGTTTTGTTTCCTTTCGTCATGGTCTCCTGATTGGAAAAGTAAGGAAAGAAAACAATGGTACAAGAACACTGGCCGGGGAAGCTGAAAGAGTCAGTAAAAAGAAACTCCCCAGGGTGGAATTGGACTCCTGAGACCTAGTCCTGGCTTTCTTTTTTTGTTTGATTTTTGTTTTTTGTTTTTTTTAGATTATTGTTTATTCATAAGAGAGACAGAGGCAGAGACACAGGCAGAGGCAGAGGGTGAAGCAGGCTCCATGCAGGGAGCCTGATGTGGGACCCGATCCCGGGATCCTGGGGTCACACCCTGAGCCCAAGGCAGATGCTCAGCCGCTAAGCCACCTGGGTGTCCCACCTGGCTTCCTTCTTAATGCAATCTATAACTGATCAATACCTCTCTATTGTGTAATTGGTTTGCAGTGGCTGTTCCAAGTTTCGGTTTGGCTGTACTAGGTGGAGACAAGATACAAGGGGCATTAATGATTGAGGCTGGTTTTGTTGGTTTTCCCCCAATCCTGCGTCCTGTGTGTTCGAGAATACATGACCTGAGTCATCCTCCAGCGGAAGGCTATTGTCAACCAGACGCAGTGTTCAATGCGTGTGTATTTGAACAGACAAATCCACCCGTGCCCTGTTTAAAAACCTAAAGCCACGTGGACAAGGGCCTAGTACAGAAAGAGCACATGCAGGCTCCTTTTGTCAGTGACTGGGGATGGCTCATCCAGCCAATGCAGATAAATGGACAGATAGTTCTGGTAAGATGGTAACTGTTTTGTCTTCACAACGTGGTAATCCGTCTGTGAGCACTTGTAGCTCATGGGCTGTAGAGCCAGAGCCCTACCGTCTCCATGTCTCTGGTTTGCTAGACCCTTAAAGCAGGTGGTATGTATTCTACCTAAGACCGTAGGCTCGAAATCCCTAGGCGTCTGCACCTGATGGTGTCCTCAGGGTACATGGGGAAATTGCTAGAGACCTGGAGTATCAGAATATGGAGTGAATCTGTGAAGTTAGAAAAGGTGGGGACTTTCTGGATACTGGATTTTTGGCTAAGGTCTCTACAGTCCTGGCTAGATCCTACAAAATTCTAAAAATCGGCAAATATCCAGGGTGCTAGATTTGTTGTTTCTGAACTGAATGGGGAGGGGTGGAGAGACCTTGCATGTGTTATAAGAATATATGACCTTGAGCTGAATAAAGAGTGTCTATTCTAGGGATGGAGTTGAATGAAAGGAAGAAATGGGAGTGTGTGTCTGGTGTCTTTAAGATTTATTTATTTGAAAAAAACAAAAACAAAACAAAAAAACAAAACAAACAAAAAAGATTTATTTATTTGAGAGCGTGCATGCCCAAGCATGTGAGCAGGGGGAGTGACAGAGGGAGGGAGAGGATCTCACACAGACTCCCTGCTGAGTGCAGAGCCTGATGCAGGGCTCAGTCCCAGGATCCTGAGATCATGACCTGAGCCAAAATCAAGAGCAAAAAACAAAAACTAAAAAAAAAAAAAAAAAAAAAAAATCAAGAGCAGATACTTAAGCAAGTGACCCAGCCACCTCATATTTTGAAAGTTGTACAGTGAAGTTTTGCTCCCTTATTAAATCAGGGATTTGACTAGTCTTCCCTTTCTTCTTTGGGGTCCATTCTCCTTCTCCAGGCCTCATTGTAAGCACTCTTTGCTCAGGGAATTATTCTCTCCCCCCCCACCCCGCCCCTGGGGCTGGGTTGGATGCACCTGATGGGGGCTCTCCACACACCTCGTGAACCAGTAAACCTGGCACTCCCCACACCACTGCAATGGTGTTTCTTGGTTCACTGTCTTCCACTTCACCACTGTAAGCTCCAAGGAGACAGGAAATAAACCTATATTGTTGGCCGTGATCCCTATAGTACTTGGCATTTATTATTTTCTAGACGTTTATTGGCAAGACAAATAATCTACCACATTCAAGCCTCACTTAGGACTTTAATACTTCCCTTTATGTATCAGTGCTTCTAAATAATTCTATTCAGTGCCTTGAACTCTTTAATCACTCAAGTAATTTTCAAGAATTAGATCAAGTCCACTAGAAATGTATCAAATGCTAAGCAGGTTATATAGAAATAATCTATAGAAATATAATGCTTTTCAAACTTAGGAAAAATGCAAATCTTAAAGGAGTACCATATTGATCTGAATATTTTTGGTCCTGGTGGTTAAACTTATGTGATCTGTAGACTGAGAATGGCCCTCAAGGATCTTGGGAAGATGGCTTCCACATCTGTCAGCACCTGCTAGATGATTTTTACCAAACCACTCAATATCTCTGTACCTTGGTTTTTGTTTTGCTGTTTTGTTTTGACCAATAAAATGAAATCATAACTTGTTAAGTATTTAAAAAATTAGAACCACTTCTATGGTATATGGAAGTTCTCTGAAAACCATATGGTTCTATTCAAATGGTTTAGACTTTAATCTTTTTTTAAATTTTTATTTTTTTATTTAAGAGAGAGAAAGAGAGGCAGAGACACAGGCAGAGGGAGAAGCAGGCTCCATGCAGGGAGCCTGACGTAGACTCGATCCCGGAACTCCAGGATCACGCCCTGGGTGGAAGGCGGGTACTAAACCACTGAGCCACCCTGGGGTCCCCCTTTAATCTCCTTTCTATATTATATGTATGGGAGTTTGGCAGTCGTGACCATTAGCAATTTGTAAGGAAGGAGTTCAGGATTCCTCCTGCAGTTCCAGACAGGGAGCAGACTCAGTCTGGCTTATGCACACATGTAACTTGATTGATCACTGACTCAGAAGGGAGGAAAGGAAGATGAGGAATGCACAGAGTAGGGTAGTGTTGGGGCGCTGGGATGGAGTTGCCAGTGTGGTGGCTGCCGGGGGAAGAGCTGGTGTGCCCGTGCACGCCTCCGCCATGGCCAGGCTCAGGAGTTGGAAGTAGCTCTGCTACATACGTTCACGCCAATCTTCACCCCCTTTTAATAGATGTCCCCAAATGGTGTGTAAGCAAGCGATAGGCTCTGGTTTGTGTGCCCTTCTTTACCCAAGGAGTCGGTGCAGTTCTGCTGACCAGGGTGTTGGGTGGCCAGGCTGCGCTCTGAATATCCCTTCCATGTGCTCACAGTCGGTGCCACTGTCTGAAAACAAAGTTTTGCACAAGAAAAGGGAGAAAGCTTAGTGTGTTTTAGGTGGAGGATCTTCCCTCTACAAATCCAGGTTTTCTCCCCAAAGAAACCAATCATCCTACTGTAAAATACAGACGATACCGCTTCTTTTACCTGCGAACATAGAAGAACTCTCGGTTTCTGCATTGCATGACAGCACAACCCACCTCTGCATTCGGGTCTATTAAAACTCCTCTTGCTAATTGTTGTTGACGCTCCAGTTTTCTTTGCAACGCGATGTGACTTCCAGACAAGTAAAATCGCCGGAAACAAAATGGGATCCTTCTAACCTGCCAAAGTAGACAGTTTTGAAAATGTAAAACAGCTGAGCCCGCTTGACATTTCTTGGTGTCATCCACTTCATCTGCCAGCGGAGGAGACCGTCCGCTTCCCTTTCCTGATGAGGTTTTCCAAAATTCTGTCAGACTCAGAGAATTACGCATAATTGACTAAAGAGGAAATGAGCCAAAAAGGGATATTCTATTTCAAAGCCTACCAGTGCCCAGCAAATAAGTTGTATTGCCTCTGGTGTGTGTGTGTGTGTGTGTTTTTTTTTTTTTTTTTTTTTTAATTCATGGTGGTGTTTTTAAGAGAGGGAGAAGGGAGGGATGGGCAGAGGGAAAGAGAGGATCTTAAGCAGATTCCATGTGTACTGTGGAGCCTGATGCAGGGCTCAATCCCACATCCCTGAGATCATGACCTGAACCAAAACCAAGAGTTGGATGCCCAGCCAACTGAGCCACCTAGGTGCCCTGCCTTTGTTTTTGCTTTTTAACCAGCTGTGTCCTATATTTTTTTAATGGGACCTAGACAGAAGTGTTGGTTTTCATGCTTATGTGAGGACTTGAAAGGGTTCATAAATTATGGCCGTTGAGTCTAGCCTTCAGGTGGCAATGAACTGTGGTGATGGAGAGGTGTACGAGGAAAATGGGAAGCTTTTGAAAAAGCACATCAACAGTGAGCTCTGTAGGAGAGCTCCAGCAGGGGGCTAATACACCTAGAATCTGAAGGCTTCACTCACTCCCCCTCAAGAAAGATTAGTTAAAAATACATCAAACGTATGGCTTCTAGCATACAGATCCATTTTTTTTTTTTGCAAAAGAGAAACTGTGGGTTAGAAGAATGGCGGTAGGAAGAGGAAAGCCCTTTTTGGGAGATTGGGTTTGTGAGTGGAAGTCCCATAGCTCAACTTGTAAGGAAAAGTTATTAGTGTAACTTCTCAAAGATATATATGTGCATTGCAGCAAATATGTAAGGTGTGTTTTCAACATCTTGGTGGAGCGTTTGGGGATGCGGCCCATCCAACTGATGAGAGGACTTACAGATGTAGTACCCATTTCCTTAATGAGATTCCAGACACAAAATCTGCTGTTATGCACAGATGTGCAGTGACATTTACCGAGCATGTGCTGATATTTTTGAATTAGGCACACTGTTCAAAATGTGCCAACCTGTAGGAAATTGTGTCACCATAAGCGAGCTGTCAGCAAAACTGGCTCCGTAACTCACTAGAGAATGAAGCTTATGCTCTAGGCCCAAAATGTGCCACGCTTGGAGCCTCAGTGATGTGCTCTGGACCTTTTACATATGAAAGAGCCCATTGAAAAATGAACCTCGTTAAAGTGGAATGGGTACCCAGCCTCTGTTTTCCTTTTTCCAAAGGGTCACAAACCATCTGTTTAATAATTTTCCATTCTAGAATTTTTCTGGGCTGGCTTCCATTAAATCACAGAAGTCCTTTTTATAATAGAATTAAGAACTGTCCAGAAATGGAGTCATGAGGCATTTGTACCTAAAAGTGTCAGGCAGGAATACGTATGAGTTACTCATCCCGCCAACATGGATTGGCTTTTTACCATGTGTCAGGAACTGGAAATACACTATACCGGGGATAGAAAGATGAACACGACCTACTTCTAGCTTTCCAAGTGCTCTGTGCTGCTGTAAGCCAGCCTTCTTGTCTTTGATATGGCATGAACACCCTCTCAGTCTTAATTTCCCTCTTAACCTGGGTGCCTGCCTAAACCTGTGTGCAGTCCATCAGGTGAGGTTTCTTTTTTATTATTCGGAGGTAGTAAGCCAACTTCGTGACCGGTCAAAACTCTGATTCTCTTTCAACTTTCTCAATTCATTATCCATACCCTACAGGGTGGTGCTCATTTGTTCTGCTGCCTAGGTATGTGTAGGATGATGACGTCACTGAAGGACCTCCATGAGCAAAGACCATGTTAGGGGCCAGGTATCCTGCTGTGCGTCTACGCAAAGTTCTTTGACTCCCATCTGAAAGCCGTTTCACGAGGCACATGTTAGTATCTGTTTTCCTAGAACAGTCTGATGGACTACTTGCCCCAGGCCCTGCAGCTCCTCTGTGGTATAAGGAAGGTACTCCCACAGGCCAGACTCCAGATTGCTGGTTTTCACTCTCTGGCCTACTCTCCTATTTTTATTTTTCACATTCCCAAGTCTTCAACTTTGTGCATAAAGCACTGACTGAGACGCCATTTCCTTCATTAAAGTCCACAAATGGCAGCACCCTTTTTCTAGACCTCTGCCTATCACTAATCTACCACCCTTTTGTACAATACCCCATGGGCAGGGGCTGTTGTCTCAAGATAGCTATCACCAGGGACCCAGTCATGCAGATCTAGGCCTCCCAGCTCTTCACAGGGATCTGTTAGCTGCTGTAAAATCTCCTGCTTCAGTTGTTCCTTGGAGGTGATCGATCCAATAATTTCTCATCTGATTTGGGAATCTTCTCCCACATTCTAGCAGGTGGTCTATAGTGCACTTCCTGTGATGGGAAGCTTCCTCATATACTTCTTTTGTCTTTGTGTTGAGTCTTAATCACCAACCCTGTGAGTTCTGATTACTGGTGTAGTTCTCTCCTTAACAAGTCAGAAGGAATTGCCTCTTAACCCACCAAAAACAGTGCCTGGTAGGTTGGTTCAAATTTGTCTTGAGATGGAGCAATTAGGGCTATTAGTATAAGATGAAATGATACAGAGGTGGGTGTGTAAATAAGGAGGAAAAGTCCAAGTTAGCTTTCTGTAGCAAGGAGGGACCTGAGAACAAGGCCTGTGTCTTGTTTTTTGTATCCCTGGCATGTGGTAAGGTCTCCGTAAATGCAAACACGTGGAATGTTTGCAACAGTGGTCTCTCAGCTCATGATTTCAGACTAGCACTTAATTCTCTTCCATACTGCTCCATTGGGTTTACTTGGTGTCTAATAAACCCATAGACTATTTCGGGACAGTTCTTACATTTCCCCCCCTCCCCAGACTGAATATCCTCCAGGGCTTCATCTTTTTCCCCAGATTATTTCCCTCTTAAAACCTAGTCCCTTACATATCCTACAGCATTTGCTGAGTACCGTGAAGACATCACAATAAGACTGGTGGGATGTAACTCACACACGCCAATAACTGGAGCAAGACGGTGGTGAGAGCCATGAAGGAAGCACAGTCGGAAGGCTGACAAACTGATTGATTGGCTGACTGATTTTTCTAGCCAAGGTGAACTGGAAAGTCTTCACGGAGAAAAATGATCTTTGAACTGGGACTAGGATTGTCTTAGGTAGAGAAAAATAATTGGAGCAAAGACCTGAAAGCAGGAAAAAGAAGGGTAGGTTACAATCATTGGATGAAATGAAAGGGATGTTTAAGGGATTATATGAGGGAAGGTCCTTTGTGCTAAATATGGATTGAATGCAAGGATGGAGGTTTTTATTTACGGCAGTAGGGAGCCATTGAATTTTTGTGGGTGGAGTAACATGAGGAGGATGATTATTTAGGAAGATCCAGCAATGACTGGAATTGCTTATCCCTTCCATCACTTTCTCTGCAAGTAGCTCACAGAATGATGATCTGGTCTTTACTAGTCTTCACTAGATGGAACTAGTAGCACTTTAGTTGCTTCTACAACTCTACTATTACCTGTGGGTCTTCTCTCCACTTTTACTCTTTGTCCCTGTTTGGATCTGAGTTATATAGAAAGCCACCTGTTTCATAGGGGCTCCTTCCCCATTTCTTCTGGTTCTTTCCCCCACCATTCCTGGCCTTTGCTTCATGCCATGGTTGCTTCCGATGACCTGAGGTTGGCTTGTTTACTTGTGTATTCCTATACCCTTCCTTGCAACCCCCAGCCCCCACACTGAACTTTATTGAGCTAGGTATCTGCGGGTTCCTAAATAATTGCCCTTTAGTTTGGCAGATGTTAACATGATACAGTGTATTGGAAAAAAGGATTGCATGGGGAAAGGCTGGGACACTTGTGGAATTCCCTGGGCCCCGCCCCTCTCCCCTAGTTCTGCACCCCCAGAACCTGTTACTCAGCAGCTCTCAGGTTTTAGTGTTAATGGGCTTTCTTCTGCCAACAACCAGGGAGACGTGGCTAGAATTCTGCAGACGTTGAAATCCTCTCCACCTCAATTATTAATCAACTGAAATGTATATTCCCTTTTGTTCTTTTAGCTTCTGAGTATTTAATGACCGTGAGTAGGGTGGGTAAATGGGACAGAAAAATGGAGTGAGGAAGAGAGATGTTCTTACCCCAGTTTCAGAAGCGTGTATGTGCCCATGAAAAGAACACAGGCTTTGGAATCAGAATGAAAGTGGCTGTACTAATGATGTGTGACTTGGCCAGTAAGTTAGTCTGAGACTCTTTCATTCATAGAAAGGGGATAAGAGCGTATCAGACAGGGACACCTGGGTGGCTCAGCCGTTTAGCGCTGCCTTCAGCCCAGGGCCTGATCCTGGAGACCTGGGATTGAATCCCACATCAGGCTCCCTGCATGGAGCCTGCTTCTCCCTCTGCCTGTGTCTCTGCTTCTTTCTGTGTCTCTCATGAATAAATAAATTAAAAATCTTTAAAAAAAAATATATCAGACAATGAAAGTAGGACAGACTGATATAAATGCAACAGACATCAAGTTCTTATCTCCTACAGTAAATGTTCAACAATGGTGTTCAAAATAATCCTCATTAGTATCCTGTCTTAAAAGAACATCACCATTCATTTGGTCCTTGCAGTATCCTTAACATTTGACAGCAAAAATAAATGTTAAAATCAATATGATAGTTAATGTGTTCATATATTCCAAAAATCGCCACTTGACCTTACCAGTTATATGGTACAAGGTATGAAGTTGAACAGAATTTAGAGCATTCTAAACCAATTGCAGCTACCTCGACGAAACCGATACTTCACGACATCCTTCAAATACATGACCATCACGGCGACCCTGCTAATGATTTTTCTACTATTAAGCTTATGATGATGATTATCTGCAGCGATGAATTTTGCAATCCATTATCTTCATAGAATGTACACTTTTTTTCTAGGCAAGAAAGTTTAAAATATCACCCCCCTACTAATGGTGAGGCAATTTTGCACAGTGGAGACTTCATCATGTTCCAGATGCGTTGAAAATAGCAAATGGCCTTCTCTAATTATGAAGCATTTGTCTACGAACATTCTGGCAGTTGGAATTTGGCTTTAGGCTAACATATGCCTTAATGTTGGGAAACAGTTGTGGGCTCCATGGAACTCCGCACCCCCACCAAGCCTCTGATCTGTCACACTATGTATCTGAGGGATCACCGATGATTCAAGCACCAGGAGATGGAGGTGGTGGTAAACTAAAGCTTCTGGAGGGCCTTGAGTATGTAGTAAAGTACCTTATGGTGTGGGCTGGCCCTCTTGAATGTGGAAGGTGAGGTCCCGGAGTGAGTTAGGGACACCTTTCCTTTTCCTTCCTTCTGCGTTAAGTCCTTAGAAGCTTCTCTTCCATTTAGACAAAAGCTTACAAAATCAACATAATGCTTCAAATGAGACCCACCTATTTTCTGCAAATATTTCTTGCAGACAGAGGCTGACTTGGGGTAGAAGTTGTTACCCTGGAATCCTTGTCAGAACACAAATGACTCTGATGATCTCGGATTATTTTTTTTTCCTATGATATAGAAGAATAGAAATGGATTTTACTTACACAAAATGTTCAACATGCACAATATTCAATTTAGAAAATACTTGGTGAGCTCTTAATTTGTGCCGTCCTATAGAACAAGAGAATACGTGGAGAAATGATTTATAGGTGTATTGCTGTTCTAGAGTAGTGCTGACTGACAGGAATGTGATTTGTTACATGCAATGGCAAATTTTCTGGTAATCGCATTTAAAAAAAAAAAAAAGGATACAACGGAATATTATGCAGCCTTAAAAAGGATGACCACATGGGTGGACCAGCAGGTACCATGCTAAGTGCAATTAGACTGAGAGAGACACATACTGTATGGTTCTGCTCATAGCCCTAAAAACCACAAACAACAAACCAACAGATAAACAAACAAACAGAAATAGGCCTATAAATACAGAGAACAAACTGATGGTTACCAGAAGGGTCGGGGTCGGACAGAGTAGGTGAAGGGGAGAGGGAGGTATAGGCTTCCCATGAAGGAATGAAGAAGTCCCGGGGATGGGTGGTGTACGGCAGAGGGAATCTATTCACCGATGTCGTAATGCCGGTACGGTGACAGGTGGTAGCTACGTGTGTGAACATGTAGAGAAGTTGAATCACTGTGTCCTACGCCTGAACCTAATTTAACATTATGTGCCAACCGTACAAAAAAAAAGGAAAACTAAAAAGTAAAGGGAAACCAGTGTAATGAATTTTTGTAGTATGTTTTTACTCAGTAGGTCAGTTCTACTTAGTATGTCAAATATCTTTATTTTTACTTAGCATGTCAAATATTTTTATTTTAACACGTAATCAATATAAAAAAATTTAAGACCTTCTGTCTTTTCATACAGAGTCTTCCAAATTCTGTGTGTAACTTACCCAGCACATTTCAATTTCCATTAACCTTAAGTACTCAAAGACCCCAGATGACTAGGGGCTATCCTATTGAACAACACATATTTAAAATTCTCAAGGGCTAGGAAAATATAAACAAGCTTGCAAAAGACCTGGAAAGGTCTGAAAAGGGGAAAAAAATAATAAAAATAACTTTGAGCCAAATATTGCCAGGATGAGTGAGAATTTCAGGAGACAAGTAGGTAGACAGTCCCTCTAGGTGGGGGATCTGTGTGGGCGGGTGGGCCTGGGGCAGATAGGAATTGATGTGAAGGGTGTGGGGTGAGCCTGAGGCCAGGAAGACCTGGGAAATGCCACTAGTTCTGCCTATGGAATTTGAGTTCTGTCTTGGAAGTACCAAATACATGTCATTTTCTTTAAATACTGATGAGCATCTCATGGAAAATTAAAAGCCATACAAAATATGAAACTCCTCATATCTACTTATCTAGCAAAGTAAATCCTTTGATCAACTTTGCGTTCTGCATGGTCAAATACACATAACCTAAAACATTCTGTTTTTAAGTGTGTAATTCAGTGACATTAAGTACGTTCACACTATTGTGCAGCCCACCACTGTTCCTCTGGGGGAATCTTGCCTTGGCCTGACCTGAAACTGTCCCCATCGAGCACCACCTCTCTAACCCCTACTCCCCCATCCCCACCCCCGTCCCTAGCCATGATTCTATGTTGTCTCTAGGAATTTGACGATTCTAGGGACTTCATGGCAGTGGAATCCTACAGGGCTTGTCCTTCTGTGTCTGGCTTATTTCACTTAATATAACATTTTCAGTGTTCGCCCCTCATGTAGCATGTATCAGATTTTCATTCCTTTCATAAGGAATTGTAAATATGGGCTACATCTTCTATATCTGTTCACCCTTTGAAGGACATTTGGGTCCTTTCAACCTTTTGACTCTGATGAACGCTGCTGTGGACCTTAGTGTACAAATAACTCTTCTCGTATCTGCTTTCAATTACTTTGGGTGTGTATCCGGAGAAGTAGGATTGCTGGATCCTGTGCTAAGTCTAGGTCGATTTTTTTTTTTTTTTTTTAAGGAACCGCGCAACCATTTTCAAATGTGTCTCCACCATTTACCATTCCCACCAACAATTCGGGAGAGTTCTAATTTGTTCACATCTTTGCCGACACTTACTATTTATTTCTTAAGGACAGCCACCATAATGGGTGTGAAGTGGGTATCTCATTGTGGTTTTGATTTGCACTTCCTTAAACGTTTAATAGTGTTTGAATCTCCCCACGTCTTTATTGACAAGTGCAGGGTTTATGGACTGGCCTCTGATGGGGGGAGGAGGAGGGGAGGCCGTCTCTCGACGGTGAGCCTTCACTTCAGAGTCTGATGTTGTCCGGGTACATAGTGTCAGAATTGAGTTGAATTGCAGAGCATCAAACTGGTGTCTTGAGGATTGCTTGTTGGTGTGGGGAATCCACCCCCAACAACCCTCCCCCGTTGGAATTATTACCGGAACTTCTGCACCTCCCCTAGGCCCTATCTTAAAGTGCCATCACAATGGGGATTAAGCCTTTAACTTTCAGATTTGGGCACCTATTTCAGCCCGTGGAGCCAGGTGAAGATTGTCTTCTGCAAAGCCTCGAATCTGCCTTTCCCGACAAGGAGTAGGGGAGCCTGGGAGACCTTAGCTGTGTACTCACAGCCCCGGATACTTCCCTCCACCGCCCCTCTGCTGGCACTCACTCTTGATTTGTTCTTCTATTAGACCAAGAGGTGGCAAGTGTTTTCTGTAAAGGGCCAGATAGTCTCTGTCAAAACTCTTCAATTCAGCCAAACACAACATGGAAACAAATGGGCATGACTGTGTTCCAATCAGATGTTTTATGGGCACTGAGACTTGTTTCATGTACTTCTCATGTGTCATGAAATATTTTTCTTCTTAAATTTTTCAGCCATTTAAAAAAAAAAAAAAACCATTCATAGCTAGCCTGCCATATAAAAACGGACCACGGGCCTACTCTGGCACGGACGATAGTTTGTTGGCCTCTAGATCACACGTTGCGGAAACAGGAGGGATGCATTTGTTTTCTATCCTTTACATCTAGCACCGGTGTTGGCTAGGTTGGTATAAAATAAATAGGAGCTGAATAAATATTTGAGGTTGTGTTTTATACCCACACATCCTTTCTCAGTATTTGTCCAAAATTTGAATTGCGTGGTGGGTAGATTCCCCAATAGAATTGAAGCCAAGCCCAGGTTTGTGATCAAGGCCTATGTTGAAGGCGTTCTTGATGTGCTCCTGCAGGTAGAGATCTCGGAGGAATGGGAATTGGCCTGTTTTCCTCTGAGCTCAGTGTGGCCTGAAACTGAAGAAACGATCACTGTCTCAGCAGAGAATTTTAGATACGTACTTGCACAAAAAGATCCATTCCCCACACCTACTATGCCTTCTGCCCTTGAGACTTAAGTGTTCAGCAAGGATAATCACAGGAACTTGCCCAAGTGCTTATTGCCTACAGAGATTAATACACCCCTTAAAAATCAAAGGTACATGGAAAATTAAAAAAAAAATTTTTTTTGAATGGTCTGTAAGTTACGGAAGCGGCAGACTTCCACTCCAGCTGGCTGTTGAAGAAGGAAGGTGTTCATCACAACTCGAATATAACCACATTCTCAAAAACAAGGCAAGGTGATTATTAGTCACGCTTGCCCACCTGTGAAATGCTGACTTGACTAATAGGTATGTGGGCTGACTACAGAGGAGGTTTGGGCATCTTGCCCAAGGTCATGGACAAATTTGCAATCTCCTCAAGCCATGTTCATTATCTTGCAAAATATCTGAAACCGTTTTTTTACTTAGAGACCTCCCAATAGCCCATGTAAGTGGGAGTCGGAAGATAAAATGAAAACATTTGATTCTGTGAACTTAGAGCTAATTTTTTAATACATGGGTCATGAGTCCTGATGAATAAATTTAGGTATTTTAATGTAACTTTAGAGTCTACCTAGGTTTACTTTTTTTTTGAGGGGGGGGTGAACTTTGTGTGCATAAATTATTAAGCGATACACCCGATGCTTATCAAATGGAAAGCTAATTTGTCACTGGGGAGAAGTCCTAAGAAGCAAGACCTGGACTTTTCTCTGGGGGGAATGTACAAACTTCCTTGAGGGAACCGGATCCAGGCATAGGAGAGATCATGACCAATACTGGTAACGTGCTACAGATAGTGACACGGGGCAGAGAGCTGGCCCAGCGGACGGGACGAGAGCCGGGCCTCCAAGGGTGAACTTGGACTGAAAAGGTTGCAGATAAGTTGGTCCCAACACAGCAGCACATGCGTGTGTCACACGCCCCTGACCCTCCAGGACCCAGGACCTTTTTTTTTTTTTTTTTTTTTTTTTTTTTTTGCTTCCCATCTTATTCCCACTCTGCCCTCTGGTCTTTACATGAATGTTATTTGACAGTGGCCGTGTTGGTCCGCTTTCTGCTTAATTTGGGTGTCTCTGAATCCAACTTCTGCCCCTCCTCGATTAGTCTTTATCAGCTATCACTGTGATCATCATCTCTGTTTAAGAGCCTATAATAGAAACCTTTACATACAGCTGTTGGGAGTACTCTGTGGCCTGCGGGGCACAGCCTTCACCTGTATGTGTGCTTGACTTCCCTTTGACATTCTGCTTAAAAAAAAAAAAAAATTATGGGAGAGAGAGGGGTGGGCAGAGACACAGGCAGAGGGAGAAGCAGGCTCCATGCAGGGAGCCCACGTGGGACTCGACCCTGGGTCTCCAGGATGATGTCCTGGGCTGAAGGCAGGTGCTAAACTGCTGAGCCACCCCGGGACACCACCCCCCCACCCCGACATTCTGCTTCTAATGAGTCCTTGGGTTTCAGTGCAGTATGTATATATTTAATAGTACAACTATCTTCACTGCCACTGTTTTCAGGACAAAATTGGTTGGTGTATCCTAATTCATCCTTTGGAGGAAGACTTTGTATACTGGAAATACCTAGGAACTGATAAGAATGATGATGGATACAGAATTTTTTTTTTTTTGTCTTGTAAGCATTCAAAATCTTTATGGTATACTCTTAAATTGCTTTTTTTTTTCTTTTGTTTTGTCTTTAAGATTTCTAGTAGCTTTTTGTTGCTCATACGTGAATCCCTGCTTCCTCTGCCTGGCTTCAAGGCACCTGCAGCAATTATACAGCGACCCTGCAGGGTCTCAGCCTTCGGGGACTGTGGTATCCCTGCCTGGACTCCCCTCTCCCCCCAACCACAGCCCCCTTCCAGCCCTGCTCTTGGGCTCTCCCCAACAGATTTCCCCCACCCCTCAAGCTCTCTCCTAGCTCAGCTCCTGTCCCTTTTAAAAGCCTCTCCTCCTTGTGAATCTCTTCCTGAACTGGCAGTCCTTTGTGGTCCTGTCCTCCAGTCCTAGGGTTTGTCTCAAGTAAACAGGTGTTCTGGAAAGGAGCCTGGATTCCACAGAGGAACTAGAATGTGGCTGGAGCACATCTGTGCTCGTTTTTGAGGATAGTTCATTTTTTAAAAGATACTTGGAACGGAGCCATGCGTGCACCAGCCTTTGCTGCTTTGTTCATTTTCTCATTAACTGAGCACCTTTTTTTTTTTTTTTTTTTTTTTTTCCTCCAACAAAGAACAGACCAAGGGGGAAGTCATGTTCTAGTTTCTTAGCTTTGAAGAATTTTGCAAGGAAAAATTAGGGAACAGTCAAAGATAGGGGTTTACTCTAGAACGCCTAGTCCCTCCCTCCTCTTTCCCTCCACTGCGGTCACTCGTGGTCCCTCCCCGTGTGGTGCACCTGCGGCCTAGTACCGTGTGCCCCTGTCCCGTACCCCCCGTACCTCAATCCATTACATCCAGCGGGCTTAGTTGAGAGAATTGTCCTCTTCAGTCTTTCCATGTTTGGCTCATTAAACCATAAACCGTCTCTACTAGCTTGTCTTGCACCAGCCCCTGCATAGTCTCCTTACCCTCTTCCCCGTGGGTACAGTCTGCCGATTGGCTTGCTTCATTTGTGTGCCCACTTAAAATGTTCTCTATTGTGAAAATCCGCAAAAATACACAAAAATGGAGACCATAGTACAAGGAGCGTCTTGGGTGCCCATCACAGATTCAGTCACCGAGATTTTTGGTGTGTCCTTTGAAAACCTAAGCAGATCTTCTTAAATCGTTCTGTTACCCTATAGCATCTTTCCCCAAAACTTGTCTCTTAGTCGTGCGCTTAATAGATCAAGCGGTGGACTTCTGTGGTGCTCAGTTTCAACACTATTATTCCTTGTCAAAGACCGTGGTGTGTAAGACTAGAAATTAAAATTCAACAAACATACCTAGTCTAACTTCACGGGACGACTTTGGGCACAGGTTATGGTTTGTAAAAAGGAGCCTCGTGTAGAAATCCTTGGGCAATTATCATTTCTATTATATGGAATTCAGCCTGAAGCCTGGAGATGGAGTTTTCACCTCTACTTTTTGCAATTAAAACAGGATGATTTAAGTCCTTAACACCATTCTGGGTAATTACTAAGGAGTGTTATTAATTGTGAATCTTTCTCTTTCTCCTTGTGACTTTTTCTTTTTTTTTTTTTTTTTTTTTAACTCCACCATAGTCTTGAAAGTACTAAATTTGTTCAGTGGGTACTGAGGCATTCCCATCCCTTCAGGACAGAAGAGCGATGAGAATCCTCCTCTTAGGCAATAATACTAAGTGGAAAATTATGAACTGCATCTCGCCTGTAAGAATACCTGCCGCCTTCACGAAACAAGATAGCATGATGGTATCAGCTGTAAATGAAGGTTGATCATTTCCATACCTCTCCTGGATCCCTTGCCTCTCCTGCATGATGTGCACAGCTGAAATGGTCTAACTTTTTTTTTTTTTCCCCCTGTTTCCTTTTTCTCTTCTCCAGCTCTTGTAAATGTGAAACTCTGGGCCATCGATCGACAATGTTTCCAAACCATCATGATGAGGACGGGACTCATCAAGCATACCGAGTATATGGAATTTTTAAAAAGGTAGGATGCTCTCATTTCTTCTGCCGAGGGTGCTAATTGCCCGTTCAACCCTCTTCTTTGACTTGCACCCCTCTTGGGCTGAACCTCCTACAAGTTTGTGGAAGCACAAGGCTTTGGCCTGGCTTCTCTCTGTTTCTGGTACCCATTTCCATGGTAGCATCAAGTTCTGATTAAGTCAGAACTTGAGCGTTTCATTGAACATCCTCTTGTGGAGGAGCAAGGCTCAGAGAAACCAAGAATTTGCTCGAACAAAATGGGATGTCGAGTCCATCCCTCACTATTTATCAGTTAATATGTCTGAGGTACCGCTTCTGACTGAATCCTCTCTTGGGTAAGACTCCATGTTAAAGGTCAGATCACGAAGATGGAAGAGTGCCAAGACCAAGCTCATTATCCTTTAATCCTGGGCTTAATGTCCCAAATTAAATTTGTTTTATGTCGCAGTTCTGAAATATCAAAAGCTTTTCTTGATAGCGTGTATTATCATAATTCAGTCTAGCATGGAAATTGGAATAAAAGAAACGGCTTTTCATTTCTTAAGATTACACTGATATTTCCTCAAATGCCTGCCTTTGTCTCTGAGCTTAAAGAAAACACGTTATTTTATCATTAAAAAGAATATTGACAACTTTTTTCCCCCCTCCAAGAAATATTTTGTATTTTTCTTTCTTTTGAAAATTGAACCATCCTTAAGTAGTGATATACAGATGGTTTGGTTAAAAGGCAGTGTAGTGTCAGTTAAGGTCTCGTTTTTCAGAGCTAGAATGTTAAATGGGCTTTTTCTCTCTATACATATTTGTGTGTGTGTGTGTGTGTGTGTGTGTGTGTGTGTGTGTGAAGAAATGGTTTCATTGGAGCTAAAAAATCAAAATGCCCTCTTGTTTCAGTGAGACATCGTGACACACACCTGTTGCATTTTCTTACGCAGGTTTAAGGCTTGATTTTATGTAGTTAATTTATTTTCTGATTCATTGTTTATACATTTTTTATTTCCACATTTTTTTCCTTAAATTCCTGCTTGAAGGGACAATAAAATCATAATTTGAGGTCAAGTAATAATAGCTATATTTTCACTTATCAGGGGGTTGGGATTTTCCTGGAACGTGACTGGATGAAACATTTAGAAGTAGAAATGTCAATTGCTGTTTGGAGTTTAGTATAGTTTGCAAGGGAATTATTCAGGTGCCGTGCATGTACCCATGTTTGTGTATAGGTCTGCGTGTGTATGTGGATCTGTATGTTGGTATGTGTCTGAGGGAATAGAAAGAGAATAGAGAGCAATAGGCTGAAGAAATAAAAAACTTAAAAATGCAAATTTAAAGTGCAAGTCACGGATTTCTTCAGATGCAGCCTAATAGCCAAAGATCCCAGGTGGTAACTGATAAAATTCTAGCCTGTAGGGCAGAGCCTGTTAGGTGTGTCATATACCTAAGCATTGGGCACTTGGGGTGTAGGTTTCAGCTTCCATAGTTTTGTTTTCTCCAGAAAATGGAGTAAGCATCCACACGTGCTCCCATGACACACAGAAACCTTTCCAGAGCCCCTAGTTGAGGCCATGAAGTCTCACTGTGATCTAATTGAGCGTGCGTGTATTTCCCATTTTGGTTGTATTTTCAGAGCCACGTACATTTGTTGTTCTGCTCTGACAGTTCAAACCTTGAACAATAAAAGTTAGTTCTCCAGGGTGTGGGAACATGCCTAGTTGGCCAGCTTAGAGCAAGTGAAGTCCAACTGGTTGAAGGGGATGTAGACCTAGACTGTCACTGTCCCTCTGGCCACATCCTTTGTGAAGGCCGCACTGGGCTGGGAGCCTGGAGAGGTGACAAGGTGACTGGCATGGCCTGGGGTCAGCCTTCATCGTCCTAAATGAAGACTGTGGTTACCTGGTTCTCTCTAGCCCTTCCGTGGCTCCCAACTGCTCTTGAATTATTCACAGCCTCGTCGGCTGGACATCCAAGGGGCCCCCAAAGCCACTTGAGCCTGTTTGTCCAGCTTGGAGGCTTCTTGTCCTGGAAAACCCAAAAGTTCCCTGTGCTCAGCCAGTCCCTCAGCCCCTGTGCTTTAATAAAACTCACTGCCAATGTCCCTGCACCTTTATTTCTCTTCCATCAGTGTTCAAATTTTATTTTCACGATCCTACCAAAAGCTGCCCCTTGCATCACTAGTAACCTCCTTCCACCAAGAAGTAACGTTTCCCCTGTATGAACTTCATCTCTACCGTGTGTCTCAATTTTTATTTTACTACAACTTAACTGCTAAACTTACTTCTAGGCTGTAAACTTTTCTTAAGCATCTTGTTATTCTTTGGCACAAAACTGATTTTGTAGATAATTTATAGACAGTAAGGAGAGACCAGTACATGGTTCTCAGAGCCCAAAGACAAGTGACAATTCAGGGCTCCTTTTATCCAAAAATTAAATAATCTATGTGTGTATGTATGTTAGAAATGTTAGAAATATCAAGACCGTCACAGCATAGTGTTAAACCAAGCATAGGCATCTTCTAAGCTTGGGACCTGTACTGTTGCCCGAGTTGTACACTCATGAAGCTGAATGAGTAAATAAGATTCCCCTCTCCTTTACTTTTCCAAGCTAACTATACTTAATACCCTTTATTTTGTAGGACTATTAAGAAGTGTGTATAATAGTCCCAAAAGAAATGATACTGTCAAAAACTTACATGAGCAGAATTAAGTGAAATCTTCTATCCTAACTTAAGAATAGTTTTGTTGTTTTTGAGGGGTGGGGGGAGGCACCCAGGTGGCTCAGTGGTTGAGTGTCTGCCTTCAGCTTAGGTCATGATCCCAGGGTCCTGGGATCAAGTCCCCCATAGGGATCCCCTCAGGGAGCCTACTTCTTCCTCTAGCTCTCCCTCTTTCTGTGTCTCTCATGAATAAATTAATAAAATATTTTAAAAATAGATTTTAGGGCAGCCCTGGTGGCACAGTGGTTTAGCACCACCTGCAGCCTGGGGCGTGATCCTGGAGACCCGGGATTGAGTCTCACATCAGGCTCCCTGCATGGAGCCTGCTTCTCCCTCTGCCTGTGACTCTGTCCCCCACCCTCTCTTATTTATATACATATATATATATATATATATATATATATATATATATATATATATTTTATTTCCCTATTTTTGTCAAATTTGCTTATCACTCTTAAATTGTATAAAATTTTATGTAGTCAAGTCAATCAACTTTTCCTTTTATGGCTTCATGTGTAGAAAGGCTCTTTAAAAAAAAAAAAAATACTTTAGAGAGAAGCCAGGTGGACAAGGAGGGGCAGAGAGAGGCTCCTTTGTCTGCAGAGAGCCCAACATGGGCATGGATCCCTGGGACTCCAGGATCATGACCTGAGCTGAAGGCAGACACTTTTTTTTTTTTTTTTTAATTTTTTTTAAATTTTTATTTATTTATGATAGTCACAGAGAGAGAGAGAGGCAGAGACATAGGCAGAGGGAGAAGCAGGCTCCATGCACCGGGAGCCTGATGTGGGATTCGATCCTGGGTCTCCAGGATCGCGCCCTGGGCCAAAGGCAGGCGCCAAACCACTGCGCCACCCAGGGATCCCTGAAGGCAGACACTTTAACTGAGCCACCCAGGTGGTGCTGCTAGGAAGACTCATTTTATGGTAATATATAAAAACATGGACTTAGTACTTTGACATTATCCCTTTTGTTTGTTTTTTAGTTTTTACATTTTATTTATTCATGAGAGACACAGGGGGTGGGGGCAGAGACACAGGCAGAGACACAGGGCCCTGGGATCATGCCCTGAGCTGAAGGCAGTTGCTCAGCCGCTGAGCCCCACAGGGGCCCCTTTGACATTTTCCTATAGCGTGGGGGGAGTGAGAAGGAGTGGTTTTCTCTAATGCGTTTGCTAAATCCTTCATCTCCAGCTTTCTACCTTAGATATTTATACTTTACATTGTGTTAAGGAGTTAAAGCAATTGAGATACACCCAGAAAGATAACAAATCTGAAAAAACAATCTCCTGGCACTGCTCGTCTGTCTCCCCATGCCATGCTTCCCTGTTATTTTTCAAAACCGGCAGTAGGTGTAGCGGGTGAGAAAACGGGACACACCAGGCATATACATGTTCTGCCAAAATGCATAGATTTTTCTTTATTATTGAAGTTGGTTTTTATTTTCACTCCAGTGCGTTTACCCATGTCGTAGCTCCCGGTCATGTGGGTTGGCCTCCTTTTTGCTCTTGAATGCCACATCAAACTCTGATTCTACCTCTTTAATCGACTTTGCCATTTCTCTCTTATGCCTCTTTGACATTCCCTGATGTAAACACAGATGTTCCTCTGCAGGCATAGTGCACACGCATACACACGCACACAAATATTCAAGGGGCAGTGCTGCTAAGCAGGGCATGGTTGCTCTAGGTCCCGCAGTGATTTTTCGCCAGTTGTGAGCATTTCCATCCTCTTTGGCTACTGGAAAATGCTGCTTTATAAGATGGATTCTGAAAAATGAGCCAAATAGCTGCCAGAGTTAATTTGCATTTCCTTTTTCTGAGCATATTCTCTGTGCTCCTCTTGGCACTGGCATCTATCCCAAGGAGCCGCAAGATGCAACTGCGTGGCCACTGGGTGGGCTTCTTGGAACTAGGATGACATTACAGACATGATCGTGAACTTCTATTTATGTCCCTTGCCTCAATGACAACAGAGAGACGAGGACCATTTGGAATTTAAGCTACTTAGTGGACCCTGTTCATTGGAAAACATGGTCTTCATTCGCGAAGGGATCTTTCGGTAACGCAGAGGTGCTCACACCCTCTTCCTGCACAAAGCCTTTCCATGGCTCCTGACCATCCCTAAGATAAAGCCTGGGTCTTGGAAACTCCTGCCTTCCAGGGCTGCTTCTGGCCTTCACCGATTCCTATCATTCTCCTTGTTCTTCCTCATTTTCTCTCCTCCAACACAGGACTGTCTTTCGTCGCCTCCATGTCCGTGTGAGCCATGGGGCCCTCACAGTGGAGCTCATTCCAAGAGATGCCTCTCACTTTGAATGGATAGATTTCCCAGGGTGACCTGTTGTATGGAGCATAGAGTGTGCCCACTGGGGCAGGAAAAAAATGAATCTGATCTCCCTCAAACAACTAGAAATCTCTGCTTTGTCCTCTTCACAGTTGAAAGAGACACTGATGGTATTAGCCACCAAGCTGGCCATGATATTCTCAATAAATAGAATTTTTAAGCTTGGAGATCTTGAAAGTCTTGGACGTCTTGGCTCCTAGCAAACTTTCTAATCATAAAGAACATGGAGGCATTTTTCAGTTTTAAAACTACCAGTCATGTGGTTTGGATCTTGGGGCAGAAGGGGTGAGATCTCCTCCAGGAATTCCTAATCAGTGGAAGCTGAGTGATAACAAAGCCCAAAGCTAATGGCCCCTGAGAGAGTCTTAGGGGCATCTATGTTCAATGAGTCCAGGTGATGAGGGGGCCTTCAGCAAATCTTACAGCTGCTTAGAGCACTTCCTGCTGCCACGTTTGATGCAGCTGTGTCATTTATTCCTTATTTCCATCTCTGGAGAGTAAGCCTCAAATATGGTTTGTTTTTCTTCTCTGAAACAATAATGCTACTATACACATCTAATATATAATTGAATAAATATGCTACTTGCACGTGCGTTTTAGGAAAGTGATAACCACCATACTCCAAAAGAGGATGACTTTGTATTGAGACCTCATGGCATCCTGTTTTTATCAGAATGACCTTCACCATGAGGAAATCTTCATTTTTGGGTTGGCTCCATGACCTCTGTCTAGAGTCTATACCTAAACCAAAACTTCCCTGAAGCTTCTTTCATTATTTTATGTTTTTATCACCTGGCCACTAGTAGGGGCCTATGTCATGGCCTGTGTGGTCTGACACCTCAATGAGGATTAAAAAAAAATAGGTTTACAAAAACGTAAGATCTAATGTAATCTAATCTCTGTGCACCTTTTTCAAGTGAAGGAACAGAGTCTTGAGCCAAAATGAGCTCACATTTAGTAAACCACAACTCAAGTTATGAATTCCCATTCTGGGTGCCGTGCCGTACCTAGACTCGGGCTCCTGGTGTATATTCCAGTGGAAGCTCCTCACTATGGCAAACTTACTGTGGAGTAGTAGTTAGTAATACATATTTTTTTTTCTCTCCACAAAGGTAATTTCCTTATATAAGTAACTTGATACTACTTAGATTTTTTTTTTCTATATTCCACATGTTTTTTACTCTTAATCTTAGAATAATGAGACTTCTGAAACCCTTGCAAACTTTCCTTCTCTGATCTAATTTGAAAACATAACTTCGTATTCTTATAACTCTACTCAACAGGTTACCTTGTTCTGAGATTTATATTCTATACTTTTACAAATATGTAGAATAATCAGGAAAGATGTTCATTTAGAGTTCATGGAGTAGACTATAACGTGGTAAGGGATAGGAGAGGTCACTCATCTTGCCCATGAGACCAGTGAGCATTGAGTTTCCCAAAGTCACGTGGAAAGTCGATCATATAATTATGTAGCTCTGCTCCTAGGAAAATTGTAAATTCAGCTGCCCTGTAATGTCAACGGTCTCCAGTTCAAAATCTCCAGGGTAAAATTGTCCACAATCTATACTAAACACATTTTCTAGTGTTTCATAATTCTTCTGGAATATTTGGGTTTATTTTAACTTTTTTGTTGTTGAAATATAGTTGACACGCAGTAGTTTCAGTTATACAGCAGTGATTCCACATCTCTAAGTTATGCTATATGCCCCACACGCATAGCTACCATCTGTCCCCACATAACACTACTACGATATCCTGGACTATATATCCCTGTGCTCTAACCATCGTTCCCGTGACTTCTTCACTCCTCTAGAATGTTCTGCAACGCTCCTGCTAAAGTTGTCCTATTCTCCACATAAAAACTGCACACAGCTACACTTGCCATGTTAATTTTGAATGACAGATGTGGGGTGGGACCTGAAAATTCACATTTTTACAAGAACAGCAAATGTTTGTGTATGTGCCAAGCAGTGTTCAGAACACTTGATGCATCATTTAGACCTTAATAAAAACCTATAAAGTGATAACATAATTTCCATTTTACTGATAAGAAAATTGAGGCCAAAGAGTTAAAGTTCCTCAGCTAGTCCTGTGTAGAGCCAGTTGTCTCAGAACCAATACTCAGACTCTGTGCCATACTGTTTCCGGAACTGCAGGCTACTCAGACATCAGGTCTAACCCATTCTTGGTCTTCTCAACAAACTGGTGTTGACTCTGCCCAGAGATTTGGGCAGTTGGTTGACTTTGTCGTTGGTGTACCTGGGTTTCCTCTTCACTGTATTTTTCTAACAGCGCCCTTCCCCCAGAACCTCAGCAATCTTTTGATTGCTCTCCCCATCCCCCACCCCCACCACCCCAGGCCATGTTCTCAGAAATCAATGCTCAGCAACAGCATTAAGAGCTGTCACTTTGAACCCTGGTAAATAAAAGTAGTGGTGTCCTAGAATGGCATCGGCTCAGTAGAGGAGTCTTCTGGTGTTGGGGAAAGCCACCACCTGTGCAGAAGCAGGCACCATCCTTTCTGAAAGGGATATTAAATGAGCCAGAGCTCAGGATCCTTGCCTCCTGGCATCAGATGTTCAGGCAGTGGTGATTCCAGCTTGGCTTCCTGTCTCCTGCCTGGAGTTCTCAAGCACGGGTGGTGGTCTTTAAGCAATACCCGTTCTTGCTTATGCTGTGTCCTGCGATCTCTTGAGGAACTGGGCTGTTTGGATATTTACTGAGAGTAGATTTGGTAGACCTTAGCCTGAAGGAATCAAGATACTACTTTGGGGGTAAAACGTCTATAAGGACAACAAGGTCATCTAATGAACTTGAGATATTCGTGGAACATCAACATCATGATCCCACTTCCCCCAGATTATTCTCCTATCATTTATAGAGCAAGATGGGAAAGAAAAGCTTCTATGGAAATGGTTTTAGGGATTTTAGGCTTTTTTTTTTTTTTTTTTTTTTTTTTAAGAAGCTAACAGACCTATTAAGCTCTTAAGCTTTGAGCTTTAATAGAACTTTTCTAGAAGATTGTGAAGCTTGCATTTGAATTTAGCTTGATACAGCTGGCATAGTTTAAATTTGAAGGGAAATAATGCAGGGGATAAAAGAGGCCCTTTGTCCCTCCCCCGTGCCCGTCGGCCTGTTCAGTCCATGCTGTGGTAGCAGATCCACTCTCATTAAAGATGACACCAGGGACAGATAAATGTACAAGTGGCCTTTCATTTCATGATGTCATTGAGCATTTGCACGGATGTCTCCATATTGATCCTTTTTTTAAAAAAGGAACTGCAGGGGCACCAGGGTGGGCATTGTTGGTTAAGCATATGATTCTTGATTTTTTTTTTTTTTTTCTTTTGGCTCAGGTCATGAGATCGAGCCTTATGTCAGGCTCTGATGCTCTGAAGAATGGCATCTGCTTGAGAGTCTCCCTCTGTCCTTTCTGCTCATGCTCTTTCTCTCCAGCCTCTTTTTTAAAAAGGGTGACCTATGATCTTTGCATATTACATATTGATAATAAAAATCCTACATGTGTCTTATATAGCACACTCGCCTCCACGTGTGTGTATTTCTTCTAACCCTCACAAATAATAGGATACCAGATTATGGGGTTTGTGGCTAAAAATCTCCCATTGAAGTCAAACAATGTAGCTCCTACAGATCATCTTGCTTGGTCCTGGGGAAGATGAGGCCTCAGCCAAGAGACTTATCTTGGCTCTCCTGGAGTCTGGGCTTGTGGACATGAATCCCTGTGGGAATGGTTGTCTATCTTTCCATCCCCATGGCCCTAAGAATAGTTTCTCAACACCGTGGGGGCTCTGCAGTCAAAGCAGCATGGGGACAGTTGGATACTACTCCATGTCATTGTAGGTTTGAACCTTTGAAGTCCTTCCTCTAGCTAGGCTCCTTTAATTTCTGTATCTTTCACATTGAGCCTATGTTGGTGCTTCTGAGAGGGAGTCCTTTTTCCATAAGAGATGATTCTATAATGAATAGCTTCAGAAGGATGCCACAAGCTACTAGGGAAATGAAGGTAGATTTCTGGCATCCCAGTCCCCTGGATTTCTCCACTTGATAGAGAAACCTACTTGCTTACAATTGGAGAGGAAGCCAAGAATCTGGAGTGGAGATGAAGAAATGCCATTGGGGGCAGATAAACATCGGGGTGACTTTGACAAAATGTCTTAGTTTATAATCCATCCCAGGTAGAGGAGAGAGCATCAGTTTGCTTAGAAAAAGCAAAAGCAAGATGTGGACTGTGCATCATGGGTCCTGTTTTTTCGTTTGCTGTGGGTTTTGTCTTGTTTGGGCTTGGAATGAAGCTAGTCAGAATGTATGTACCAATAAGTTTTCCCAAGGTGGAGTCCTCAGCTTAGCATCTGGCTGTTATGCGTTATGGGCATCTCGGGACCAGACTGTCCTGCATCTCTGCTTTGTCGAGAGTGCCAAGGAAAGGGATGCCATCAGAGGGAGCACCTGGCTTGATGTTTGAAATAGGGGCTGATTTGTGACTACTCCCCTACAGTGAGGGTGTTTGGATAGTGAAGAAAACCAGGGAGAAAACAAAGTGGTCCGTACCTGCTGCTGCTTTACCGACATCATGTCGCTGGATTCTGATGATCTCCTTTGAGGGAGTTGGTGCTCTCTCCCTCTCTGATTTGAGGAAGAGACTGGAGTTTTGAAAATGACCACCGTTCCCACCATCAGTCAGCTAGATTCCAAATCAGATCCACTCCCAAAGTCCTTGTTCTTGTCATCACATGAGGCCAACTTCCTGAAAAGGGGTAATGTCAGAAATATCAAAGTGTCCGTATTTAGCCTTTATTTTCTCTAATAGAATAAATATACCAATTGATGATGCTGCAGAAAATTCATTGCGAGGATGAATGATGGTCCCCAAAATTGTTGCAAATGTATTTGACACATTTCAACCATTGTAAAAAGTTCCTCAGGGGTGTGTGTGCATGAATATCCATCCACCTATGGATCTTGAGATTTTCTTAAAGACAGGAAGATTTTTTTTTTCCTTAGAAATCTCCTAATGAGCCTGTCATTTTAAAATTTACTTTGTATGTCTACAATACAAAGTATTGTTTGTGCTGAAGCCTAGGACGATTCCAACTGAGAGTAGGACTTGAGTTTTCCTAGGCATCTACAGAGACTTTAAAGTGATACAGCACTTTTCAAGGAATTAAATGAATTTTATTTTCCCATTGGACTGCATGGGGTCGAGTAGGTAAACATTGTATTCCATGTTCGGGAAAAACTCCTTAAGTGCTTTGGTCTGTTGTGCAAACACAGACACATCAAAGTTGACTTGAAACATGGATTTGTTTTGTTTTTCTTTTTGAGAGAAATAAAATCCACAAGTAGATCTAACACAAACATGGCCAAGATTTAGGGCAATAAAAGAAAACTTACAGATCAAGGACTTTAATTCTAGAGAATTCAGAATTCTTAAACTTAATGGTAAAGTTTAGGTACAAACAACGTATGATCAAAATGTTTTTTTCTTATTTAAACAAGTATATTTGCTATGTTAAAGATAGTCCTTTCAGACGCTTGTCACCCAAGGTGAAAAGTGTGCCAAGTATTTAGTAGCAGTGATTGAACCACTTGGCAAAATCGAGAGTTCTGTATATTGGACATGTAGAATTAGCTCAAACCAGGCTTTTCAATTGTAAACACATAAAAACTAGCTTTTTGTATTGGGTAAATCTGTGAAAATTGGAGTCTCCTCTAGAAAATATTTTTCGTTTATTTAGCCCAGCTTAAAGGTTTGTTGTTTGCCTTAACATGATCGTTCAGCCATCTTCACTCTGTTGACCCCAGCTCTGGTCTGCAGGATCCCCACAGCCAGTTAGTAGGGGTCTCCAGCACTGAACCATTTTCTACTTCAGTGTGATGCTCTCTAATGTAATTAGACAAGAGAGCCTTTGTTGTGTTGTTTTGGTTTTCTAATTAAGCTTTCCAGAAGGACTTAATTCTTTGCAGCTCTTGCCTGATTGTTCTGACATCTACGTATATGCTGGGCCACTTCAAATAGTTCTTTTTCCAGATCAGTTTTACGATGATCTCCTTCTACCACACTTTGGCATATCCTACTATTTTCTTAAAAAATAATCCAAATAATGAAAGGTTTTATTTCAGAAGTCTTTGTTCATTGTCGGTGGAGAGATAAAGATAACTTCATCATATATATATATATATATATGATGAATTTTAAAAGATTTATTTATTCATGAGAGACACACAGAGGTGCAGAGACACAGGCAGAGGGAGAAGCAGGCTTCCTGCGGAGCCCCCAATGTGGGACTCAATCCCGGGACTCCGGGGTCATGCCCTGAGCTGAAGGCAGGCGCTCAACCACTGAGCCACCCAGGCGTCATGATAACATCATTTTAGACTAAGTTTCCACTGGAAAATAGGTTAGGGCATTGATTTCCTTGTTTGGATTACATAAGGACATGCTGGGGAAGCCCTGGCTCGCCCCAAAGGTAGCCCACTCCACTGGCTCTAGACTTCCATGATCTTGCGCCTCACTCTCTTTCTGAAGATCATCTGGCAGCCTTTTAACCTTACAGAAGAAGGTTCTTAAATTCAAAATAAGACAGAATTATTCAAAGCAGACTTTGGAATTAACAATTGTGCAGTAACACTGCAGAATAGACCTGGAGAACTTCAGAACTCTGTGGCTTTTTTTTTTTTTTTTCCCCCCTGATCTTTTAGTCTGAGCCGTATGCTTGATCTATCTTACTCAAGCCCTGGACGTTTGCTATCCAGAAATTACAGCATCCATAAACCCCTTCAATACTAACTTTGTCGTCAAGTCCTCTCACATCTGTGTTTCCGTCTACTGCACTACTTTGACTCACGAACCTGCCTATAGTCCTGTTCTGGTCTCACATGGCACATCTGTGGCTGCTACCAACACTTGTGAATTTGGTTTCTGCAGAGGTGAAGTTGAGCGAGGTAAAAATAGAGGTGGTATTTTGGGGTATCAAGAAAGAACGATGTGGTCTGGGGGAGTAAGTGGCCCTGTGGCTGGAATGGGATATTGGTGAAGGAGCCAAACCAGGCAAGTCATAATAGCCTCGCAGGCACGTAGGGGTGGATCTAGAGTTTATGTGCTGCCAGAGGTCTCCGCTTCAGACAGAGAATCTGGATGGACCACACTGAAATGTCCCTTTAACTTAAATATCTTGAAACCCCAAGAAAAAAAACATAACTTGAAGACACCTGAAGTCAAGAATAAACTGCTAATCATTGAGATTTAAGAGCATCTTAATCATGAAAATTGAGGCATAGTTTCAAATAGGCATGGGCTCTCAATTGATTTAACCGTTACACATTAAAAACAAGATGTATGCTTCGTGTTATTAAAGTTCTAAAAAAACAAGGAAAAGAATTTGTCATGTTATTTTCCAAAAAGAGGTCTACTGTCAGCATTTGAGAATTTTACTCCCAGTTGAGAATTGTGCCTAATTTTGTTCATGATACATGCATGGTTTTTAATGCTGCTATTAAGGTAACATCACACCCTTCTATGTTATTTAATAGTAAGACTTAAAAAAATTTTTTTTCCAGATTTTATTTATTTGCGAGAATGAGAGAGAGCAAGCAAGCGTGAGTACACAGGTAGGGGCAGAGGGAGAAGCAGACTTGATCCACGGACACCTAGATCATGACCTGAGCTGAGGGCAATCACTTAACCAACTGAGCCACCCAGGCGCCCCCTCACTTTAGACCTTTTACCAACAGAGCTGCTGGAAACCTTCTTCACCATGTCTTTTTTGTGAATGTTGGTCCTCATTACTCTTGAGTGGAATAAAGTTTGATTCAAAGAAGAATATATATGACAGTGCCATATAATTTCCTTGTCTTTCAACCAATTTTTACTCCCACCAATATGAAAACTCGTTCCAAATCCACACCAACATTTGGCACTTTTAAATCTTGTTAATTTTACTTGGCTAAAACATTTTAATGAAATTAAATATCACATAATATCCTAATCATTTTGAGTGCACAGCTCATTAACAAAAAAGATGTTAGCATACTGTCCACTGTATCTTTAGTATTTCATAGAATATATATTCCTTTATAAATTAAAACAGGTACAGCTGAACTAAACCATGTAGAAAATAAGATTTTTGAAAAGGCAAGATAAAATAGAATTAGTAATATTTCCTGCATCAGCTCCATAGAACGTCTTACACAACTTATGCACAGAGATCTGCACTGTGAGGGATCTGTGTGTTCTGTGGATGGTGTTGGAATCCACAATTGCCAGGTGGGGTGACTCTAACATGTGATATAGTGAAGCACAGTGGCCCTTCCTGTGAGCTCTGTGCTACCATTTTCTCCTGGTCCAGTTTTGGAGCTGGACTCCACTACAGGAGTGTGAAGTTGCCCTAGGCCTAGCATAAAATGTAGACAGGATTTCAGGGGCTGTGACTGGGAGTCATTGCAGTGTAGCCAGCCCTGCATCTTCCCAACACGTGAGTCAAGCTCTACACCCTTCCCAGGTGCATGTCTGCAAGCCTGGAGTGGAGACTGCTTTTTTTTTTTTTTTTTTTTTTTTTTTTGCCCGTGTTTATTTTGCTCGTGGCTTTTGTTGTTCTTACTGGTCTTCGAAACTGGCTGTTCTTAAGGTATGATAGGAGTTTTAGTGGGCATCGCTGACATTCTGTAGGGAGATCAGAGGTCAAAACCATGTTCATAACAATAAGGTGTCATCTGTGTTTTTCGTCTTCATTCCCTCAGTGGGCACAATGGAGTCTCCCAGAGGCTAAAATGCTAATGGAATATATGCTTGTATATTGTTGGCTTTTAATTTTTGGTTTTGCTCTCAAATCTCATCTAGATATAATCCACATAAGCAAAAAAAAATCTTTGTGCTTCTCAATTTTTAGGAGTTTAAGAAGGTCATGAGATATAAGACTTTGAGAATCACTCTTTTAAATTAAAACCAGATAAAATGAAGACAAAAACCCCTAAAAGTTACTATTCTTTCTAGTAAAGCATACGAAAGTGAACTATGTTCCTGAAGGAGAAAGGCTAGTACGAAAACTTCATTAACAGATGCATTTTTCATCCTTAATAAAGTTTTTAAGGGGCTGGTTATTATGGGAAGGAAAAAATTAAGTTTTTTTTTTTTTTTATAGCTTTACGGTGTGTTTCACATGAAAGTAGACTTTGTTTTTCACTGCACCTTGAGGTTAATATTCTTTTCTAAAATTTGGAAACTTTTGAACAGGTAGTAGTAATTCTTTAGTGATGCCTGCATGCTTCTAAGGAAAAAACTATGGGAATTCATTACACAATAAATTGTGTTCATTTCTTCTATATGACACCAGGCTGAAACTAATAATGGAATCCCCTTCAGACACAAAGGGAAAACCTTGAACTAGTAACTAATTTCAAAGCCAGGCAGTTAATTTTAACATAAGCCACTGCAGCTTCCAGATTTTCTCAGTGGAAGGTCATTTCTACTGTCATCCAATATAAAATTTGAGCAGATCTCTCTACTCGACAATATCAACTCTTGGCACACCTGACACATGTCAGAGAATCCATCCATGAATTTACTTTATCTGGATATTGTTGAAAGTTTCCTGAAACAATTGATGTTTGAGAGAGACCGGTTAGGGCTCAGCGTGGCTTAGCCATTTCTTCAGGTCTCCTGAATTCTGTTTTGGCAATAGTTAGGGCATCAATGTGCAGTATGTCTGGACTATGTGAACATCCCATAGAAGTGTCGAGATACTTTTAAATGTCCCTTCTCTAGCTTTTATAAGGACTGTAATGGATTATATCATCCCGAATTTTTATTTCCACACAAGAAGTTCCCTCGGAGATTCAGCGCTGGACTAATGTTTGTCCTGTCTCTTGATGAGCATGAGTAGTTTATTCAGCTGTTGATAACGACGTTTCATCATTGCTTCGGTCAAGAGAAATGTGGTTCTAAATGTAATGTTCAGGCACTGTAACTTTAATGCCAGGAGTCCTGTCCGTATTTTTCCCCTCTAAAAAATTAATTTTGATATGTTAAGTGTTCATTTAGTTTTGTGTTTTGGTATCATAAAGCATCCTCTCTCTTGTGTGGATTTGGGCATGGCATCAATCAAATATGTAAGTGTTGGTATCAGTAGATTAGTGCCTAATTAATGTGACTGGAAGACAAGGTGTTCATTGTTTGACATTATCATCTGAGTAGCAGTTATAATTTGGAAAGGAGAACTTCTCCAGTCCCCGGAGCTTTAATTGGTATAGTTCTATTAAGAGCTCTCAGGCACTCCTTTCCATCCAAACCCACAAGATATTGCTGACTTTGATTTTGAAGAATAGGTCACTGTAGCCATGATCTCCGTTATTAGGGCCGTAAAAGGGTAAGACTCCCGAAGTGGACATGCATCCATGTTTTCTGCCCAGAGTAGAAATTAATTAGGCAATTTACATACAGAGCGATTTAGAAGCTGCATGATTTTTGTCAGATTCAGGTTCTGCCCAGCTCTTACTCCCTCTGTGCTTGGTCTTTGATAACCAGAGGAGTAATGAGGCAAGACCAAAGAGAGCACACTATAAGAAATGTTTTGAGAACAAAAAAGTGTGGTAGATGTTCTAACCAGAAAGGAAAATTGGGTTGAATTTGATGGGGATTTTTGCAGTGGGACACGAGATAAGAGCCTTCCAGGTGAAGGGAGAGCCTGTGCAAAGAACAGAGTCATAGAAAATGCAGTCAGATGACGAAGCTTTCATAGCACCAGCCCACAGTCTGCTCTTGTCTGTGATGGCTGCCTGACACATTTATCCTCAGCCTACTAGGTTCCTGCTCTAATATTCCACCCTGGAAATTCCACAGTGAGTAATCTGACCTCAATTTGGTAGGAAATGGAAAGATAGGAAAAGTTTCCAGTAGGTGTCGGGGTTCAAGCTATGCATTTCTAGAATCACTCTAGCAGGGGTGCGTAGGAAGGGATTGACACATGGAGAAGACAGACAAACGTGGGGAAGGTCTGTCATCAAGGCTCAAAACTGTTGCAGTCCTGAAATGTCAGGATGGAAGGCCCTGAGTCTGACCTTCCTTTGTGATTTCTCAGCAGCTGGATGGAGGAAGAGAAATGCAGATGAAAAAGGAAGCAGGTGGGTTCTGCAAACACAGGACAGGCAACCTGGTGGTCATTCAAGGGCATGGTTCTAGAACAGTGTACGAAGGGTTGACAATGAGGGGAAGCTGTGTTTTTAAGGACCCTCATGAATTGTCTTTCTCATCTCTGTGTTGGATGGGTTTACCAGGCTAGTCCATCAAAATATTCAACAGACACCATGGCTTGGATTGTCGTCTGTGACATTGCCTATACAATAGAACGATCTAGGCCGATAGGGGCATAATCCCATGGCACACAGCTCCAAACGTAGCTTTTAAAAACTCCAACAAAAGAGACAAAGAGCTTCATACAGTAAACCAGTTTAACTTTGCCTGGAACCCACTTTTGTGTGCAAAGTCTTGAGATTCCGTCTTCATAGATGGCAAAAGAAAAATCAATTAAAAAAAAAAAAAGAAAAAAGAAAAATCAATTAACTGCTCCCTTTGGGAACCAAGAATCTTTCAATTATAAAGGTACCCAGTCCTGCAGATGTTTGCTACTGGCTTAACCCTCATCAGCACTTCCACAAAGTCTCAATTTGAGTAGAGTTTTCTTAAGCACTTAGAGCTTCAAACCTGAGGCTGATATATGTTCCCATCAACTGGATGAGTTCCCAGGCCTGCCTTTCTTTTTCTCTTTTTCCTTTTTTTTTTTTTTAAATAAAAAAAAGGACGTTGCTACCTAGGATAAACAAGACTGTGCATGAGTGCTTTCTGTGTCACTGGGAAGGGGATTTTTTCTAGAAAGATGGAACCAAGACCCTGGAACCCCAGGGCCCTTGCTTCTCAGATACAGAATAGAGAGGAAGAAAGGCAGCATTCTCTTTGTATTTCCCACTTGTTAATCATCAAAAGGAGAGAAATTAGATGATTTGAGAAGTCCCTTTCATCTTAAGTATAGCAAAATGGACTGGACGAAAAAGAATTTTATCCTTTCTGTTGCCTATAGGAAAAGATTAATTGAATAAACTTGCAATAAGTTTAGTTTCCCCTGAGGGAAAAAAAAAATAAGCCATGGCAGCAGTGGTGCTGAGAGACAGCCTCTATGTTGTGCAGTCCATTAGCACTGAGGGAAATAATTAGTTTTTCAGTGATGACTGATGAATTGTTTTAACTTGCTTATAAACATTAAGGCTACATCAACAAATCAGTTTCTGAAAATATTCAGGGCAAAGAAACATAACAAAATCCTGTGCTTGTTGATTATGTCAGCATCCAGCTATTTGCCCTAATGATTCCATTTCCTTGATTCTATACAGCATTTCCATTATATTCCCCAACTGAATGATCCTACAAATAAGCAAAAATTATGAAAAATCCTCCCAGGATTAAATGTCACTTGTTTTGGCAGTGTTCTTGGCTAAGTTTCACAAAGAGAATTGAACTGAGTGTGCCTAACCAACATAAACCTCAATCGTGGCTAAATATTAATAGTAACGCATGTCAGCAAGGACCCTTGGACACCAGGTTGGTTCTATGAAACATGTGATTGTGTATTTGAGGATCCTTCAGTGAAGAAAGGATAATACTGTTGTGGGTTTTTTTTGTTTGTTTTGTTTTTGTTTTTGTTTTGTTTTGTCCTCTTGGTTGGTAGAAGTAATGATTTGCTAAATTCCAACTTGGGCTTGTCAACTCCAGGGTCTAGATGCATTTTGTCACTGTGTAAGAGTGGCTTCTATGTCTACAGGATGAAAACTAAAAACCTCGTTTGCACATATACAGGGAGATCATCATGGTTCTGCCCAAGTGATTAATTACATTCAAAAAGAAAAACAGATCACTTTCTCTCACTGCCTTACTACCTTCTAACTGAAGAAGTGTTATCCTATGGAATAAGAAATGGATTCTGTCTCAGAATATGTGGGAACATTGATTTTTCTGCTTTCTAATTTCTGGAATAGCGAAGAAAGCTTGGAATCAAACCAGCACATCTAATCAGACAACAAGATGCCCAGAACATCACAGGCTTTCTCTAGATACCTGAGAAACTTTGTGATGATGAGAGCTCATAAAATGATGGTAATGTTAGATTTTTCAGGCTATGGGCCACCGCTTTTCAGTATCTAGAGGATTTATCTGAATTGTTGGAAGAGGCAGTGATGGCTTCTCACTTTATTCTGAAAATGTTCAACACGTGCATGTTTTCATATCTGTAGATGGAATAAATGGCAACAAGTTGTCAAAGGAGCATGAACGTCCACAGCTGTTTAGAAGGCTCAGTAGGCCAAAGCCTTCACCCTAGTTGACCTGGGCATATTGTAAGAAATGGTATTCTTCACCCAATAAGTATATTTCATAATCCTTATGTGAAAAGCCCCAAAAAGTCTTAACATACTTATTATGGCTTTTTAACAAAGAAGCCATTCGACTGGCTCCTTGGTGCTGGGGCTTTTCTCTCTAGGTGGATAGTTCTCCCTGCACTGCTGAGTAGAGCCAGGGCACGGAATCCAGAGATGTGGTGGACAGTCACTCGCTAATCACAAAAAAGGAAGCAGCTTTATGACAGAAAAATGGTGATCCCTCCTTTATAGAAAGCACTAAAATTAGCATCTCTAATAGTGGAAAAACTGACATCGGAAGGCTCTCGAAGTAATGCAGTATGAAGTCCATGGCATCATCTGAAGTGTTCCTGCCAATAACGTTACACTTTAAAGAAGCCATTTGATGTAACTTTGAGTTTCTAGGAAGTACAGCGTGTAGGAACATGGAATGACTCTCCAAGGAGACCATCAAATCGGCATATGACAATGTGGGCAAAGCCAGAAGAAAACTGGCCTGGTCCCTTCTTTCTGTGAGGAAAAAAGTGTACAGGGGATTCTTCAACATTAGGAGAAACTAAAAGGGCGTAACAGTCAAATGAAATCTGTGTTAGTTCTCCAGTGCAGTGTAACAAACTGCAGCAAGATGTAGTGGTTTAAAACAAAAACGCATTTATTAGTCCCTAAGTCTCATGGGTGAAAAATAGGGTAGAGCTGCCCCAGGTTCTAACGGGTTCATCTGGAGCTGGTCTTGGGAGATGGGTTGGGGAGACAGGAGAGGAACGGTTCCCAAGCTCGACATGTGGTTGTTGGTTGGCCGCCGTTCCTTGCGGTGCGAGCATCTCCACAGGACTGCTGCACAACATGGCAGCTGGTTTCTCTCAGGGCACGTGACTGAAAGGACAGGATGACCGCAGTGAAGTTCCTAGCCTTATAACTTAATCTCAAAAGTGACACTTTGCCCCTTCTGTGTTCTTGTCCTTGGGAGCAATTCGGTAAGCCCAGCTCTCACTTGGAGAGCTAAGGTGGCAGGATTGCATGAGGACGTGGAGACCAGGGGACGATGATCTTTGGGGACTGTCTTAGAGGCTACCAGTCACCACCTGCATGCAGCCTGATGGATGATTCCAGGTATAGGAAAAACAAACCTGTACAAGGTGTTTTAGGGTCAATCAGGAAGTTTGGAACAGAAGTTTGATAGGAAGTAACATTTGGGAATCCATCTTAGTGGTGACATAAGAGAACATACATATCTTAGAAGACATAGGCTGGAGTGTGTAGGTGCAAAGTACTATGACCTCTCTAGCTTCTTTCCTGGTTCACACACATGCACATAAACACTGACTTGTGGACACATACATACATAGAAACGGTGTAATAAAAATGATTAAATTGAGATGGGGGCATGTGGATGTTCATTATCCTATTGCTTCAACTTTTTGGTCTCTTAAGGAATTTTTCCTAATAACGTAGGGGTAAAGTAGTATGTTTGGTCAGTTTGACTTCTGCCTAGTTCCAGCAAGTCAGGGGAAGCAGGTTACACAGCTAATTAAGGCTGTTCCAGCTTATAGGAAAAATCTCCTAGTGTCAATAACCCCAGATTTTTCTTGCCCTGCTCGCAATCCACAAGACTTAATCTAATCCTAAATGCCAATATGTATGGGGTGACCACTTTGGGAAAGGGTGACACCTTTTACTGGGACAGCAGGGTGCCACTGATGTTCCCTACAGTCAATTTGATAACTTTATACCAACTTAGGTCCCAATTTTCTTTTCTTTCTTTCTTTTTTTTTTTTTTTTTTTTTTTTGAGACTATGTATTCATGAGTGAGACTGAGAGAGAGGCAGAGACACAGGCAGAAGGAAAAGCAGGCTCCCTGTGGAGAGCCCGATGTGGGACTCGATCCCAGGACCCGGGGATCATGCCCTGAGCCAGAGGCAGATGCTCAACTGCTAAGCCACCCAGGTGCCCCTACCTCCCCTTTTATTTCCCTTCAGGGTTTTTTTAAATATGCTTTTCTTTGGGAGATACCTTGCTTTCACCATAAAACCTTTCTCTACTCCCTCAGAACTTCCTGTTATAGGCAACCCCTCTTGGGTTAGGAGTCTCTGAGGTGATCAACATCTGTCGATGAGCTATATCTCTCCTAGAGCTACTTTTCCAGTCATCTGACGGTCTTCCAGAGCACGTGGCTTGTGGGGTTGCTCAAGATATTATACTTTCTTTAATCATCTCTAATGTTCTATCTTTAAATTTTATCCCACGGCGTAAGTGTACATTCACCAATATTAGGAAAGTTGGCTTATTCATTCTTTCTAGTCCTGTTCTGGTAAATCTGTGGATCTCCGTGGTGTAATCATTTATTAAATTGCTTTTAAAGTCATCTTTAAAACGCTGTTTGCAATAACATTCAGCACTTTGGACCATGAGATCATACCCCCGGGAATAATGACTAAATCTGTTTTAAATTTTTCTGCCTCTTTTTCTTACCAGTTCCACAAGCCAATCTGTATAGCATCCAAAACCATTATCAATTGAGGGTTTATTTTTTCCCCCCAGACTGTTCTATCTTCTTCTAACAGTATATTGCTTGTGAAAACGAATATCACTGATCAGTAGAGACTGATCTTTGCCAACGCCTGCTGTCCTTGGGGATATTTGAGTGGGATAAGGCCTTGTTTTAAGGTGTTATGTATTCTCATGTGAAGTCCTCAATACTTCCACAGTTTAACCCCAAGATGAGGATATTCCTAACAATGTGCCACTTAAGACCTATGGTTTGGGTAGCCCAGTCATTATCACTGTGGAGGATGGAGAAAATACAAGAAAGCATGATGGGAAATACATGACCCACTTAACTCTACCACCCAGGAAAAGTCACAGGTAACACTTTGGTTTATTTCAAGCTGTTTTTCATCACTGAGAAGGTATATAGGAGGTAAGATGATTGCACATAAAAGGACCAAAAATAGAATGGACTAAACAAAAAAAAAGTGTGAAAGAAGTCTGAGGGGAGAAAGGCCAGCTAGAGCTGGTATGGTGGCTCTAAAGTTTTCAAAGACCCAAGTTACTCCCAGGCTGCTCCAGAACCATCTCTAGGCTTCCCTCACCCCCAGGGGGTACCATCCTCACAGTCTCGGAGGGCGCAGCTAGTTTACTCTCCAGCTCTGTGTTTGAGCCAATAGGACAGAGGAAGGGAATTGAAAGCAGGCTTGCTCTCTGCTCTTCAAGGAAGCTTCCTGGAAGACGCATATGTTTCTCCATAGACGTCAAATTGGTCAGAAGTTAGTTGCCTCATTGCAAGGGTGACTGGGTACAAAGTAGGAGTCTGAGAAAGCGAAGAAATGGAGTAGACAAAAGGCAATATTCCAATGAAAAGTGGCAGGGATTCTTTTTAGACGATGGGATGATGAGTGGCCTAGTTGTCCAAAGATACATATGTAAATCTTAGAAAATAAAATTTCTACAGTACGCTTACAAAGAGTTACTCTCTGTAGAAGAGCTGACTGCATCAGGCATTTCTCGTGTGTTTTAAAGTCATGAGCCGTTTTCTTTGAGACAAATCTGTACAAAAAGTACCAATAGTCTCATTTTCAAGAGAAGTAAGCTGATCCTCCGGAGAGACCAAGAACTTTTCCAATACCACAGAGTTTATGAGTGATGGGAACTGTCAAGCACTTTCAAAGATCTTGTTTTCATTTAGAGCTTGCTTGCCCAAAGCCACGGTTGGTCCCTCAGAGGAGAAGGGATGTTTATTAAACACCTCAGTGTGCCAAGTGTATACAGTACATACATAAGATTCCCAGTCTGCGAAATCATCCCAACCAGGGGTCAGCAAACATTGTCTGTAAAGAGCCAGATTGTGACTATTTTAGGGAATGTGGGCCAAAATCAGGAATCTTACTTAGGTACTTAAATAGCCAAAAGAGAAACAAATCCCCTCTTCTCTCCTCCCCCAGCCATTTAAAAATGTACAAACGAGTCTCAGCTCATGGAAAGTGAAGAATCAGGTGGCAGGCCCTAGTATGCCAGCCTGTGTTGTGCATGGCCGAGTGGGCTACACCCCCAGCAACGGCTCATTCTGCAGATGAGTGGATAGAAAGCAACTCAGGGCTCACTCACACTCACAACTCCAGTAAAGAGCGGGGCTGGGCTTGAACCCATGTTCATCTGACTCCGAAACCTGAATGCCCTCCCTACTTGGCTATGCCGCCATCGCCAAGCATGTAAACTCATGTGGAAATACGGGTTTTCCGGTGGAGGAAAGTCTGAGCCCAAGAGGATTTCCAGACCCTGCCAGGAGCATGTTGGGCACCTGTGTCTCGCCTGATGCCATGGTGCGCCTCAAACAAGTTGAGGACCCATTAGTAAAGCACAGATAAGCTCTTAAAACATCGAGGCCGTATCTAGTTACAGGATTGATTTCCCTTCAAGTAGAGATGCTCTAGCGCAGGCCAAAAATCTTTGTGTTTAAACAAAGGAATAATGATGTTTTCACTTTCTTTGGAAATGGAGGTTTTGAGAGCTTATAAACAGTGTTCACATTCCTCATTCCATTTCAATGATGCTGTGATTATCTCTTTAGAGAACAGGCTCAGAGGCCAGGGTTGTCATCCAAGGGATCAACATTGAATGCAGTGTATTAATCAAGAATGGCAGCAAATGTGCCCCCACCTGGAGGCCCGACTGCCCAAGCCTCACACTCGGAAATAAGAGCTGACACACGGCACTTGGTGCTGACCAGGAGGGGCCCGGTGAGGGAGGTGTCTTGTGAGTGGAGCATGTGGAGTGCGGTTGCCCTGTGGCTTAGAGGTGATTGGTTCACAGTAGCTAGAGTTTGAAGAAGCTCAGTGGGAACAGTCCCTGAGCACTTGTTACTCGCCATTCCCCTGGGTTGAGTTCCCACGCTTGCCCAGTTTCTGGCGCGGCTGGTCGGAAATTCTCATTCTTCCGACCACCCTGATGGGTAGGAGGAGTGAAGTCTGGTGAGATGAAGTAGTTTCCATCATCCCCCCACTTACAGATGGTGGAGCTGCATTGACTCAAGGCTCCATCCTTCCCGCCCGACCACGCTGGTGCCGAGGCTGGCTGATGTCCGCCCGGGGGGCTGTGCTGGAGGTGTGCCCAGACCATTTCTTCCATTGCTTTAGCTTCTGAGATACATAGGCAGCATCTCTGGCTGGACGGGAGTCACAATTACACATCTTTAATTTGTAGTCTCTGTATTCATCAAATAGATTTTTAAAAATGCTGTGAATGCTTGAATTCTGAAAGGCAACTAAGCATCTGGAGAGCCACTGAGAAAAATAATATTTTTCTACCTCTTGATATCAAGGCTTCCCTCGAACCACCCTGAAGGAGAGTAGCTGATGTTTCAGTTAACAGATGAAATAGCACGATGCCATACGCGGATCGTCGGCATGTACAGGGATCATCGGTTCCGCAGGTAGCGCTTGCTTTGAGATGGGAGTTCACGGCTTTCAGAAGTTCTTCTAAATTAGATATTTAGAATAAACTTTACAAGCCTCTTGAATGATTAAAGAGATGGACTAGCATGCCTTATCAGGTGTTGGGGAATTTGAGTGCAGACATGAACAGCATTTGATCACTTTGGGGCCTTTTCTGTTCTGAAGCTGTTTACCTTCCTGGGCGCGTCGTGTGCGGTCTGGCACCACAGGGTTGGTTTGGTTCGTCTTTAATTCCTGCCATAACCTTGACTTCCTCCAATGCACACAGCTGCTGCTTTGCCTGTGAGGCTCACCCTACTCTTCCTGTGCCTGCTGGAGCCTGGGTCCCTCCCCGCTGGGTCAGTGCCCTCCGCCCTTCTCTTCTCCATGGGCCCTGGGCATCCCTGCGGTGCAGGAGGGGCCTCCCCTCTGCTCTCCCGGGTTCTTCTCTCTCCACCAACTTTCTGCCTTTAGACACACTTCTAAACTGTAGTCAGACCAACACAGCAGAAGGCAAATCACTGCATCGAGGGTTCAGACTTAGCCTCATGTCATCACCATGGGCTGCTTTGGCAAAATCCGAAAACCCATGGACTTGTGGCTCCCTTTGGTGGTCCATTTCCATGTAAATCACATAAAAGCATAGTAAGCATTCACATTCATTAGTGAAAAGACTAAAAAGTGACTGGATGTACAGCTAATGACGACGTTTTAGGACAATATTTGAAATATAACTACAAGGTTGGAGTCAAATGTTGATGATGTACTGCTTGTGTACCATGATCCAAAGATTTTATTTTTTTCTGGCCCCAAAGTGTTTTTGTGGTTGTTTTCGTTTCTCAGAGTCGTAAAACAGGGCAAAAATCGATCCAGTTACATGTCCTTACCTGTTCTCTCATATGTGTGTTCATGAGTGGAAAGATGGTTCAGAGCCCTGTAGAAAGAGGCAGAAAATCTAAAAAGGAATAATGAAGCTTTGGGAAGTGCTAGGGATTTCTAGAATGAGATGCTCTGAGTCCCAATCAGATTTCCAAAACCTGTTTGGAAAGGGAAGCTCTGTGAGTGACCGCTAGATATTATTTTGCTTTGAAGGCGTCCCGCAGCCAGACATGCCCAGCCCTTAGAATCCCAATGTCTTAGCTTCTCCATCAACTGGCCAAGGCAGAGGATGTTCTAGGAACCTCCCCTTCTCGCCCAATTCTTGGAGAGCCCCAATTCAAAAGCTGACAGTACCAGGAATTCTCTAGGTCAGTGAAAAGGATTCTATCCTCAGGGCTTGCGTTTAGCTCACACAGTGGAGCAAAAGGAAATGAGACAAATCTGTTAGGTTCTGAACCAAATCAGTGGAGATGCAGAGCTAGCCTCATTTTTCCAGCCCAAGCTGGGGCTCGTCGTTGGTTGCACTGACGGCGCACAGATTTCGGGCTGAGTTTTTGAGGGGAGGTTCTAGACCCTGATGGTGATAAGATTGTCCTAATCCCATGGAGGTGGTCTGCAGGGGGACCGTGTCACAAACAGAAGCTGACATTTCAGGACAGCCCCCTAGGCCATGGCCATAAGGACGAGATGGTTTCTTTTTACCTTTGTTCTTTAAATGGTGGATGGAGCAGAGGTTTTCAGAATTCAGATGATGCTTGAAATAAATAAAGATGGAACGTACATGGTCATTAAATGCACATTTATTCTTGACCTCAGCTCCTTTCTTTGCTCACTTTTCTGTTTCCGTCCTTTCCAGTTTCCTCTTCAAAGTGATGGAGCTCACATTTCTGTGCGCAATAAATTTGTCTTCTTGCTCCCCCATGCCTACCCCAACCACTGCTCAGGGGGGAGCCTTTAATTCAATGATTCAGGGTATGGTTTCAAGTTTGTAGTTAGCCTAAGAAAGGAACTGAAAAGGAACATAGTATGGTTGGGAGGAGAATAGGACCCACAGCTCATCCGTATTTGGGGGGTGGGGGGTTTAAAACCGAGGAGAGCTGCGCTGGAAATCAACCAGGTAAGCTTTGCTAAGCAGGCCGCTGGCTGGGGCTGCGACCCCGTGTTCTCAGCACTCACTGGGGTTTACTGACCGATGCTCTGGAACGAAGAGTCGCTCTCTACCTCGGCCTCCAGAGCGTGGAGCCTTGCCTTCCCACGGATGTGAGTTGCCAAGTTCTTTGGATGACAAGGAAGGCCTTACTCTATAGAAGCTTCTCCCTCCCCCAGTTCCACGAGGGGAGCAGGCATGTTAGGGAGACAGTTGCACCCCACCACTAGTTAGCCATGTAACTACAATCCACGTTAACCAAGAACAACTCCCCCCTCCTTTATTTTCCCGAAAGCCTTTCACTCTAGCCTATGGCTCGGACATGCCGCATCCAAGTTTCTAATTCTCGAGGCTGCCTTTTTGGTTGAGACCGAATTCACCAGGTGACAGCCCTTTGTCTGCAGGCGCGTCGAATCTGCTTCCAGTTTAGGTCGGCCGTTCAGAAACAAATGGTTTGCCAAGTGCAGGTGGCGGACAGTTGCCGTCTCCCTAATGTCCATCTGTGGAGCACTTTGGGACTCTGCTAAAATGATGGATCAACCCGTCTGGTGGGACACAGCTTGTTACCCTGAGCAGTGGGGTTCATCGATGGGAAGCCTGCGTGTTGGAACAAAGCCCACAGGCCGTAGCACAGAAGGTGGCCTCAGGTGGTGGCGGGGGTGGGGGGTGATCCAGGGCTCCTCAAGCTGTCTGATTTGGTTTCCCTATTTGTCTCCGTTTGACCCAGAGTTTTCTTCTCAAGCTAACATCTCATTTCCTGAAAGATTTGTTGTGTTATTAGAGGCAACGCCTTTCCATTGCAAGTATATCCAACACTGACTTAAGGTTGAGGGATGCGTCATGGATTAGTAATATTAAAACATTAGATTTTTTTAAAAATTTATTTTAAAGCATGTGCTAGTGGGTGGAGGGAGAATTTCGGGTCGACCCTGTACTGAGCGCAGAGCACAATGCCGGGCTCGATCTCATGACCTCAGCTGAAATTGAGAGTCGAATGCTAAACCAACAGAGCCCCCGGGTGCCCCCCTCCCCTCCCCCCGCCGTAAACAGCATAAGGCTTTTTTAAGGGATTAAGAAACTTTTTCCTGCGGAGCTGAATTTTTCACTTCATTTAGAAATATTGTTAATAATTTTTAAAATGGGTCTCATCATTTCATGCTGGGACTGAATTTGTTCAAACCAACAAAAAAAGCAAAATGTGGTAGATTGGTAGATTCTTGGGTTCCATAACTGATACTTCGAGAGACCTCAAGACTGTCCATATTCTCCGTTACCACGTGTTGGATCAGCTGGACTCCAGCGCTGGCGAAGTGGCTCCAACCAGCGAGACTCCCTGACTTGCACGTGTGCTCTGGGCTCCCCCGTGGTACTTCCTGGGATGCTCCCAGCAGGGCTCTGAGGCCGGCGCCACGAGCTGCATCATGTGTCCTGATGCTTAGGGTTCACCAGGGACAAATCATAAAAACTGATAGCAGGGGATCAGTAACGTGAACCTCGGCGATCTGTGCGGAGGAGAGTAAAGCCATGCGGGCCGATGAGCGCGTGCTGAGCACATGCTCTGGGGCACCGTCCAGCTTCCAGGGAGCTGAAGCCAATGGCAGCAGGCCTTTGTCACCCTGGGAGGTGTCAGAGGGGTGGCCTCAACCACCATCTCAAACAGGCATCGTCTTCCCAAACTTTGTGCATGGTTCCTGTCGTCTCAGTCAGTGTCGGCACACGTGTCCCGCTGCTCAGTTTGTCACTTGTTCACACTCAGAAACAAGGCTCCATGCTTTGTATTTGAGTGACCTTTAGTAACCATTTGGGGACTTCTGTTGTGTTAAAACATTCTGCGTGTGTCCATCCCTTTACAGTGATAACTGCCTTGCTCCTGAGCTGTATATAATGCACTTGTGGGTCTACGCCTTGGGGTGTGTGTGTGGAGGAGATACAGTATGTTTTATGTAATATTTCTTAAGAAAAAGCAAATATTGGGGATCCCTGGGTGGCTCAGCAGTTTGGCGCCTGCCTTTGGTCCAGGGTGTGATCCTGGAGTCCCTGGATCAAGTCCCACATCAGGCTCCCTGCATGGAGCCTCCTCCCTCTGCCTGTGTCTCTGCCTCTCTCTCTCTCTGTCTGTGTCTCTCATGAATAAATAAATAAAATATTAAAAAAAGAAGAAAAAGCAAATATTCCTCAAAATCTTACTCTTTTGTTACCAAGTTATATTGGTAATACCATATTATCAAGTGTCTTGCCTTGCTATTTAAGGACTTTCTGAAGGCTTCTGCATGGCTTAGTTGGTTAAGCATCCAACTCTTGATGTCAGCTCAGGTCATGATCTTCTGGGTCCTTGGATTGGAGCTCGGCATCAGGCTCCAGGCTCAGTGTGGAGTCTGCTTGAGCTTCTCCGTCTCCCTCTCCCTCTGTTCCTCCCCCTGCTTGCAAGTGCACACGTGCACGCTTGCGCTCTCTCTCTGTAAAAAAAAAAAAAAAAAAAAAAAAACTTAAAAAAAAAAAAAATTTCTGATCTGACCTGATAGTACATCAAATGCTTACTCTATGAAAATGTGGAACACTTTAACACTTAAAAGGTTTTGGTACATTTGGAGACCAAGTGGTAGGAATACATTCTAGTACAAATTATCACTAAATCTACAGACCTAAATCCTTCAACACGTTTATTTTTTTATTTAAAATTTGGGGAAGTTACTAGTTTTCAGTTTAAATATTGATTTTTTTTTTTCTAATGTAAGATTTTCTTCTAAATACTTAAAAGTTTATTTGAAGCTTTTTGTTTTTTTTCCCAAGTGACCCCCAGAACGGCCACCATATCTCAGGTGCGCCCCGGGTCAGGCAGCAGCAATTCTGTTGTCATAGTGACCGTTTCGGATCTGGTTTAATAGCCTGTGTAGGCAGTTTAATATAAAGGAGCTGCTCTTTCAATGTTGTGTCCTTAAACCAGCCTCTGCACTGTGGCGAGGCGGTGACTAACAAATCAACTTTGGGAGGAGGAGGAGGACAGGTCACATGTGAGGAAAACAGCAGCTACCCTGCTAATCCAGGGTTCCTGTGCACGCCTGGAGCAGTGGCCTTGCCCTGCACTGACCCAGGTAGGGGAGCCTGCAACTGCCCAGTCCCCACAGGGAATCCCAAACTCGAGGTCTTCCAGCTGCCCCTGTTCCTCAACTCATGATCCGACTTCCATCTGGAATGGACACCAAATTCTTTGCTTTTCCAGAAAAATGCTAAATTTGGAAGAGAATGATAACCATTCTCTTAACAAGGGTGCTTGTTAAGTACGTCCATGGAAGGCTCCAGTTTAGTCTTTGCCTTTTCTACATGCTGCTTAGGATGGAGTCTCTTTTTTCCATTTGGAAGAAGTGAGTGAATCAAGAGAAGGAAGAGGAATAATGCATGCAGAGGAGAAAACGACGACCTCGTGCTTAGTTATTATGAGGGGGAGGCATGTTGCCATGCTTGCAGGACATTTGGGAACAAGTAGATTAGGGTTTTGTTTTGGTTTGTTTTAATTATTTTCAGAAATACTTTTGTAGGGTTCAGTGCCCCCCTTTTTTGTCCCCACAGAACATCATTTGACAAAAAATTTTTTTTTAAAAGATCTTATTTATTTATTGATGAGAGACACACAGAGAGAGGCAGAGATACAGAGGAAGAAGCAGGCTCCACGCAGGGAGCCCAACATGGGACTCAATCCCGGCCCTCCAGGGTCATGCCCTGGGCTGAAGGCGATGCTAAACCACAGAGCCACCGGTGCTGCCCCGACAAAAGATTTTATTTCAGGGAGAGCAAGAGTGCCCCTGCATGTGCAAGCAGGGTTAAGGGAGGCCTTCCATGCAAAGGAAGCCTTCATATTTGATTTGAAAAAAATACAGAAACTTGGAATGCAAGTGTAATAAGGGCATTGAAAGAAGCAGAGAATGAAAAACCTAATGTAGGCTCTGCGAACAGTTGCTCTCAATCAAATTTTGACCTGATGATAAAATATGCATTAAAAAAAAATCAAGACACGTTTTATGCCTTTTGCTAACTTTGGTAGATTTTACTTATACCCATCACGAGGCTTAGAATGATATGTCCTATTTAGTTATTGCCTCTAAGATAAACGCATCCTTAAACCTTATATTAATAAAAAAATAATCTGGCTTCAAATTGTACTTAGCTGCGACAGCAAGGGCACGTGTGGTTTCTTAACAGGAAGGAAGAGACAAACTTGTAAATGCTCATCAGGCTTCGACACCACTCCCGATATTCCCCCAGAATCTAACATCCGGGCAGGTCAATAAACAGAGAGTTAACTGTAAGGTCAAGGGTGTGTTGGGAGCTGGGGAGTGAGGAGGGATCCTGTCAAGGACGAGAGCAGGAACTCGCACACGGTTCAACCAAACAAGCCTGCTGAGCAATTAGCCTCGCCAGTGCCCACCAGGGACAACAAAAATAAATATCTGATACTGCTGCTTGAGGGTACCACAGACGCTTTCCTTGATGAGATTGGGTTAAATTTCGGTCACATCACCGGGTACTGTAAATGATGCTGCGTCGATCTGATTCATGTCCATCAAAGTAGATGTGAAGAAGTCTAAATTGGCATCATTGATAAGGCAGCTGGACCACTGTGGATGTTAAACTTCTCGGCTACCCATGGTCCTCCTCCAGCTACTGACCCAAAGATACCCTCACGAGCGCTCACCGTATCCATTTTGCACGTGCTTCCCTCATTTCAGTTTGGCCAAGGACTACTTCACTAACGATGACATACACTCTGCGACTCCCATGCTTTTTCCTGTGCTAGTCTCCGTGTCTGAGGTCACTTTCCTCTTCTGGCTCTTGCCAGCTGTTGTTGCTCCTTCAGGGCTCTCCCTTAAGTACCACCTTCTGGGTATCGCCTTCCCTGACTGGTCCACCCCACATCTCTAAGGACTCGCCTATCCATTCTGCAGTGTGTATTACAGAGAGTTGTCTCTTTTTTTAGGTAAAAGCAACCACACCGACCACCGTTGACTTGAATACAACTCAACCTCTACCTAGTTTCCACAACTTCTAGAAGGTCCTTAAGCTGTTGCTCTCTGATGGGCACAGATGGGGAAATTAAATTGATAGCCTTGTTACAGAGTTGGCGCAATAGAGGAAATTGGCACGGAAATAAGCACCCAAGAAACGATAGTTGTCGCGATCGCCGCCAACACGGTGCTTACTGTTGTCTGTCCCCGTGTGTTCCTTCTGGGACACCAGAACGTCAATTTGAGAACGTGAAAGGTGCTTTGCTGTGTCATCTCTTTTCTTGTAATAAGATCGATCCCCAACCCACCTGTGTAAATCAGTTTTGTTTTTCTTGGAAGGGGTGATCACACTCAGTAGTTGTCATTTTATACTCCCTTTGGTGTACATAATAGTTGGCAAAACGGTCTTCTCTGTTACCTTTTTGTTATATTTGTTCCTTATTTATTACGTTTCCCACCATGCCCTCTCTATAACGTGCTTCACATATGTCAGTTGAGTGGGACAGCTCTTCTGTTTGACCGACCATATCTTAGAAAAGCTTTTAAAAGTGTGCATTCGTGTTTGCGCATCAGCTTTTGTCTCTGCTTTATTGGCAACTGCAGGGGTCAATAATGTATATCTGCCCAATCCTGAACATCCTGGAGACCACCCCCGTGCAACAGCCCATCAAGCATCCCCACTTCTACCTAAGCAGATGCTTAGATTTTATTTTTTTTTAAGATTTCATTTATTTATTCACGAGAGACAGAGAGGCAGAGACACAGGCTGAGGGAGAAGCAGGCTCCATGCGGGGAGTCCGATGTGGGACTCCATCCCAGGACCCCCCAGGATCATGCCCCGAGCCAAAGGCAAATGCTCAACCACTGAGCCACCCAGGTGTCCCAGATGCTTAGATTTTAACGGTGTCCAGGGGGTGAAAGTGGCCTGTGTATTCCATGGTGACTGCTACCTCCTGGTCTGGGTTTGAGGTCCAGTACCTTCCTACACCAAAGCCTTTATCTGACGAATGATTTGGAAGAGCCATTATTTTGCTTCCATTCCTGTTCTTCTGATGAAGCATTAGGCAAACAGTAAAATAACCAGAGAAGGAAAAACCAATAACTGGTATCAGTCCTTGATTACGACTCAGTTCTGTTGGGGTTTCAAGATACAAATGGAGGCTGACAAAGCTCAACCGGTTTATCTTCCACGACCTTCACTTTGATCTAATATGTGAAGGGAGAATGATAACAAGCCGGGGACAGGGATTCTATTAGATCTATAATGCAGGAGTTTCTTTAGCTAACTTCCCATTCAGTAAAAGGATCAGAGAGTTCTAATTGCCTTTTTCTCTCATGGGATTAACATACAGTTAGGTCGATTTTTACTTATGTGTTCATTAATGGTCACAGAACGTGACAGTTTTCCTTAAGATCTCATGAATGTTATGTACCCTGTTCCCAGCAAAGAGACCAGTTTCCCTTTTGCTGGGATTTAATTCAATTCCAGTTTGGCGTCTTGTGTCTTCTGAGAACATGGGATTAAAGCCAAACGGTACAAATTTCATGTCTGCAGGATTTTAAAAATGTCATTTACTGCGGTTGGTAGTGATAGATTTATAGAACGACACGTAATTGTTCTGTAAAGTTGTTACAGATGTTAGCTAATTCTTCGTATCCTAATGTGGAATTGTTCCCAGAGGATTGCCTTTGGAGACACAGTATGGTGTTGGGTGGAGGAGCTCTGGTGGCAGCCCGGAGTCCAAATTCTAAATCAGCCACTTCTCAGCTGTTGCCTTCGGCAGGTTACTTCTCCCCTGGCAGCCTGGGTCTCCTCTCCTTCAAGAGGAACAAGCGACAAAACCCACCTCCTAAAGTGGTTTTGGACCCACCTAATTCTGTACCTTTACTGTTTATCAAGCCAATGGTAGGTTTCTGACTTGGCACCCAAAGGTGAGGATCTGGGAGGAGAACAAAGAGAAGGAAGGAGAAAGATAAAGCTTGAGGTGTGCATTAAACAACAACAACAACAAAAAAAAAAAAAACCCTAAATCTCAAAGTCTTATCACAACTAAAGTGGTTTTGGGGTTTAGTGATGCAGCACTCATCGGGCACTTAGCATAGAACGTGCTGCGTGAGTGGTGCTGCTACTTTTCGATGAAACCTTTTGGAAAGGTATCTGATCTCTAAGATAAATCCTAAGTGCTGCTTTCTAGTCTTTATTTTGCCCATTTAAATGTCTTGCTTTAAAAATGTATTAGAAATAAAAGTGTGCAACAGAAAGACTAATATCCACAGCTATGGACAATAAAATCTAGGTCTCAGGTATTACTGACATGCATTATTATTATTGTTATTATTAGCAGCATGTGTTTCTCAACATGATTTGGCCTCACCCTTCAATTGCCTGAACTGAAGATAATTTAAAAGGATGCAAATTCAAAATAGTTCTTTTTTTTTTTTTTTTTTTTTTTTTTTTAAGCGGGATTGTTAGGCAATGGTAGTCAGTTTGGAAAGGAATGGATTTAATTCCTCTGGGGAATACCTGTTTTAAAATTGGGTCATAAATTAGCTGGTAATGATGTTCTCTCCTGTGGCTACTGCTAAAAAGTAAAAAAAAAATTAAAAAAATAGTGGAATTCATTTTGATTTAGGGAGCATCTTTGTCTTGAAGGAAGTTTCAAGTGGGAGCAGGATGGTGGAAGGCAGGTGAGATGGTCCCCAGGACCTTATCCCAGTAGCTGACAGGCTGCTAAGTCATGGCACCTACTGGCATCATGGACCTACTCCTTCCTGTCCATCAGGTTTTTATACATTATATATTAATATATATAGCCAAACGGTACAACAGTACAAATTTCATTTCAAATTTAAAAAATATATATATATATATAAAATTTAAAGGCAGGTTCTGGTGACCTCTGATGCCTCTTTTATCTCTGCCACTCTGTAAATCTAACCTTTAAGAGTTTAGTCAACCTAGAGCTGCTTTATCAGAACTGACCTGCCGTTTAAGCAGAACTACACTGGTTTTGTCACACAAAGCCACAAATTCAAGAGGGCCATGATTGAAACTGGAAGCAGATATGCCTGTGATCTCTCAAAGAATACAGTTTTGTTATAGAGTGAGGAAGAGTGTTCTTGGCAGGGAGGTTGAATGTTGGAACCCGCCTGCAGGATTTTTGAAGTAGAAAGGAAGCCGAATATTCTCTCTCTGAATAGGATGTCTTTATACAACTTAAAAAGAAAACCTGTGTATGTTCCTTATTACCAATGATTGTGCAGCTGACTTAAGGTTTTTTTTCTTTTTTAAGATTTTATTTATTCATGAGAGAGAGAGGCAGAGACATACACAGGCAGAGGGAGAAGCAGGCCCCCTGCAGGGAGCCCAATGTGGGACTCGATCCCGGGACCCGGAGTCACGCCCTGGGCCGAAGGCAGATGCTCAACCACTGAGCCACCCAGGGCATCCCTGACTCAAGTTTTATATGTAAAAAGCACATTGACATGAACAATTGGAAACATTTTACATAAATGAGTTTTTTCCCTCTAACTGAGCTAAATTCAGTGATTTTAATGTTATGCTTTGAGATCATAATGATAGTTATTTTCTTCTTCCCCCATCATACTGTTGGAGACAGTGAGTCAGGGAGTGAAACTCTTTGCTGTAAGTGTAGCACTTTGCTTGGTCTGTTTTTTAAAGTTGTACATGCATGTTCCACGTACCTAATCTTTGTGTGCGTGATTTTTAAAAGTGTTCACTGTTGACCTACATCTTTACCTACTACGTTTCTGTAGGCTTTCAACAGAGAGTTAGGCTAGCTCCAAGTATAAAACATCAAATAATAATAGAAGACATGTGGATGAATTTATTTTATAATCTTGGAGCCAAGAAGTTCTTTTAAACTATAGCCCAAATTCGTAAACATAAATCTGTATCACAACTTAAAGGCTTTGCAAAGCAAAAAGATCTCTTAGGCAAAAAAACAAACAACAACAAAAACAAAAAACTGGGAAAAAATGTTGGCACACATATCACAAAGAGCTGATCTCTATAAAGAATTCCCTGAGATAAAGAACAAAACCAACAACCCAATAGAAAAGTGGGCAGAACTCATGGAAGAGCTGAGGAAAGCCACAGAGAGTTCTTGGTACAAGACCCTACAGTGATGTTACCAAAAACGGGTTTTGCCTCTTGATGGGGATCCAGCCAAAGAATAGAGCCAAGCCTAGAATTGGAGAAGGAAGGATTTTACTTGCAGCAAGTAAAGGACACATGGGGTAGATTTCCCAGAGCAGGCTCTCCCCAAACAACAAACCGGGGGACATTTTAAGCTAAAGGTGCATAATACATGCTCATGGAGGTGCTGCAATGGGGAACACAACACAAAATTCTTAGGGTGACCAGGTCCAGGTGTTGGCTCAGAGTCACAGGAGCCAGCCCCAGCAGCTCTCTGGAGCCAGTTGGTCAGGTGTCTAAATGCCCAGAGGGGTTTAGATCCTGCAAAGACAGCAAAGGAATGATGTCAGGTCAGTCTTCACTCTGGAATCAGCACTGGGACTTCTAGACAGACGTATTGTCCCTGGTAGGGTTAGCCTGTCTCCTGGCCCGATAGTGGCCGATAGCTCTTCCTCCTTTCACAAGGTGGCCCCCGGAGTCTAGAATGATCAGGAAGCTGTGTGTGTTGGTCTTTTTCCTGTGGACCACTTGAGAGACGAGGTGTTTCTCTCTTGCTGAGGGTATTAACACTGAAATGCCATCGACAAGGGGCTGTCTTGGAAAGCGAATCCTGGTAATACGTAGGGTTACTAGACAGTAGCCTCAGTTAGCATTTTTCATCCTAATGTGACAAAGTCTCCCATTATATTTCCATAATGGACTTTGAGGAATGAAGGAAACAAAAAAGCAAGTTTGGGATCCCTGGGTGGTGCAGCGGTTTAGCGCCTGCCTTTGGCCCAGGGCACGATCCTGGAGACCCGGGATTGAATCCCACGTCGGGCTCCCGGTGCATGGAGCCTGCTTCTCCCTCTGCCTGTGTCTCTGCCTCTCTCTCTCTGTATGACTTAAATAAATAAATAAATAAATAAATAAATAAATAAATAAATAAATAAATAAAAAATTTTAAAAAAACAAAAAAGTAAGTTGGAGAAAGATGATCCATTGAACGCAGGTGATTAACAGTTATTCCTGACGGCATTCCTGAAGATTCTTTTGTAGGTAAAAATATAAAACAAATGACTTGATGCACCTGTACTACTAAAGGCCTACCTTAGTTAGATGACATCATTCTTTTTTTTAAGATTTTATTTATGTATTCATAAGAGACACAGAGAGAGGGAGAAGCAGGCTCCCTGCGGGGAGCCTGATGTGGGACTCAATCCCAGGACCCCAGGGTCACGATCTGAGCCGAAGGCAGACACTTAACCACGGAGCCATCCAGGTGCCCCTTGTGACATCATTCTTAATTTACCTACTAAGCATTTATATATTAGTAGGAAAATAGGATAATCCTCAGGAAGCGATATTTTAACTCAAAATGAAACCAAATCTATTATGTGAAGTACCTGAGACGACTCTTGTGCAATAAGAATAAATATGAGTAAACATAATCCTCAGTCTTGTGTAAAATGAGAACCATGTACGATTTTTAATATAGGACCACCCGAGGGCTTTTTCCAACTTGCATATGAAGTGTAGAAGCTGAGTAGGAAGTTCGTTTTGTTTTGTTTTTTCTGCTTGAGGTGTGTGAGCTTGCATAAGCGGTCTACGCAAGGTGGAGTTGGGATAGGTGTTTAAAAGGTACTTTCTGAGGGGTTTCTCTTCCCCGTTTTGCAAAGCCCTTTTGAACGTTTAGGCGCTGAGTCGCGGGATTGATAATGCTCTGTACACCCACATGGAGCTTGTTTCACTGATGCCAAGACTGGGAAATAAATTCCCTGGTAAGACCTAGTTCAGTGGACTAAGGGGGCTGCCAGGAGAGGTGTCTTGAGGATTCTCTCATGGTCTCGGTGCTACAGACCGCCACGATCGGTTAGTGAGGTCTGCTGCGGTCAAGGGGTGGGCAGGTGGAGGCGTATGTTCCAGGCACCTGTCCCCCTTGGTTTAAGCAACCAGATGGATAGGCTATTTATTATTTTTAAACACTGGGGGGAAAAAGGCATAGTGGGCAAATATAAGTATATATAACAATTTAAAAATGTAAAAAAATATATGAAATATATACTTATACATTTTCATATTGTAAGTTTTTATTTATAATAAAATAGTAAAAGCTTTAGCATGTTTGTCCTATATATACACACATATGAAAGAGACAAAGATAATTCTTTAAGTTAAATAATGCAAGGTAGTTGGGGGCGCAGATACCTTATCCCTAACTGGGCAGCTGGTTTCTGAACCATGACAGCCCCTGTGGAGCCCACGATACCTGGCTTTTAGGTGAGAGACGGGCTGTCAGGAACCCACTGGGGCTCACTCAAGTGGGGGGCACCCGAAACAAAAGTGAAACTCAAGTTTGTCTGACCGGGAAGGCCAGTCATTATTACTCCTTGTGGTTTATTCTGTACACGGGAACACACATAAGAATGCATGTAAATCCTGCAAATGTTAAAAAAAAAAAAAAAAAAAAAAAAAAAGAATGATTTCAGTTCTGAGAGAAGTAGGAACAGTTACATCAATCCATGAATATAATCATTAACCTTTTTTGGCACAGAACTACGTATTTTAGATATTTATGAATTTCAGTAATTCTTATTTTCATGTGCCCTGGGATACTTTAAATGCATTGTCTGTTAAAAAAACAAAACAAAAAAAAAACAAAAGAAACAAACATGGTTAGTTTTCCTTACCTTAGTTGTCACAAAAGGAGTCCACAGTTTTATCAGTTCCTCTAAGACTGGGATATTCTCTTTCAAACTCAAGTATTTTGGAGCTAAAAGGAAACATGGAGCTAGTCTAAACTTCCCTCTTCATGCCTAACTCACTCGAATTGATGCACGTGTGCACACACAGACACACACAGAAGGTGTCACATTTGCACGGTTATAGAGGGTAGTTGTCATCAAGGACTCCTGGTAGTTAGTATCTTGTTTCAAATCCTCCTGCTGAGTCAGAGTCACCTTTCCGTCATCATTTCTTGAGTACCTTCCTTATGCCAGGGACTGTTTCAAGATGCACACAAGGGATAGTTAATAAGTATCTCTTGAGGCCCTAAGCCTCAAAAAAGAACCAAAATCACAAAGAATTACCCAGACCTTCCAAAGGGCAACCAGCATCTGCGTCAACGTGTGGTTAAGCTTCAGGCATATGTATAAACTAAAACACCTGCAGAGCAAATCCCATGGCAGGGAAAGGCAAGTGCTCCCGCCAGGCCGAGCAGGACTGGGGAAGCGGATCACACACCATCCTTGCCTGTGGGCCAGGACCCCGTCTACCTCCATGTTGTAGATTTTTCCTTAGACCGATAAAGTTTTAGCAGATGGCAGAGATGTGAATTTTCGCAGTAGTGACTTAGGCATGCTTGTCGAGAAGACAGTAACTTCTCACAATCCTGAATAACTAGGCACTATTTCACGGGGTTGGGGGTTTTATATCTGGGCCCTGCAGGCACACTTCCTGCAGGGAAGGAATATGTTTGTTGCCAAATGTGTGACACGGGCCTTGTAAAAGCCTCAAGGAAAAGGCTGTTTCAGAGGAGGAGCAGCCTCCACTGTCCCAAACACTCTTCCACAGCCGGTTATCCCATCATACGCTGGTCTTTTATTGTCATTTGGGGGGTATTTGAAAGTTTGCTGTCTTAAGCATTTGTGCCTTTCTCCAAGTTTATTTTTTTTATTGTTCAACCAGCGAGTAGTAAAATGCAGACTTGCAAAATTGTTTTCCTTTCAAAAAAAAAAAAAAAACAGTTGTTGCATTATATTCTGCTATGTAGGATGTTTTGGAACTCGGATATCAATATCTCTGTCTTCTGTACCAAAAAGAATGGTGTATGTCATTGTAGCTGAAGTCAGGGAGCAAAACACAGTAAATTTAGCTTTAAAATTGATATACTGATTACAGTCATGTGGTCAGTAAGTCAATAGGCATTTGTGAGCTTCCCCTTATGTGCCAGGCACTTCTGAAAAGGTGAGAGATTTTAATAGCATTTCATTTGTCCTACTGGCATTTTCTTAAAAAAAAAAAAAGAAAGAAAGAAAGAAAGAAAAGAAAGAAAGAAACATGAAACAACTCAGGTAGAGTTAGCCCATTGGGAAGCCAGGTGTGCCAAGAACATCTGAAGGTCGAGACCTCTGTGGAGCCGTCATAGGGATCGTGTCTACTCACCCAGGGCTGAGGGATGCACCATTCATATGATAAGGACCCTGGAGGATTGATTGAGTTAGCAATCCATTGGAAATAACTGCTATTTCAATTAATAAGAGAATGGTAAAAATCAATTATATACTGTGGAACACAATTAAAAATCACAAGGCACCTGGGTGGGGGGGGGGCGGGCACCTGGGTGGCTCCGTTGATTGAGTGTCTGACTCTTGGTTTCAGCTCAGGTCATGATGGATCCCAGAGCCCTGGGATGGGCCCGGTGTGGGCTCAGCACTTAGCGGGAAGTCTGCTCCCCACCCTGCCCCTCTGCCCTTCCCCTGCAATGCTCTCTCGTGCGCTCTCTCTCCGTCACTCTTACTCTAGAATAAACAAGTAAATAAATAACAAAATTACAAGACCTCCCTGTGCTTAAAGAAAAAGACCAGCCTGTTTTAATAAGTGGGGGAAAAATTGAAAACCAAGTTGTCAAAAAATCATCACAGCTATACAAACCTGAATTGGTCTGGATGTGCTTAGAAAAAAAACATTGATGAGGATCCCGCCAGCCTGAAATTAGCTTAACGAGGGTGGTGGTGGAGGAAACAGACTTTTTCCCCCATTAAATTCTCATGTTTTGCAACATTTTGGTACAATGGGTGCCTTGAATTAAGGAATAAGTATAAATGGGCAAAAAATATGTATATAAAGAAATATACCAAGTGAAGGACTGGCTTGTGCCCAGCAGCAAGTAGCAGAGTGCGCACCTATGGCTTACCTGTGTGAGATCAGGAAGGGAGGAGGGAGCATCACTGCACCTGATGAATTTAGATTACTGTAAGGCAGATAAGTGTTAAATAAGAGCAGCTATAGCCATAATACTTTTCTTAAATAACGCAGTTTGGCAATGGGAGCTTATCAGTTTGTGGGATGTTATAAGGCATTATTATTCCTGCGCTACCTGTTAGTTGTCAGACTAAGAGAAACGGTAATCCTCGGGCACATTTCAAAGGCTTCTGGGACATTATCCATCTTTGGGTATCAATTAGAATTTGGCCAGCGTTGACTGGGTCCTGACCTGTCCCCTGTCACTCCTATGGGGTGGCTTGGAGAGAATGGGTTCTGCATCAGACACCCTGGTTTTCTGTTCTCTGGCGGTTGGAGATGTAGGGGGAGATGTAGCAGGGTGGTAGTAGGGCCAGACAGAGGGGGACCCATTTCCTCATGACATGCCCTAACATTGACTTTGATAAGGGGGTGGCCCCCATGGTTTTAGTGGTTGGGTTTGGTCGAGCACAGGTGTCCTCCGGGGCTCCATGTGAGCAGTGCCAACTGTAGTCTGCTTGTGAAGAACACAACTACTTCTGTTTCCAGCCCACCCATTCTCTCAGTTCAAGCGAATCTTCTTGCAACATGGAATACGTTAGCTTCTAAACCTCAAGCAGTGAATCACTTTCTACTATTTCTAGGTCCTCTTCTTTCCACTTACGATATTCTCACATAGAAATAAGGTGACCAGTTATCCCCATCTGCCTGAGATGCAGGGATTTTAGTGCTACTACTACTACTGCTATATAGAGCATCACCAAGGTGGATTCCTGTCAGTTTGAAGTCCTGGGGTGTGGTGAGGCCTTTGTTGGATTTCAAGGCAAAAAAAAAAAAAAAAAATCCAAGTGTATAGGTCCTTATCGCTTCTCTATATAACAAACAGCCACAAATTCAGTGGCTTAAAACAGCATGAATCCATTCTTCTAAGAGTTTTAGTGAGAAGTCTGAGGGTGCCAAACTAGAGGTGTCAGCAGGGCTGGTTCCCCCTCAAGGCTCCAAGTGAGAATCCATCCCTTGCCTCTTCTGGTGGCTTCTACATGCTGCTGGCATAAGGTGAATTCTGCTTGCACCTCTCAGGTGTCCACTTCCATTGGATGGCACCACCTCCCCCCCCTACTGGGCACTCTTGCCTGTTACCAGGAGGATCCTTGTGGTTACATGTGGGGCTCCCTGGGTTAGAAGTCTGCTCTCCCATTTGTTGGCAGGAAGGTGAACATTTTTGAAGTCGTGGGGTAAATACATGTCATTCTCACGAGCTGTGTGAGAACATGGCTTGTGCTGACTTCAGACATTTTAGCCCCAGCTTCCCCTTTTTCAAGGAGCCATCATAAGAGAACCCACTTCCTAAGGTTGTCGTGATAATTTAGTGAAATATTCTCAGCAAGAGACTAGGGACAGTCCTTGAAACCTAGAACATGCTGGGCCAAGCTCCCCTGATGCCGCAGCATTCATGCTCCCAGTTGTGAAGTAGTCTAGGCCTTGGTGAGGTCATTTCCCCTTAAATGGCACATTGTCTTTGACTATTTCACAGGAGGGGTGAAGTCTGTTCACCTCTGGAGGCTCCTTTCCTCCTTGTTACAGTGAGACAGAAGGACTGGACTGATCTCAGGGTGCCATATTCAGAGACACCTTTGTTCTGGTGGACAGCATCAGGGGAGAGAGGAGGGTCACACTGTGTGATGCTGTTGGTGACGACTGTCATGAACAGCTCCCAGCAGTGATAATGTTCACTGTGCACTGAACAGCGATCTGCAAAGGCTGTGGGTACATCGGTCCTCTCACTTGAGGCCGGTGTGGACCCCTGCATTAGAAGTGACCTTTGAGGATGTCAAAATCCCCCCTTTGGGGTTCTAGAGGACACCTATGGAGTGGCCAGTGAGTTGGCCAGACTGCCCACCAGGAAGGGGCCACACATGCAGGCGAATAAAATGTGAAGCCTTTTCCTGTGACTTTCTTTGTCCTACTGAGTGGACAGCAGTTGGGGATAGAGAGGAGAAAAGCTAATCGAGCCTGGTCATGTTTGTGTATTTCTTGGTTATTATTTCATTCCAGGGCAACCAGCTGAAGGGAAATAAACTGCTGCCTCGGAGGTTTAAAGCTACACCTAGACTCTCTTCAGAGTCAGGTTTTCAAAGTTTTTTCTTCTTAGGGCTTTAGCTCCTCTTTAAAGGGAGCAAAATGTAAATTCATTCAGGGCACATGGCACTGGGGTGTTTAGGAAGCCGATGGAGAGGACCTCATCATGAGCATTGTCCCCCAGCCCCAGGACAGTGAGAATGTGCTAAGTAGGGAACGCTCAGTGCTAAGGTGGAAGAAATAAGCTACAGACGTTGTCACCTTGATTCCCTGGGTGGTTTTGAACACTGGTCAGAGCCTATGTGTGTTAGAAAGTGGGAAATCAAGATTGAAGGTAGGAATACTCAGATTTAATGACTAAAAGGGAAAAAAAATGTGTGTGTGTGTATGTGTGTGTGTGTATATATATATATATATATATATAGCAAAAACCAACTATGCAGAGAAAAAATGTTTATCTTAGCAGTCCTTGCCTGAGTAAAGTTCAAGATTCTCTTAAAATCTGAGCCACAGATAGAAATGTGATTTGACTTGAGCATTCTTGAATCCTTAGCCATTGATGCATAGATCTTTTCAACTCTGTTACCAAAAAAATCAACTTCTTTGTAATACTTCACATCTACAATCATCATATTTTAAGTATAAGCTTAGCGTTCTTTCATATACTTGTGTGTCTGAGCATCTGTTTGATTATTTACATTTATTGCATGACTATTTACATTTATTGCATACCTGCCATATTCCAGCTGTGATGTCTGGGGTTATGGAAGGAAGACTCGATCCTTGACCACTAAGAACTTAGGTTTTTCATCTAGTAAAAAGCACTTTCAAACCTCCTCTGTGCAAACAGGCCTTTGTCATCATGTTTTAAACACATTTTTACGGAATCAATGATGTTAATGGATTAGTTGGTCAATAGGCAAATGGTTATTTTTCTGGCCGCCTCCTTCTGCTTTTAATTTCCCGTTGGCTTCTCTTCTCGGTTCCCATGGAGCAGTTATCAACAGCGTATTCTTGATACTATGCTTTGCCCCCCCCCCCTTTTCCCTAATATGGTCTATTTGCTAGAACAAAAGCTCCTGCTTATGTGAGAAAATGAGGATCCTAAAAAGGAAATATCTCTGATGTTAGGTGTTGAATTGGAGATTTGCATAATGACATGGGATTGGCTTAAATCCACAAGTTTGATTCGCTTCACATTGGTGCTCAAATGTGTATTGACACAGATGTTCAGAGGCTCTCAAATAGGCTCTTTCCACAGACCCAGATCTGACGTAGAATAATGGAAGTTATATACACTCACACCTGTGGAAAGATATTAAACTCAGGGAGATACTGAAAATATCCAGTGGCTCCTTTAGGTTTTGATTTAAAAAAAAAAGAGAGAGAGAGAGAGACCTTTTCTACCCCTGCCCCCATGATGTCAAGAGAATAAGAGATCTTTGTAGTGTCCAACAGGACATAAATGTCCCTTTCTTTGTTTCACTATATGAAGAGATGCTATACTTAAAAAAAAAAAAAAAAAAAAGATGCAGCCCTCAACCTGGTCTTGCCCATATCAGAAATGAGCCCCCACCCTATGGAGAGAGTTCTCAAGATCATACAGCCAGACCAATACCCTCCACAAGTGCATGTAGTGATCACAGCGCCCTGCCTTCATCATATGAAATGTTCTCCTTTCTCCTCCTCTCTTTTTTTTTTTTTCATCTTTACCTTTTAAACCATCCTCGGTTTTCAACGTCCAGTAGAAATCCTCCGCCACCTCCTCTACATTCTGTTTCCTGCACAAGGTATGATTTTGTGTCTCTAAAATTCCACACCATTTTGCTTGGTCTCCCTTCCTCCACTTAGGAGTTGCGGTTAGTTTCCTAGGTGCTTTATCCCTCCCACCACATCTGCATCTCCTTAAGATCAAGGATCTTGTCTGTGATCTTGGTGGGGCCCCAGCAGATAGCCTACACCGCGGATCAGTCATGGTTATATGTATGATACCTGCCTTGCGTGTGGTCCCTCAGAGCCGATGGATTAGATTTTAGTGTCCTCCCTATTTTACAGTAATGAGAAAGTTGAAGCAGGTGAAGGAAAAACAAATAATCCTGAGTTAGATCTAAAACCAGAGTAAGTTCAGTACCCTAAAGTGGTACCTGCTATACGAGGTAGAGCTGAGATGCACCTGCGTGGCTCAGATGGCTAAGCGTCTGCCTTTAGCTCAGGTCCTGGGATCGAGTCCAGCATCATCATCGGGCTCCCTGCTCAGTGGGGAGCCTGCTTCTCTCTCTCCCTTTGCCCGTCTCCCTGTTCGTGCTCTTTCTCTGTCTCTCTCTCTCTCTCAAAAAAAAAAAAAAAAAAAAGTTTTTAAATGTAGAGCTGGGATTTGAACAGATGTGCTCTTAATCCCTATACTTTTAGATCAATCAAGATGGGTGAAGTTGTGTGTGTGTGTGAGACAGAGAACAACCCACAAACTTATGCTTGAAGTAAAAATACCTATTTCTAATTCAAGCTATGTGTCTGTTGTGGATCTTTGTTCCATGTTGTTCCCAAGCTAGAGTCTAGGCTGATAGAACAATTACCATCTGTAGTCTTGCTGGAGGCATCAGCAAAAAAAGAGAGAGCCTGGTGAATCACTTTTCTTGAAACTTCTGCCCAGTGGTGACAAATGTCATTTTTGTCGGCATTTTATTGGCCCAAACGAGTCACACGGCCATTTGTAGTTTCAAAACAAGGTGAGAACGTGTAGCCCTGCAGTTTTCCCGGGGAACAGAGAGCCCGCAGTGTTTGGTGAATGCCAATAATGATTACAACCAGCCGCATCATCTGCTTTTCACCCTCTTGTCCTGAGATGCCAATTACAACTCTTGTCCCAGAGGTGAAAGTTTGCTGAAGGAGGTTGTACTTGAGGAATCATTTTTAATAGAAATGGCTTCGTTGACCTTGGTCGAGGGCCCCATTTCAGAAGTTAGAAGCAGGGATGGACTGATCTGATAACCAGGGCAAAAGCCAGAGGAGTCAAGATAATTGAAAGACTGTAAGGGAAAAGCTCGGGAGCAGGCCTGAATTTTGGTTGAACTCTGAACAGAAAGCCAGGGTAAGTTTGAAAGAACCAAAGTGATGGATAAAACAGTGGTTAGAAAGGAAGGGAAGGTCTTCAGGACAGGAGTCCGTTCACATTTGTCGTAGGCATGTCGAGCACTCCCTACGTGCTTAGCAAAGGGAGGAAGAACTTTACAGATACTTTCATGATGATTGTATGAGTGAGGAAAATATCAGTGTGCCCATTCTGTAGGTGAGGAAAGGGAACCCTATGCCGCACAGTGATAACCTTGAGGAGCAAGCATCCAAATCCAGTTAGTCTGATTGCTTAGCCCACATGCTTCAATGAGGCCTGTTTTCCAACATCAAACATACTGTCTTATGGAAGGAGACAGTATGGGTGGAAAAGCAGAATTTAGGTCCATGACAGCACTGGTCCACATGGGTCTAGTGAGTTTGGCCACTAACTGGTTCGGAGATGTCACAAAATTTTACTGGTTGCAACTTCTTTACCACCACAATGACTTCCCTAGCACTGTAATACAGTAGATACATGTAAAAGCATTGAAACCACTTTCATACCTAGGAGAACTTCCCCTTCCCCCCTGTAGAAGTCCCTAGCTCCACTGTGTTGGGTTCTGTTAATGCTTTATTTGGTTAATTCACAGACCTAAGTGAACGAGCATGTCTGCACTTTGGCATTTTGGGACAGATAATGACAACTGGTCAGATCCATGCCTTGCAACAGCTCCCTAACCTTTTTCGCAAATGTCTTAAATATAGCAAATTAGGTATAGAATTACAAGCCAGAGAAGATAAACTTTCTACTTAAAAAAAAAAAAAAAAAAAAAAAGGGAAGGAAGAGGAATCTTTGTGAGTAGTTTATGAAAACTAGTGATTTTTGAATAATGTATTTGAAATAATGTATTTGTATTTGTTGCGTAATCTCTGTATTCTAACTTTATAGCAAAAAAATGAAAATAAAAAATTAAATAAATAAATAAATAAACAAACAAACAAACGAGATGCATATTAATCCCAAAGTAAGGTGTCTGGCTTGTGTAAGTGTTTGGATATCAACAGCATCATTGATATAATATCAATCCCATTGTCATTTTACTGTGGATACAATGAGTTCTGCCCTATAATGAGAATGAGGTTCCTGGGTGATTGGCAGGGGTCCAAGATGATCTATTCCATAACCTTCTCTGCATCTCTTACTCGCCCCCATTCCTCCTATGCATGACACCCCTATGTTTTCCCACCATTCCCTGCTGTGTCCAGCTTGAGCGCTAGAACCAACCGTGTACCTCACGGCACATTGGGAGCATCTGGTCCTGGTCCCTTGGTTCTCCAGAGGACAGCTTGCCGGGTAACACTGCCTGCCAGGGAACAGCATATGGTGGCCAAGAACCACACTCTCTTGCAAGAGTGAGCTCATGGTGGGAGTCTTAAAGGAATCCCTACCCTGATAGGGTTCACCTCTGCATTGAAAAGTAAATATCTCTCAATGATCTTTGTTTCTATTTCTCACACTGCCTGAGCACACCTGAGCCCCATTTTAATCCTCTTTGATTTCCTTGCCTTTATCCTTGAGCTCGCTTTGTATTCCTTTTATGTCTGCTGCAACTCTGTCCTTCTTTCTGTTTGTAACTCATAAACAATTGCCTATGTATCTCCTCCACATGGAAAGTACTTAGCTGGTTCCCCAGGAGGTGGGTGCCACGTCACTTCTCCATCCCCAATGTTAAGGCATTTGTTTCACACTGATCCTGGATGCAGTGTTCATATCCTTCCCAACCATCCCCTAGAATGGGGTGACCAGCTGTCCTAGGTTTCCTGACATGGAAGGCACATCCTGGGACCCAGGTCATTCGGTTTTGAAGTGGAAATGTCCAAGTGAACCACTCCTCACTAGGGACAGCACTACTGATTGACCTGAGTTGCCATGGGAGGTGAAGCACATGTCCCACCCCTTTTTGATCAGCGGTTTCTGCAAGGGGATGCCTTAATAGCTACAGGCGTGAAGAGTATGGAGTTTCTGGTTCCCTTGGCCTTCAGGATAGCTGGAGCTCTGGGCCAGTTTCCTCTCTCTCTAGACTTGTCCATTTATTCCACATGTTGATAAATACTATCCTATTCTGCGTGTGTCATGATGTTAAAAGAGCAGTTTAGTATGTACTGGGTGGTAGTATATGTAAGCCTCGGTGGCTGAGTCAGTTATATCTCCACCCACTCTAGGGTAGCTTAGTCCATTAAGCATCTGACACTTGATTTTGGCTCAGATCATGACCTCAGGGTAGTCGGGCTCTGCGCTTAGCATTCTGCTCCTCTTCTCACGCATTCTACCTCTCTCTCTTATTTTTTTTTAAGATTTTATTTAATATTTATTCATGAGAAAGAGAGAGAGAGAGAGAGAGGGAGGGAGGGGTAGAGGAGGAAGCAGGCCCCATGCAGGGAGCCCTATGTGGGCCTCGATCCCGGGACTCCAGGATCACGCCCTGGGTCGAAGGCAGGTGCTAAACCACTGAACCACCCAGGGATTCCCCCCCCTTAAATAAACAAATAAGATCTTAAAAAACAAAGGTTACTATGTACTGACTTGGATTATACTCAACACAATATATCACATACCAACTAATTTTACTGACTTCCATGTAGTGATTGCAAAATAAATGGATTTTGTCTCAAATTCCTTTCAAAACATTCTAGGTAAAAATATTTTTCACTCTTCTAAACTGATAGGTGTTTTTACCAAAGTCCATTCATTTAGATTGCCCTGGAACTTGAAATGAAACTAGAAGATTAGGCATATTTATGGTAGGTTGGATATATCATGACATGTTGATACTCAGCCAGAGAGCTTATTTCTCTAGTAACACCATTGTTTTATATGAAACATTTATCTCTACATCATTCATTTAGCGTGAATGGAGCACAGACTTTGGAATAAAATATTGTCCATAGATTCATGTCTGCCTCAGGAAGAAGTGTCTTGACATCACCTTGGTATTGATTTTCCATAAATCTCCAATATTAAGTATTCATCAATATCATATTTTTCCTGTCTTGTCATTCTTCTTCATAGCAGTATGAAGCTGTAAATCCATTAAGTTGTACTCTTGATAATCAGAACTGGGCCAGCAGTGTTATGGAACGTAAATGAAAGTTGAATTTTATTAACGGGAGACCGTTTATATTGTGCACCAGCTATGTTGATGAATCAGAGAATTTTACGTTCTCTGTGAAATTTATAAATGAGAATTTCTCCATATGCAACACTTATATATTTTTTTCAAAATCTAATCATTAAGGACGCTTACTTATATGATAAAAAGTTTGTTTTCAGAGTGCTGCTCTGTTAGGCTCTTAGTAAAATAATCTCATGGTGATATTAGTTTAATAACAAATGCTTAATTATGATGTTGTTACCACTATATAGTTTCATCTAATTAAGTACACAATCAGAATGTTACCAATTTTGTAGCTTACAATGAGGTATGGATAAAGTTGTTCTTATGATGAATATTTTTCTTATGTTAAGAAAGGCTTTTTAGGCATTAAATATATTGTGTAGAAAAAAAGTTAAGAAACTGATTAATACCTAGTTAGGATCTCACCTCCCTTTTCCTTTCTATTCATGAATCTGCCTTGTATCAGAGAGGGGACAAGCTTCTAATTGTGGAATTTCAGGATATTTCTGAAAGATTTTCTCAACTACATAGATGCGTGTATTTTAAATGGCATATTAAAGCTGCCCTTGAAATAGTATGCCTCTGTTTGCCTTCTGATGACCTCTTGCTTAGAACTCCAGTCTAGGCGCTCAGGAAAGGACTTGGTATGATTTGTGCTGTGGGAAAAATGTCTGATTTCCAGTCCTTGCATTTCTAACTGATTTCCATTTATACATTCTTTGTTCTTTCCTTTATCGGGTTATTGCTTATAGTTGAACGTATTAAAAGTACATAATGGGCAACAAAAGCAAAAATAACAAGTGGGAGTACTTTAAAAAGTTTCTGCACAGCAAAGGAGGCCATCAACAAAATGAAAAGGCCACCTACCAAATGCGAGAGAATATTTGTGAAGCATTATAGCTGATGAGGGATTAATATCCAAAATATATAAGAACTTCCACAGCTCAGTAGCAGAACAACAACACAACCAAAAAACAAAAGGAAACACAAACAATCCAATTAAAAATGTGCAGGGGATCTGAATAGGCGTCTTACTAAAGAAGACATCCAGACGGCTAACGGTACATAAAAAGGTGTTCAACGCCACTCCTCATTAGGGAAATGCAAATCAAAACTATAATGAGATAGTGCCTCACGGTTGTTAGAATAGCGACCCTCAGAAGGACAAGAGCTATCAAGTGTTGGTGGTGAGGATGTGAAGAAAGGGAATGCTTGTGCCTTGCATTGGGAGCGTAAATTGGTGCAGCCACTCTGGAAAACATCATGGAGGTTCTTCAAAAAATTAAGTGATACTGTACTATCGAGCAATCCCACTTCTTGGAACATACAAGAATTAAAACAGGATCTTGAGGTAATTGCAATTACATTTTCATTGCAGCATCGGTCACCGTAGCCAACATATGGGAACAATCTAAATGTTCATCAATGGATGAATGGGTTAAAAAAAAAAAAAAAGATGTGTATGTGTGGGGGAGTGGAATGGAATGGAACACACACAGTGGAATGTTGTTTAACCACAGGATGAAGGTCATTTTGCCATTTGTGGCAACATACATGGACCTTTGAGGCATTATGCTAAGTATAATAAGTCTGAAAAATAAAATACAGTAGAAGTAGCAGGATATCCCCTGTATGTGGCATCTAAAGAAGTCAGACTTCTAGAGACCAGGGGCTGGGGGAGATTGGTGAAAGGGAACAAACTTCTGGCTGTAAGATGAATTGTTCTGGGAATCTAATGTATAGCATAGTAATTATAGTTAATAATACTGTTACATGCTAGAGAGTATATTTAAATATCACTAAATGATAATGATGTGATATGACACAAGTTTTAGCTAATGCTACGGTGGTCATCATTTTACAATATAGAAGTGTAGCAAATCGACATGTTGCATACACTAAATTTACTTGGGCACCTGACTGGCTCGTTCGGTAGAGCATGTGATTCTTGATCTTAGGTTGTTTGAGCCCCACACTGGGTATAGAGATCACTTAAAAAAATGTAAGCAATGTTTTATGTCTGTTATATGTCAATAAATTAAGGGGGCGGAAGAGTCCGTAGCATTTATGATTCCATGAAGAAATGAAAGAAATACTGCTAAACATGATTATTTGGAATACTAGCGTGATTATAACTATCAGACAGGAAAGCTGAATATCTCAAAGTACCTGCTATTAGAAGATTAAAGCAATCGTTGATAGAAAGCGGGAAAGAAACAAATCAAATGCCACTGATAATTTCTGGGTTTACTAATTATGGAGAAACTTTTGTTTTTGTTTTTGTTTTTCAATTTACCAGGGGGGTGAAAAAAATCACTGGTACATCGATGTGTTTATTTCTGTCTCTGAGGCATATTAATTTAAAACCTCTTCACTTTTGTAAAGGCCCCCCAAGCTTGTATTTTTCCTCTTACGCCTATAAAAGTTTTTATGGTTCTGCTTATTCTCGCAAGAACTTGCAGTCAGTTCACCCAACAGGTGTTCGAATACTTAGTCTCTGCGTTCGTTCATTACTGAGAACATCCTCTGTTCCAGGAGGGAGGATTACAAAGATGGACTAAAACCTATCATTTGCCCTTGAGGGCCACCCTACTGCCAACACCCCGGGCTGTGTGGGGAGACAGGTCGTTGCTTCAGAGCTTCATGATGGAGGTTTTACCCATCCTGGAGATAAGATTGAGGAATGGAGAACAGATTGAATTCAAAGACTTTTCCAGAAAAGATGGTTTCCTTGAGCCCAGTCTTTAATTCATTGAATCAACCACAAAGTAGAAAGGAAGAAGGAAATCGCTCTAGGCAGTAGACCTCTAGAGACGTGGCACGTGGAATGCTTAGAGAGTCTCGAGAGCTCCAACATTTACAAAGGTTGAGGCCTAGGAGGTAGGTGGGTGCAAGTAGCCTAGCGAGGGAAGCATTGCTGGATGTTCTATGAGGCCTTTCTTCCTCTGCTTCTTCTATCTTAAAGGACAGATGTCACGGTGAAGGGGAAGGAAGCACACGTTTTCCTTGGCCCCTGAGGGCCTTGGCTGGGTCTGAAAAGCAAATTGACCAAGACAGAGTAACAGGAAGTAAGCACAGATTTCTTTAACATGTAGGACCTGACTTGGAGGCCTTCATGAGGACATGAAGACCGGAAGCAACGGTTAAATCGGAGTATTTGGGGCTAGCTTTGATGACGAGTGGACAGTCGTGGAGAGCTGGGATAGGTCAGAGAAGGGAGTTCAGTGTAGGAAACTGAGCAAAACTTAACCAAGCCTGTGTGCTCTTCTCGTCCTCCTCTGGTCTTCAGGGAGCAGGATGTTCCTTCCCTCTGGGTATCAGAAGGGCCCCCCTGGGGCAAGGTTGTGTGACCTGCTTCAGGGGAGAGGTCAAAGTGACCTTCCTGCTTTTGCGGTTTCCTCAAGCTTTTTAAGCTTAAAATACTCAGTAGGCTAAGGTGTCATATTTTAGGGCACCCCCCTCAAATGTGACTGTTCCCTTCATGTCCATGCTCTTCGAGAATGGCAGGCTTCACAGACCACCACCTAAAGATCTCCCTTGGTCTAAACTGGTCGGTTGTGTACTGGCTTTTAGCATAAACTATAATCTTCAAGATCCAGAAAACCTAAAGACCTAGATTAATGTTTTTAAGATTTTATTAATTTGAGAGAAAGAGGGAGAGAAGGAGAAGCAGGCTCTCCACTGAGCAGAGAGCCCCACGTAGGGCTCGATCCCAGGACCCTGAGATTGTGACTTGAGCTGAACGCACATGCTCAACCGACTGAGCCCCCCACAAGGTGCCCCCACCCCAAGACCTATATTAATATCTTTTAAAATCCTAGGACAAGCACCTGAAGGTCAGCATTCAGCTGGGGATGCCCTAGACTCTGTTCTGATGAGTCCCTATGAGGAGGGACTTTGTTGAGTAAGTGAGGCCAGAACACTGGATCTATTTGTTTTCTAATTTAAATGTGCTTAGGGCTTCTCCTGGGTTTATTTTTCCAATGAATAATTTTATTGCTCTCTTCGTATTTATAATACGTATCGGGGCTCTTTGTCTTATAAACGGATTGTTTTCCAAATGCCTTCAAACTAAATCTTGGGATATGACTTGCGGTCTGTGACTATATCCAGCTCCCGTGGAAGTGCTGGGCTTCGATCCTGGCGTCTGGTGACCAGGCCTCTCTCTTAATCTCTCTCCTCCGTTTACGCACATTGACGCCACCAGCGCTGCTGTGCACTGGAGGACTGAGAAAAAGGTTTCTCTCCCCACATGTGTCTGCAGCGGTGTGCTTTGCAAATCAGGTGCTGCGGGCCACCTGCGCTTACCTCTCTGCTCCTCCTGCAGAGCCGCCCCCTCGCTGAAGGCAGTCTCGCTGTGGCTGGAGCTCCCTGGCTGCACCCGGGGACCCCGCCCTCCGGGATGTGCATTTGACCACATGTCTCATGAGTTCCCCATCCACGAAACTGGAAAGATCTTGATTATCGTGGGCCAGATTTTTGAGCCTCACTTTTGGCCTATTTGCAAACATTCTGCATAATTAATTTATTTTTCTCTTTATTTATATTTTTATGTTTATCTATTTTTATTTTTATTTCTTTTTATTTTTATTTTTTATTTATTTATTTTTATTTATTTTTATTTTTATTTTTTTATTTTTATTTTATTATTTTATTTTTATTTAATTTTTATTTTATTTTTACTTATTTATAGATAGATGTTTGTGTGAACTTAGTGACTGCTTTGTAACCAGAAAGCAATCAGCATTCTAGGGAAAATGGAAAGTGCCAGAAACAAACAAACCTAACCACAGCTGATAAAAGGAAAAATGGAGCTCTTCAACTCAAAGATCTTATCATTTAGCTCCTCTGGCTTAGCATCATTTGCTCACCTTCAACTGTGTTCTAAGGGACAGTAAAAGATGAATAATTTCTCCATGAGACAACAAAAATCATGTGCGTATTTATAGAGCCTAACCTTGTTCAGAGTAGTGAAGAGAAAGGAGAAAAACATGTATTTAACTAAAGATGTGTTGCATCTGAATTCCACGTAACTCGCAGTACTGGTGCATCAAATACGCAGCCTGTTATCAGAACGCTAAAGCCCAGGGCTGTGTTTGTGAAGTTATATTATAATGCTAAATCTTACTAATTGTTCTGGAAACAACCTAGAGGTTTTAAACACATCTTCAATACGAAGGCACTGAAGGAAAAAGTGTCTCGGTTACCTTGCAAAGAAAATCAAAGCAACATGAAAGGCTTCTTCCTGGAACAACCCAAGATAATTGGCGTTTCGCTGCCCTTCTTTCCCATACCCCTCCCGCCAAGTTCAAAAACAGTCAAGGAACAAATGTTTGCAGTGGCTTTTGTCCTAAGGCAGCGCAGTTTTGACAGTAAATGCTTTGACTCTACTCCTTACGGGGCTTTTGTAAATAGCAGTGTTTGCATTCTTAGGAAATAAGGTTTTAAACTTCCCCCGAATCAAGTGATGTGATGCGAATTGATTGATTGCTGCTGTTTCTAGTGTTTTCTTTAAAAATTTTTTTTTAATTTATTTATTCATGAGAGACACAGAGAGAGCCAGAGACATAGGCAGAGGGAGAACCGCTGAGCCACCCAGGCGTCCCTGTTTCTAGTGTTTTCCTAAGTCCCCCTGATGCTAGATTCTCAATGATGGTCAGGAGCAAGCTTCTTGATTAAAGAGATCTTCTATGCCTCCTGTGTTGTCAGAGATAAATCCTTACTTAATAACTTAATGAATACTCTGAACCCTTCCCTCACTCTCCCTTACCCCCTAACCCCTTCTATCTGCTGATCCCAGTTTCTCTTTCCTCCTCAATCCAGTCCAATTCCATAAACTGTCATTCTTAGTGGATGACTCCCAGGTGGGCTCTTGCTTGTTGCCTCTAACTGGGTTCTCACTGCTGAACTCCTGAATTTCCACTTAGCTACATGCCTGTAGGCATAGCGTCCTGCCGAAAACACACATTTACGATTGAACTCCTCCCCTCTTCCCTCCCCATCCCTACCCCAACTCATCAGATCAATTTCCTCACTGGTTAATTTGTTCTTTCGGAGTGCCTCCTGTCTTTCTTGTCCTTGAGTTCTCTCTCTCTGTGTTGGAGCAACCTGCTGATGTTCCTCTGTCAGCTCCCCCTCCAGTGATCCTCTATAACGCCGTCAGGTGTATTTTAATGAAGAACCAATATGAAGCAGATTAAGGGTTCCCCATTGCCTGCAAAATCAACTACTGTTCACTTGACTTTCAGATCCCTCCAGTCTCCGACCCCACAGACATCTACAATCTTGAACATAGCGATCTGTGAGGATTAAATACCTACCCCACAACCAATTTCCAGCAGTTGGTGGTTTAGCATCTAACTCAGGAAATTTCTCAAGTTCAGCCATTGCTTACGAGCCTCCTGCAGCCTCCAGCTCACAGGCTAGTTAGTATCACTCTGCCCCTCTCCATCTGGCTGCCCCTGAGCACCTGCTTTCAGGGAGAATGACTTTCTACGAGCTGCTCCTTTCTCTGAGCCAAAGGGTCACTGTGTACTGTAGATCCACTGGTGGATTGATCCTGGACTTCTGTCTTGAAATGTCTTAACTAATACCACCCAGTTGGAACTTCTGTGTCTTGAGTGTCACTTCACTTAGTTTTCCCAGACTCTTGGATTTCTTTGGTCCTTCTGATCTTGTATTTCAGGAAGATGCCCCTTGTCTCCTTGTAATGCATGGTTATGGATAGTATGGTAGTGGGCAGCTCATGAAGCATGTTACTCTGAGCACTATTCAGAGTCAGAGCCACTGAGAGCTGCTTTCATGAGTGTGGGACGGGTGTAATCATACAGGGCTCAGGGCTCAACAGAGCCAGTGCTTGGGGTGTAATGGCCTGTGACCACTGTTCTGGAATTAATAGTTTTAACGTTGGATTTGTATGAGTGGGGTCTGACAGGACAGTGAAGCAACTTGGAGCCTGGCTTGTGAGTAATTCTGTGTCTCTGTGCCCCATATCCCCAGAACTGGTTCTGGGCCACCCATTCCCTTGGGGCCAGTCTAGCCCTTCTGCTCTTCACTCCCTGACTGCTGACTATAGTTGCCCACTGCCCACAGCAGGAGATGGGCACGGACGTGCATTTCCAGCCCCAGACTCTGAGTGCCAAGGCACATTTGATGGAGGCTCAGCAGGGAGGAACTCCTTGTCCATTCCCTGCTCCCATACGTCCCAGCAGAAAGGCTACGGTCCCTTGTTACCCCACGTGTTGGTGCGGTGGGCCTGTGGAAAGAGGAGAAATCTGACTTGATCCCTCTGCCTCTAAATGAGGCATGGTTGTCGGTCTGACACCTGGCAAGAGGGGATGGATCTGGCCACCAGTGGCTTACCGGAGTGCAGAGTCATGGTCCATGGGTATGTGGTACAGGTGCCCACGAGCATCTCTGCTCCTGAAGGAGTGCAACATTAAGTAAGAAATACTGTTAAGTGGAGGGAGAGAAAGGGGTGGGGGAGAAAGAAATGAGCTTTATGGTTTAGTGCCTTCTAATGGACTTTCCCCCCTGCTTTTTCAATAAGGAGCCCTGTGTTTTTATTTTGCATTGGGCCCTGCAAATACCTTAGCTAGTCACTCCTGGCCCTTTTGTTTGCCTTACACACCTCATTTCCGCCCTGGATTTGCATCTCAATTCTAAACTCCTTTCCCAAGTGTGGTCCCCTCCAAGCTTCTTAGGAAGCAGGGCATCCCTGCTGTGGTGGTGGTTAGGAAACCAGTGTTTTTCCAGCTTCGGAGAGTTTCTGTAGGATTAAGAGAGACAATTTATGCCCCGCATTTGGTGTCTAGTAAACCAGTTTTCTTATTAACAGGATGACAGTTAACTTTTGGTGGAGGGATAGCTTTTTCACTCATTCATCCTGTGTGGCAAAAGTTAAAAAAACAGATGATTTACAATTTTTTTCAAATTCTTTAGAAGTTTTAAAAAAAGCATCAGTGATTTATCAGTGTAGTTGTTTTCTCGATATTATGATGCCACACGCTTTCTCATAAATCCTTATATGTAAGTAACATTTTTATCTGTCTCATTACTCTTTGTATTTCCCACAGCAAATATTCTATATAGCAGATGTTTGATAGATGTTCTAGAAAGTGAATTAACTTTTTGTACTAGGTTGAACCATATGAAATCATTGGGTTTGGAGTGAAAATGGTTGAATACTGACAATACATAGGATATCTATTTCTTTAGAGCCAGAATCTGTATATTTCTGTACATTTCTATAATCATACACTCACTTGAAAAAATTAATTCAAAAGTAAAATGTTGAATACAGATTCTTTACGATATTCTTTGGCATCTACTTCTTTAAGTAGGTTCTTTCCGTAACATTTTTTTAAGGAAAATGCGTAAAGCATTGATTAACAAGAATTCACATTTAGTAATCTCAAATATCTGATTATTTTCATTTTTGATAATGAGGATTAGAACTTAAAAAGATGTCAATCTCCCTTTCTCCCTTATTAAACATAAATATTATTCAACCTTAATATTATAATTTGTGATATTAGAGGATTTTAAAATGATTATTTTCATTGTATAACACCATAGTTACAAGTTGAGAAAGATTATGGAATTATTTTGAATTTCAGGAGTTGCTTTTCTGGTTGTTATTATTACTTTTTAGGACAGAATCAACTTCTATCCTTAAAAGTCTGCGCCAAGTTTGGTGATGTGAGAGCTGGTTATTTTCCAAGTTAGCTGAAGAGTATTTTCACTGGACATCTACAATTATCCAAATAATTATCCATTTGTGTCTCTGTATTACTAGCCTGAAAAATTCTAAATTAATACAAGTAACAGAATCCTGAGAACAACAAATTTTAAATGCTTCCCATAATTATTGAATAATTCATGATTTTTAAACATTCTCATTTCTCTGCATAATTTTTTTTGAAGCAAGTCCTTTATCTTCCTCACACTTGCTTGTATTAAGTTTGCCCAAGTCTCCTACATCCCTAGGGTTCGTTCATCTGTTGTAGCTACTTGGAAAAATTAAGGTCCATGGGCAGCGTGTCTGTGAGAAGACGTTAGCCAAGTTTAACTCCAAACCCAAATGCCAGGAGGGACATATTCACTAAATATTGGTTACTGGGCAAACCTTGCAACTTGGTTCCATAGAGACTATTCCCAATCTTGCTTAGCTTGTCTGGGGAATTTTTCTGAATATGATTCTTCCTTTGCCACCAATCTGTGTGCTTATGAAACAAGATAAAACTGTTGCCTTTTGCATTCTTCAGCAGACTGTTGTTTCATTAAAAATGCATGGATATTCAACTTAAAAAAATGCCTTTAGAGTAAAAGTAGAAATTAGATAATTTATTCAAGAAAGCAGGAAAGCCCAGAAGTAGCAGGACAGAGAACATCAAAATATCCCCTGACTGTGAAGTGATTTTAATAGTTTCGCCATCTTTGCGTAGATTCATTATCTGCAAACCTACCATGTTGTTGAAGCAAATGGTGTGTTCACTTGGATCTGGAATGTGAATGCTTCAGAAAAAGTGTTAGAATTCCAAAGTCTGCCAGCATCTAAATAGAGCTTTGCCAGGCCTTTTAACCCACTTCCTACAAAAAAGCATCTGATTTAAGATATTATGAGCTCCAACAAGTTATGGTAAAATATATATAGCTTAAATTATAAAAAAATATATATATGGTGAAATAGAGTCATTTTTTTCTTCCTAGAAAACAGGTTGTAAGCACAGACCTCCAGCACCAACCAGCTGGTTGTCACTGAGGATAATTATGCAGTTTCTTTGATTCCATTTCCCTACAGTAAAACGAAGTTAATAATATTTACTTTACATTCCAATTGGGAGGACCATGTGAAATTAGTGATTTAATTTAATAATTAAGCAGATATCATTTGGGCTCCTATTGTGTGCCAGACACTTGGGAGATCCTGGGGACAGGGCAGGCCCAGAGTCTCTACCCTCGTAAAGCACCAGGTCTTCCAAACAATCTCTCAAAAATGGTAATTATCCTAACAATCCTTTTCTCTCCCACTTAGGACTTCTGCTTTGTGGGAACCAGGTTGATTAGAAGAAAGACACATCAAATAATAGAACCATTCTGCATCAGATTCAGCTCTGTCTTCCAACTATATTTTTAGGAATACTGGAGATACTGAGTTGTTACCTGGGGTCGATGAGTGTTGGATACATTCATGAGTTGGTGAAGCTGTGCTTCGGGGTGGGGGGGAGGCAAATGCATTCTCTCAGTCCATAACAGCTAGTTATTGGTGAATATGAGAAATATTGGAAGGTTTCGTGAAAAAAAAAATTATGATCATATGAATATATCAAACACCTAAACTTGGCTTTTGAAACATTTTGTTAAACTTCATATTAGGACACGTGGGCGGTTCAGGGGTTGAGCGCGTCTGCCTTTGGCTCAGGTTATGATCCTGGGGTCCTGGGATCAAGTCCCACATCAGGCTCCCCCTGCTTCTCCCTCTAGGTCTCTACTTCTCTCTCTTCTCCCTCTATGTCTCTCTGTGTCTATGTCTCTGCTTCTCTCTTTGTGTCTCTTATAAAAAAAAAAAAAAAGGAAGATTAAACTTCATATACACTCCCTCCACCATGGGTGAGCACATTTGTGTACATAGATCTGCACGTGTGTGTTCTCCACAAGCACACGGTAGTGTCGGTTACTCCAAGTGTTGAATCTCCAATGGAAACGTAGATACTGGGACAGCGAGGCAGTAGAAAAATACCTTGGTTTATGGATCTTTCTGTTTCTTAAATCAGACGATGGAGGCAACTGCCTAATCTTTGTCACCGTCTTTGAGGCTCAAATGTACACTTTTGTGTCTTAACACCTTTCTCAGAGCTCCCAGGGTATGTCATTCGGTATTTTGGTTTTTTAGATTTGTTTGTGGGTTCTTTCATTTTGCATTTTGCTTAGATACGAGGACTCGGGCAATTACTGTTCATTTCCTCCCCTTGGGAATAGCCAGTCCCCTTGCACAGCAAATGACGTCGGCACCCCACCCACATCGCTGGCCTCTACCTCTGACTCCCTGCACCTGCATGTGTTTGGCTGTGGGCCTCTTTCTCTTGCCAACAGTGTGCCCTGTCCTCCCCCCCCCCCCACCTACCCCTGCGGTGGCAAGCTACGAGCACCAAGGAATGCATGCCTTTGGAAGCAGCCCTCACCCAGAGACCAGCAGGAGCTGGTGTGCGGATGCCCAGCACCCCTGGGGTGGGATGGCCTATTGCTCTAGGCCATAACTTGGTGTCCTCTGTTGGTTCCAGTATTTCCCAGCAGGATCAAGCTCCTGTTACACACAATGGAAACTAGCTTAATAAAAAAACCTCCATGGGCTGGCTGCTCTTCCTCCCCCACCAGGGGTTCTTGGGATCAGCTCACAAACAGCTCACCCCTCAATCCTTGTCTGGGGTTTGCTTCTGGGGAGCCACCATGTAAAACACTCCAGCAGAATGTATTTTTTCTGTTAATTTAGGTTCATTCTACAGTTTATCTTTCTTTTCAGGGTTACCAGCCTGCCAAAAGCAATATAATAATGTGATTAACAGCTATGAGCCAGGCTAGATTTTTGCCTGAACAACTCAAAGTAACCAAAAAGCTCTATTTTCAGATTTTTTGGTATGATTCCCACATCTGCTCACCAAATAAACAAGTGATGGTCTCTCACGCTTAGTGCCCTGCTTATCACTACAGACAGGTACCATTTCTTGAGCATTTTTGTTTTGATCAGAATTTATGTTTGGTCCTACCTTTTATATCTTCACTCGGTATGGTTTTCAAAAGCTCATGCTTCCAAGTGAAATATGTATTTTTCAAAAACCACACAATCCACTTCTTTATCATCCCAGCACCCAATCTCTGTAATCACTGGCCCATGACCATCAAACATCTTTCCATAATAGCATTTGCCACAGGAATGCAGAGAATATTAAACCAATTTTTAAAAGATTACGCCAGGGGGATTTTTCTTCTGAAGGACTTTTGTCATGCTTTTTAAGAGCTGCTGTTCTTACATTTTATATTCTAAGCAGTAACTTCTCCATAAAGATAAATTGTGAGGGACAATCTTTTACTGTGACCTCCCACCCCCCGGTGACAGCAGCCAGATTAGAATTACATTGGTAAATGACCATTTCCCATAATTAGGTCAACAACACACTTAGAGGGTCACAGGATGAATTTTCAGGTGGGTGGTCCCTTTCCAGTGGCTGAGGGACCAATGAATCCTTCAGACATGAGCTCATCATGACCATGGATTGAGAAATTGTTCTAGAGTACTTGTATTTTTTTCCACCTCAAAGTCTATAACATAATTCCCTTCTTGATTTAATCATTTTTAGCATGCTTCCAAGTACATAGTGTACATTTTTAAATGATGCAGGGGGATGTAAAAAATGTCAATGTTGTAGTAAAAGAGTATACTTTATAAAATATTGAATATGTATAAATATCAAAAAAGTACACATACACATTTTGTCTTAGCCTCTTCAGGCAACTATAGCCAAATATGAGGTCAGATGAGGGCTGTCTTCCGCATCACACTTGCCCACGTGGTAGAAGAGGTGAGGGAGCTCTCTGGGACCTCTTTTGTAAAGGCACGAGTCCCATTCATGAGAACTCCACCCTTGTCACCCTGGGCTTTAGGACTTTGGCACCTGCATTCTGGGGGACACTCGTACCTCCAGAACATAGCACGTGTGTATTTAGCATCGCTTACTGGTAGATTATGCGTGAACAACTCAAGATTCTGGAGCCCTTCTGATTGACTCCGTATCCCTTGTTGAGCAGAGAGACGTTTGCTTTGATGCTCCTGTCAAAAACCCTTCTCTCCACGTGTAATTGGCAAATCTCCACCAAATGGATAACAGGCATAGAAAGTGTGTAAGTGAAAATATTCATAGTAAATTAGCTGTCTTTCCTACAACCACTCCAAATTACTTTTTTTGGTGATCAAAACACCAAGATATTATCCTACTGGGCTGTATAGTCTTTTTTTTTTTTTTTTTTTTTTTAAATAAAAACTCTTCAATTCTTGAGGTCTTCCTTCGAAGCAACCTCCCATCTAATGTCATGACTCCCCAGGGCATCAGCAGAAAGGAAATACCTGTAGGTTCTATGGGTGGATTTATTCCCTAACACAGGGCATCCTCCTTTCTTCCCATACTGACAAGAGCTGCCTCCTCGGTGAATTCCAAATGAGCTTCAGTCCAAGGGGCTGCCTTTCATAGTGAGTTTTTGTCAAAGAGAAAGCAACATGTAGAAAAACAGACACACACACTCATAGACTTCAGTGACAAAACAAACGGCTGGAATCACTTCTGTAAGAAACAAGCTTCTGGAAGCAATTGGGGTGTCTCTTCACTTTACCACGGGCGGCCCACATGGAAGCGGCATTTCCGACCTTCCTGTAACTGCAGTGAGTCCCGGGCCTGTGTTCTTGTTGTTGTTGTCCTCTCCTAAATTCTTCAGTTGATATCCAAAGAGGATAGGCAGGCGATGGAATGAAACCAGAATCAACATCAGTTTGTAGATAAAAATTTCCTATTGGGGCACCTGGGTGGCTCAGCTGGTTAAGCATGTGACTCTTGGTTTCGGCTCAAGGTCGGGATCTAAGGTCCTGGGATCAATCCCCACGTCGGACTCTATGCTCAGCATAGAGTCTGCTAGAGATTCTCTGTCTCCCTCTGACCCTCCCCGTTGCCTGTGCCTTCTCTTTCTTTCTCTCTGTTTCTAATAAATCTAAAAAACAAATTGCCTTTGGCTATAATCTTTGAGATCTTTGGCTATAATCTTTCTATGAGATTATCTAGACTTAAAAAAAAAAAAAATAGCAACCTGGACCATCACGTGTTTTGTAACTTCTTACTCTTTGATAAGCCTTCTTTTGTTTGTGCTGTGCAACCATGAGATTGGTGTCAAGACGAGGCAGGGTGAGTGGTGAGTGCAGGGCTGACTCCAGGGCTCAGCTACGTTGGTGTCACCCTGGGATGGAGAACGTAAGTTGCTGGCCTTGAAGATCCTCCTATCTCTTGGGAAACAGACCTGTACCCAACCAGGATCCATGTCTGTCTGTGCCAAGTTGTAGTAGATGTATCAAGTGCTTTAAGGGCCTGAGGTGGACAGGAGGGGATTGTCTGCAGACAGGAAGGCTACCATGAGTCCCTTTCTCTGAAGTGTCTCTCTTTACTTGAGTTCTGAGTCTGTCTCCCTCTGTGTGACCAACCCAGCTGAGCTATTGGAGCCATGTGTGCATGACTTGAAATGTACCTCCCTCAACAGGAAACAAAGGTCTTATGTATATAAAAGGTATAAAACCTCACCCCGATGTCCCAACAAAAGGGAATGAAAAAGGCACATGATAAGAACAAGACCAGGAATTTTGAGTCCGGAGGCATTGGTTTTACTTTGGGCTCCACCACAAACAACCTCTTGCTTCACTGATCCAAGCAGTGCATATGGAGCATCCAGTCGATCCAAGACCTTGTGCCCAGAACCTTCAGTAAAGTTCCAGACTACAGGGAGATAGATATTAAACAACTCTTACACAGTTATGATTATGAAAAATACTATAAAGAAAAAAATGAAGGGCTTTTTTGGTAAGAGTAAATGAGAAGCCAAATTAGTGTGATCCCACTGGTGGGGGGGGGCGGTGAGTGGTGATGGAGCTTGCTGGAAGTATGTGTGAAGCCCCTAAATCCCTATGGTATATCTGAGAACTGGAAAGGTCATAGTGGCTGGTACAGCATGGACGAGGGAGAGGGTTAAGAGTTGAGGTTGGTGACCTTGGTGGCAGCAGATCATATGTGTCTGTATAGACGGTTGCACCAATCTGTTGCAGCAAAGAAAACCATCTCTAATCCTAGACGCTTCAAACAATAGTGTATTTGTTGTTTCTCACGATGATGTGTGTTGGCTGGGCTCAGTGGGTGGCTCTTCCGCTCTGCATATCAGCTGCCTCTGGTAGGAGTATTTAGCTCTGAGCTCAGCTGGGGGTCCCCTGCTGGCTGCAGTCTCACTTAGGGTGGTTGGGTTCCAAGAGGGTGGGCACTGAAGGTTCCCTGACCCCTTAGGACCTGGCCCCAGAACGGGCACAGCCATTTAGTTCATCAGGGCAAGTCATCTCCAAGGGGAAGTAAATTCCATCTCGTTTTGGAGGTTGAGACAAGCCCATAGAGAAGGGGGGGGGGAATATTTATTAGGAAAGCACCTTTGGATACTGTGGACCTCACAAAACATTGAAAGCACTTTGGACTGGAGGCTTTCATTATTTATTGTATGCCTAGCACATTTGAAGTACCTTATTGCCTGTGACACTCATGACGATTTAACGAACTAAGCAGTATTATCACTATCCCCTCCATAAGTCAGATGGGTCCCAAAACTGTCAAGTGACAGGGACAAGCGTTGGCAGAGGCCCACCTGGGGCCCATGTGTGCTGTGACCACTGTGCTGCCGTGTGACCATTTCACTGGTTCTTAGTCATGGTTCCTTCCTCATCTCAGCTTAGGACATGAGGTTCTACGAGGTTGAGCAAAACATTTTGTTAGGATCATAAACAGGAAAGTCCTCATGCCTAAGTTTAAAGCACCAGAGTATCTACCTTGAGAAGATCTCATCATCGATCTACGTCCTGATGCATTTCAGAAAGTAAATTAGTAACTAAGAACCAAGGGGTCGATGAGCTCTGACTTGCTGGCCCCATCTATTCTCGTCAGAAGTGGAGACTGCTGAAGTTCTGAGGGCCAAATGGAGGCGCGGAGGACAGTAGAGGCTTGCTCTCCAACCCGGTACCCTTGCCAATTGCCTGCTTGTATCTGGAAATCTCAAAGATGTGTCTCCAATGGTATCATAAGGAAATCTTCCTACTACTGCCTGGTGTTTGCCACTTTCCCTATCTCCTCTTTTGGCACTTTTAGCTCAATTTCCTTCCATGTATCTAAAAATGCGTTGTGTATTTGGTGCTGAAATGGGAGATTATTGCCTCTTTCCTTCTGTGTTTCATGTTATTAGAGATATCCCCTCCTGTCCTGCTTCATACCCTGATAGCTTATAAGATTTATTGTGGAAAGATACAAGTGACATAGAAGAAGGGGTGTTTATATCGCTGGCTCCTCCCTCCCTAGAAACTATCCAAATGGCTGATACTACATAGTACTCAGTTTTGTTTTTCCCTCTATTGATTGAGGCTTTGATATTGCTTTGGGCTCTTCTGATAGCTTTATTTAGGATGAATTTTCTCCCAGAGAGGGGTCATCGTCAATCCTTCATGCCAATAGCCTTCTGAGCACCATCCTACCAATCTTCCACACTGTTTGGGCATGTATGAGTACTGAGACCTATAAGATAGTTTTTTTATTAAAAATTTATTTTAGGGAATGTGAGTGGGACGGGGGGGATGGGCACAGGCAGAGAGAATCTCAAGCAGACTCCCCCTCCCCCTGAGTGCAGACCTAACACAGGTCTCCATCTCAGGACTCAGATCATGACCTAAGTTGAACTCAAGAGTCAGATGCTCAAATGAGTCACCCAGGCATCCCTATAAGACATTTTAAGTGTGGGGTACCGTCCCATCAGCAGCATTTTCTGTAAATTCAAATACCTTGTATGTTCCAACCTCATGTGACTCCACGGTAGAGGTAATCATGACTTCACCCATGGGGTGAGCAGGACATTGTCACTTAGCAGAGGAAACAAATAGTCGGCACTGCATCTGTGCTATTAAACTATCATATTAACCAAACAACCACTTGATGGATTAACATTTTTTTACTTCCCCCGGAGTTGTTTTGGAGTTTTTAAAGGACACAGGTGTTTTCTCGGAGAGAAAATTGGCAGCATGTTCCCACTGGCAGGTCTGTGTGTCAAAATGGAATTGGTTGAGGTAATGAATGTCCTTTGAAATGAGCCTGTTGTGTTTATAGGAACTTTTTAGGTATGATTATGGCTCTCTACGACCTCATCATCTTCCTGTCATTTGTCCGTTTGACCTTCCAGGTGCTAGGATGCCTTAAGACTGTCAGAGGAAATAAACAGGTTTATATATATATATATATATTTGGGCATGTATGAGTACTGAGACCTATAAGATAGTTTTTGAACTATATATATATATATATATATATATAGTGCTCAATTATTAAAAAAAAACTTCTTAGGAGAAAAGACATTCTAAAACAGAAAAAGGTTGTTTTTTTTTGTTTTGTTTTGTTTTGTTTTAAACCAATTTCCTGAAACTCCAATGTTCTTTCCTTTTTTGGGGGGGGGAAAAAAAGGCAGCATTGCCACTTCCAAATATCATTCATGTAAATAATAAGAATTAGGATGTTCTACCAAAAACTGGCCAGTAGCAGTGATAGTTTTGTGTGAATGAGTCATAGATTATGACACAAGTTTATATACAGAGGAGACAAGTAAATACGCCGTCACCGAGATTATTTCTGTGCCCTAAATCACACAAAATGTAGTGACTTCAAACCCCAGGCCTCTCAGGATTGTCTGGGTTGACTGGACTCCTTGGTCCAATCCTATGCCCCCCTTGGTGTCATTGGGGTCACATCCCCATTTGGAATGTCCAAGGTGGCCTCGTGTCCTCCAGAATCTCTCTTCAAACCACCAGTCACTCCACAGTAATCAAGGCTGAGCTTTGTGACAGCTTATCTGCTGGCTTAAAAGAGTCAAGGTCTTTAACACTTAGGTCATGAACTGGTTTTTTTGACCCCATTCTTGGGTCAAAGCAAGTCACTAAGTGAGCCTAGATTCAAAGAGAGGAGAATCAGCTCCCCCGTCTTGATGGAGGAGGCGCGGTGGGGAGTTTGGACCTCTCTTGGGCTCACCTCAGAGATACTGATGGACTCGTCTATGTAGGAACTGAGACTCCCCTGTGTGGGGGGAGCGGGCTCTTGGGGACGTACCTGCATCTCCATCGATTGCTCCAGCTTCACTACTGACAAGCCATCGTGGTCTTGGCCATGTTTCTTCCCATCTCCATGACTTACTCTTCTCGTCTGTAAGATGGACATCGTGATGGTAGTTGTTTCACATGTAATTCAGGAGTTTCCACAATTACCATGTTAGTGTAGATAAAGTTGTTAGAACGGGTTAACGTGTGAAAGGACAAACAGCAGTGCCAGGCACATAACGACTTAGAGGGTCGCCATTGTTAATACTAAAGGGAAAGCAAAGCCGAGGGGGACGGGTGGGATGAGGCTGCTCGGCTCTTCCATGGCAGATTGTCACAGCGGCAGAGAATGAAATTGCCTTAGAATGTGTTTTCTTATCAAACCAGACAAAGGTTCCTGCAAAATATCACGGACTTGCTTTTTAATAAGCTCTCTGGAAACATTTTACGACCATGTTACGTGGATCTACAGGATCCACTTTCCATTCTGCGTTCTTCTGGCCCTGAGGTGACCACTGCCATGGCCCATCATGCCTGGACACCTCCCCACTGCCTGGACTCCCCTTTTATTCTCTCCTGTCAATACCTACGCTCTAGCCACATCAGGTCACCTGTGGTTCCCACATGGGGTGTGCTGTTCCTAGTTCCAGGGATGCTCACATTCTGCTCTTTTAAAGCCCAACCATGATCTGTTTCTTCCTCGTCGGCCTAGGTCCGTCCAGTTCTCTTCCTGACCTCTTCTCTCATCCTGAACCTGGGCACGTGTTTTCTTTCCTCCTTGCTCCCAAACCATATGGTTACTTCTTTTATAAGAATCCATCCCAGTTCTGAATGTCTAATACTTCTCCATCTCCATAAGTTCCCTGAGCTCGTGAGTCTGTTTTTTTTTTTTTTTTTGGTCCTTCTGAATTGTCAAAACTCGGCACAGCGCCACAGAGCCTGTGGCATCGTGTGTATAGGTTAACTGCCCAGGTGAGATTTCTCAGTGTGTTCCAAAGCTACAGCTCTTCACAGAGCAAGAAAGAACCCAAACTTACTCCTTGACAACATGAATTATATAGATGTTATTATGAGATTGTCATAATCTATTTTTTTTTCAAATTAGTCTTTTTTTAATGAAGTTTTAGATTCCAGTGTAGTTCACCTACGGCATTGTGTTAGTTTCAGATGTCCACGAGAGTGATTTAATAATTCTGCACCTTACGCAGCGCTCATTGTGACGAGTGTACTCTTACTCCCTTTGGACTCTTTCCCCCATCCTCCACCCACCTCCCCACTGGTGACCATCCATGTGTTCCCTGGAGTTAAGAGTCTTGCTTTGTTTCTTTCTCTCCCCACCCCCCACCCTTTGCTACTTTGTTCACTTGTTTCTTAAATCCCACATATGAGTGAAATCATGTGGTATTTGTCTTTCTCTGGCTGACTTATTTCATTTAGCATGATACCTTCTAGCTGCATCCATGTTGCTGCAAATGGCGAGATTTCATTTTTTTTTGTAGCTGAGTAATCCATTGTATCTATGTAGGTGTGTACACACACACGCACCCAACATCTTTATCCATTTATCTATTGATAGACACCTGGGCTGTTTCCATAATTTGGCTTATGGTAAATAATATCACAGTAAACACAAGTTCATGTTTCCCATCGAATTAGTGTTTTTATATTTTTGGGGGGTAAATCACTAGTAGTGCAATGACTGGATTTAGGGTAGCTCTATTTTTAACTTTCTAGGGACCCTCCATACTGTTTTCCACCGCTGCTGCAGCAGTTTGCCTTCCCACCAACAATGCGAGAGGGTTCTTTTTCTCCACATCCTTGCAAACACCTGTTTTTTTTTTTTTCTTGTGTTGTTGATTTTAGCCATTCGGACAGGTGTGTGGTGACATGTCATTGTGGTTTTGATTTGCATTTCCCTGATCAGTGATGTAGAGCATCTTTTCTCGGGTCTGTTGGCCATCTGGGTGTCATCTTTGGAGAAATGTCTGTTCCTGTAATCTTCCCATTTTTAATTGGATTATTTGGGCGGTTTTTTGAGTATTGAGTTGTAGAAGTTCTTTATATATTTCAGATGTGAACCAATTATTGGATGTGTCATTTGCAAATGTCTTTCCCTATTCAGTAGGTTGCCTTTTAGTTGCGTTGATTGTTTCCTTTGCTGGGCAGAGGCTCTTTATTTTGATGTGGTCTTGCAGTTTTTACTTTTGCTTTTGTTTCCCTTGCCTCAGGAGACCTATCTAGATAAATGTTGATACAGCCGATGTCAGAGAAATTATAGCCTGTGCTCGCTTCTCGGGTTTTTATGGTTCTTGGTCTCACATTTTTAGGTCATTAATCCATTTTGAGTTTATTTTTCTGTATGATGTAAGAGAGTAGTCAAGTTTCCTTGTTTTGCATGTCGCTGACCAGTTTTCCTAACACTGTTGAAGAGACTTTCTTTTTCCCATTGCGTAGTCTTGCCACCTTTGTCAAAGAGTAGTTGATCATATAACTGGATTTATTTCTGGGCTCTCTATTCTGTTCTATGCGTCTATTTTTGTGCCAATACCATACAGTTTTGATTACTACAGCTTTGTGACATCACTGGAAATCTGATCGTGGTGCCCCAAGCTTTGTTCTTCCTTTTCCAAATCAATCCTGCGATTCTGGGATTTCGTGGCTCCATAAAAACTCTAGGATTGTTTGTTCTGGTTCTATGAAAAGTGCTGTGGATATTTTGATACAGATTGCATTAAATCTGTACATTTCTTGGAGTAATACAGACATTTTCACAGTATTAATTTTTCTAGCCTATGAGCATAGAAATCTTTCCATTTCTTTGTGTCACCTTCAATTTCTTTCATCAATGTTTTATAGTTTTCAGAGTACAGATCTTCGACCTCCTTGGGTAAGTTTATTCCTAGATATTTTACTGTTTTAGTACAATTTAAGTAGGATTGTTTTCTTAATTTCTCTTTGTGCTACTTGATTATTACTACACAGAAATACAACACATTTCTGTATATTGATTTTGTGACTTTACTGAATCCATTGATCAGTTCTAATAGTTTTTGGTGGAGTCTTTAGGTTTTTTTCTTTTTTATAGATAATATGTCATCTGCAAATAGTGAAAGTTGTACTTCTTCCTTTGGATGTCTTTTATTTTTCTTCTCTGATTACTGGGGTGAGGACTTGCAGTACCATGTTGAATAAGAGTGGTGAGAATGGACATCCTTGTCTTGTTCCTGACCTTAGGGACATCCTTGTCTTGTTCCTGAGTTTTTCCCCATTGAATATGATGTTTACTGTAGGAGTTTCATACTAAACCTTTATTATGTTGAGGTATGTTCTTTCTAAACCTACTTTGTTGAGAGTTTTTATCATGAATGGATGTTGAACTTTGTCAAATCTCTTTTCTGCACCTATTGAAAGGATAATATGGTTCTTTTTTTAAAGATATTTTTTAAAGATTTTTAAAATTTATTTATGATAGGCAGAGACAGAGGCAGAGGGATAAGCAGGGTCCATGCAGGGAGCCTGATGCGGGACTCGATCCCAGGTCTCCAGGATCACACCCTGGGCCAAAGGCAGGTGCTAAACCACTGAGCCACCCAGGGATCCCTGGATAATATGGTTCTTATCCTTCCTCTTATTGATGTGATGTATCACACTGATTGATGTGCAAATACTGAACCACCCTTATATCCCAGGAATAAATTCCACTTGATCATGGTGAGTGTTATTTTTTTTTCAATGTATTGTTGGATTCAGTTTGCTAGAATTTTGTTGAGGATTTCTATATCTGTGTTCATCAGAGATATTGGCCTATAGTTTTCTTTTTTTATGGTGTCTTTATATGGCTTCGGTATTAGGGTAATAGTGGCCTCATAGAATGAACTTAGAAGTTCTCTCTCTCTCTCTCTCTCTCTCTTTGAAATAGTTTGAGAATAGGCATTAACTTTTCTTTAAATGTTGGTAGAATTCACCTGCAAAGCCATTTGGTCCTAGACTTTTGTTTGTTGGAAGTTTTTTTGTTTATTTATTATTTTTATTACTGATTCAATTTCATTGCTAGTAATTGGTCTGTTCAAATTTCTGTTTCTTGCTTCAGTTTTGGGAAGTTACATGTTTCATCCATTTTTTTTCTAGGTTTTCCAATTTATTGAAATATAGTATTTCATAACATTCTCTTAAAACTGTATTTCTGTGGTGATAGTGGTTATTTCTCTTTCATTTGTGATTTTTGTGTGTGGGGGTGTGTTTGATTTTGTTTCTTTTTGTTCTGTTTTGTTTTTTATGAGCATGGCTAGAGGTTTGTCAATTTTGTTGATCTTTTCCAAGAACCAGCAGCTCTCATTGCTCTGTTCTATTGTTTTGTTGTTTTAGTTTCTATCAATTATTTCCGTTTTTTTTTTTTTTTTTCCTTCTGCTGGCTTTAGGGTTTGTTCATTATCTTTCTAGCTCCTTCAGGTGTATAAGATGGGTTGCTCATTTGAGATCTATCTTGCTTCTTGAGGTAGGCCTGTATTGCTATATACTTCCTCTTTAGGATCACTTTTGATGAATTCCAGAGGTGTTGGACCATTCTGTTCATTTTTATTTGTTTCCATATGCTTTATTTCTTTTTTGATTTCTAGATTGACCCATTCATTGTTTAGTAACATGTTATCTAACCTCCATATATTTGTGCTCTTTCCATATTTTTTCATGTGGTTGATTTCTAGTTTCATAGCATTGTGGTCAGAAAAGATGTATGGTATGACCTCAGCCTTTTTGAATTTGTTGAGACTTGTTTTGTATAATATGTGATATCTTCTGGAAAATATTCCATGTACATTTGGAAAAAAAAAATGTATTCTGGTGTTTTGGGGTTAAATGTTCTGAATATGTCTATTCAGTCTGGTCCAGTGTGTCATTCAAAGCTACTGTTCCCTTGTTGATTTTCTGTTTGGATGATATATTCATTGTGTAAATTAGGTGTTTTATTATTATTGTATTATCAATTAGTTCCTTTTTGTTTGTTAATATTTTATGTGTTTGGGGGCTCCCATGTTGGGTACATATTTACAATTATATCTTCTTGTTAGATTATCCTCTTCATTGCTATATAGCATCCTTTTTTGTCTCTTGTTGCAGTCTTTATTTTAAAGTCTATTTTTTCTGATATAAATATTGATAAATTGACTTTCTTTTGACATCCTTTTGCATGATAAATATTTTTCCGTCCCCTCACCTTTTTTTTTTTTTAAAGTTAGTCCCCTCACTTTCAATCTGTGTGCATCTTTCATTCTGAAATGGATTTTTTTTGTAAGCAACATAGAGATAGGTCTTGTTTTTTTTTTTTTATCCACATTGTCACTCTGTGCCTTTTGATTGAAGCATTTATTCCATTTTCATCCAAAGTAATCATTGATAAATATATATTTATTCCTATTTTCTTGTTTTGTTGTTATTTTTGTTGCTTTTCTCTGATCATTTCTTGCTGTCTTTCATGGGTTGCTGGCTTCTGATATACTTGGATTCCTTTCTCTTTATTCTTTGCATATCTATTACTGATTTTTGATTTGTGATTAGCATTAGGTTTGTATAGAACACCTTCTGCAAATAGCAATCTATCTTAAGTTGATGAGTGCTTGAGAGTGAACCCATTCTTTACCTCTCTTCCCAACACATTTTAGATCTGTCATATCATATTTTATATCCTTTTATTTTCTGAATCCTTTGACTGATTTTTACATAAATACTATTTTTACTGTTCTTGTGTGGCTCTCACTTAGGGTCTTTCCTTTCCAATCAAATAATCCCCTTTAATGTTTCTTAGATAGCTGGTTAGTGGTCATGAATTCCGATAGTTTTTGTTTGTCTAAGAAACTCTATCTCTTCTTCTATTTTGAAGGATATCCTTGTTAGATAGAGTATTCTCTATTTCCTTTCAGCACTCTGAATATATCATGCCACTCTCTTCTGGCCTTCAAAGTTTCTTCTGAAAAATTTGCTCCTAGCCTCTAAGGTTTCCCTTGTATGTAAATTCCTCTAGCTGCTTTTAATGTTTTTTTTTTTTTCTTATTACTTTTTGCCATGTTAATTACCATGTGTATTGCTATGGCCTTCCTTAGACTGAATTTTGAGAGGGGATCTCTGTGCCTCTGGGGTATGGGATTTTATTTCTTTGCCCAGAGTAGGGAAGTTTTCAGGTATTATTTCTTCAGAGAAATTTTATGTGCCCTTTTCTCTCTTCTTCTGAGATCCGTATAATGCAAATGTTACTATACTTGATGGAGTCACTGAGCTCCGTAAGACTGTCTCAATTTGCATTACTCTTTTTAATCTTACTTGCTCAGCTGGATTACTTTCCATTATTCTACCAGGTCATTATATTTTTCTGCTTCCTCGAGCCTATTTATTCCATCAAGAGTATTTTTGCTTTCATTTATTGAGTTCTTCATCTAATACTGGTTCTTTTTTTATGTTTTCTATCTTTTTGTTGAGGGTCTCACTCATGTCTTTCACTCTTTTTCTCAAGTCCAGTGAGTATCTTCATGATCATTACTTTAAATTTTCTATTAGACATATTACTTATGTGTTTCACTTAGGGCTCTTGCTGTGGGTTGATCCCATTCTTTTATTTAGGACATATTTGTCTCCTCATTTTGTCTAACTCTGTGTCTATTTTCTGTGTTTCTTTCTGTTAGGAAGGTCATCTACGTTTCCTGATCTTGATTTTTTTTTTTTTATGACCTAGCTACACAGAGCTTTAGCAAAAGGCACCCATTAGTGTCAACACTCCCCTGACTTCAGACTCTGATTTGAACCTTAACCTAATCTCCAATAACTAAAGTATATTAACATCAGCAGGTTGACTTATTGGTTCTCTCATTTAGTTAAGGTAATGACCTTATAAAGAGACCCTTTAGTAACTGGCAGCACAGTGTCCATTGTTCCTTAAGACCTGGTGCTTCAGGCAGTGTCTCCTATGTGTGTTGTGTGTGCCCTATTGTGCTCTGGCTGTTTTTTTTCCTCCACTCCAGTCATTTGCAGTGGCTCTGTTCCTGTTATGGGCAGCTTTTGGTCCCTGGCTGGGATGGGGTGAATTTCAATAAAATACACACTAGTCTGCTTGCTAAATGAGACATGGAACTGCCATTGCCAGGACTAAGCTGGCCCGTGTAGGTCTGCTAAGTGCATATGGGTGGGGTGTACACTTTAAAACAAGGTGTACTTCAGGCTTCTGTAGCACCTACAGCCACAGCTGCTGCCAGGAGCAAAACCTTGCAGAATGTGTGGGTTGGGAGCAGTGGTGCTAGTGAGGTCTGCCTGGTTTTTGGAAGGGAAGTAGACCGCAGTAGCAGCACTGAGGTGAGTGTGACTGGCAAGGGGACTCCACCCAAGTGCATGGGCAAGGCCATGGGGTGGCGCTTGTTGGAAGCAAGTTAGGTACCAGGTATGGACATTGTACTGGTTCCTGCAGGTGGTTGTTGTTTATGCTGGGGGAACAGGGGAGGGAATGGAGCCTTGCCAGCTCTTCTGTTCCTAAAGGGGTCTCTCTGAGATCCCTGTCTCCCCAGAACTTGCCCTGTGATGACTAAATCACTCCCCCATTTGCCCCCAGGGTTTTTTCAACTGCTTTATATATGCTATATCTGAGGGACTGTTTGGTGTGCTGTCTCTTTAAGGGCAGGGACTCAGCTTTCTAAGTCCCTCTAAGTCACAGAGCCAAGCCTGCTGATTTTTAGAATTCCAGACTTTAAGTCACGCTGGTTCTAAGAAGTCACAAAATTTGGCCGCTCTCACTTTCAAAGCCAAATGCTGTGGGGGTTTGTATTCCCTGGGCAGGCTCCCTGGTGTGATAGTCTGTTTCTCATCCTCCACCACACTCCAGGCTCCCTCCTATGTGCGGTTGGCCACAGTCTGTTTAGGTCTCAAATTGCATTTTCACCCTTCCTACATTCTTCCATGTGGCCTCTTCTCACCTTTGGTTGTAAATTTCATTCTGCCCGTCTTTGGGCTGTTATCTGGGTTATTTAGGCTTGTGAGGTTATCTAGTTGTATCCTTGATGAAGAGATCTCAGTGTCCTCCTCTGCCATCTTCGAGCCAACACTGCAGCCTTTTAGAATATCAACTTTTGTCACTTAATCTGAACCATTTAAGAATCCAAAAGTGGAACTATTAGAATTTATACCTGTACATTTTCTTGAAGGGTTTTTTAAAACAAATTTTGAGGGCCTATGAATTTGTAGAACTTCTTGTGTGAGATGGTTTGGTTTTTCATGTCAATTTGCGGATGTTAATTACACTTTAGTTGTTGGAGATATAGGTTAAGGTTCAAATCCGTCTGAAGTCAGGGGAGTGTTGGTGCTAATAGGCTGCATTTTGCTAAAGCTCTGTGTAGCTAGATCATAAAAAAAAATCAAAGAGTTTATTGGCATCTGTTTGACAACTTAGATTTGTCAAACTAAAAGTATTGGCAATAAAATAGTCTAATCAAGGAAAAGTATACATCTTGTCTTCCAGCAATCTGTACTCTGACATGTCAGCCAAAAGCATTACTACTACTACGGCCCAGGATTTCATGACCCTTGCTACCTGGTAGATTTACTTCTCTACCCCTGGAACATTTGTAGGTTGATAATAGAAGCAGCTTCACTTACTGAAAGGGCCACTGGCTGTTCTAATGGTAGCTTCACCCTAAACAGAGCAGGGGAACATAAAATGTGGGGGAAGGGTGGCGGCAGACATAGTGATAGTATCAAACTTATGTTTAACTTTCCAAGGTGTACTGGGTCAACAATCTGAGATTTTGGCAAATGAATTCCAGGCACTAGTTGGCCGAATTTCCACAGAAGCACCAGCTCTGGATTTGAATCCAGGTTCTTTCACTTAGACCCAGAGAGATAAAGTTATTTGTGAGTGGTCTTAGGTCCCATCTTTTTGTGTGCATGAGGTGGATAATGAGAGAATCTAAAGAATGATTGAAGAGTAAAGTAAGTTAGTTTATATAAAACTCTATTATCTCCATTGCACTGCTGAGAAAACAGACTCAGGTTAATTAACTTGTTCAAAGTTGCATGGTTACTAAGCAACATGGCTGAGACTTATTATACTGTGCTTAGCACATATTAAGAACTAATTTAAAAAATGCTGGGAATGTAGACATATGGTCATATCTTAAAAAGATACCATTAAGTTTGATTTGACATTTAATATCATCTTATAGGCCTCTCACGTTTATGATTATAGTTAAAATAACAAATTTTAACGATTGCAAAAATATGTGAAGTCTGAGCTAAAATTATTAAACATATAAAGATAATAAAATATAATGGTACTTTAATTGCTGTTATAAAGTGAGAGTGAGAGTGACCTAATTTTCCCCCAAAATAATTGATTCTCTTATGCTTACTGCTGTGTCAATTTATTTCTTTGAGCCCTGATAGATTTAGAGGGCCCTCTACTCAGCACCCACTCTCATCTTTCTTATTGATCTTCTCAAATTCCCGCATGTCTTATCCAAGTCACTCCTTTGGATGATGCTCAGAAATCAAAATGCAAATCTGAAGAGATAATATATTGACCCATCATTGCTTAACAGATATCATAGGATAAACTAATTTGTCAGTTTATATAGTCCATTGCCCAACTGCAAAAATGTCCTACATGGCATTTATTCAATTGGTCACATAATAAATTGAGGAAGTATGCGTCAATTTAGGATTAAGCTGTTACTAGCTTGTCTGAAAGTTAATACTTAGGATAATCGAAGGAACATACACCGTTGTATAAATTGTTTTATATCTTTTTTGGTAGAAGGTGCGTCGTTCATGAATTAAATGAAATAAAGTTTGTAAAGCTGTTAGCAGGAGAGCAGGTCACCAATTATGATGAATAAATGTTAGTGATGGTTATAATTATTGTTAAAGGAAGAAAAGCACTTGATATACAAGTGCTTGATAACCACTCTTAACTGTGGTATGTATGAAGCCACTTAAAATGTGAGCAATAATAACAATTAATAATACTATGTGTATGCTATGTGCCAAATCCTCTGCTAAAAGTTTTAATATATGGGTCATATAACTTTACCCAGGATTAGATGGTAGAACTAGGATTAAGCTTTATAATTAAGGTGAAACTCTTAAAAGTCATGAATTTTACTCTTTTATTGACTTTCAATCCTTAATAGCAAAACTACTTTATCAAAGGTTCCAATAAATTGCCATGGTTTTTTGAGAATGGAGGTTTACTTCTCCACATTCTTATGCTTTCTAAAATTTTACTATGAAATCAAAAAAGAAAATCTCTTGGTAAAGAATGGATTTAAGAGTGATATGGAATAAAGCAAAAGACCATTTTGCTTGCATTCCAGAAAGAGGCACTTGTTAAACAATTGTGTTCAGAAATTATTTCCTGAGAGGAAAAAGTAGAGGTTTTGTTTGAAAAATTCAAAATGATATTGGGAGAGAATTTGTATCAAGAATTCATATGTAAAAGATGTTCTACAGAGTGACCTTTGAATCCTGTTCTCTACTTAGATTATAGACTTCTAAATGAGGGTTTGTATTTACTAACTTTCTTTTAATCTGTATTTCCAAGTCAACGTAAAAAACAACATTTAGTAAGATCTTTGGCTCTGTGACCTGGCTTGACTGTTCCATCCCTTCTGTTTTATTAAAACAGTTACAGATACCCTTGGATTGATTTTTGAAAGGTAAAACATTTTTTTTTATTCCACAAACTTTGAGCGCCTGCCATTTGCCAGACACTAAGCTGGAGGAGTTGGACACTATACTTGACCTCAAGATCCTAATAGACTTGGGTAGGGGTTGGTACACTTTCCCTTACAGAGCCAGATAGTAATTACTCTCAGCTTGCAGACCATACAGACTCTGTTGCATCTACTCTGCCATCGTGTCATGAAAGCAGCTGGAGAGAATCTTTACACTAGTAACATGACTACCTTCTATTAAGATCTGACGTCCAACGATAGGTGGTGAGCCAGTGGGCTGTGGTTTGCTGAATTTCGAGTGAGGCAGATAAATAAACTGATGAGCATAAACCTAGAATCACTATGATGGAGGTAGACCCAGGGCACCTCAGGAGCACAGATGAGAGACATCCAGACCGTCTGCCTTTGTAGATGTGTCTGCAGAGTCTACACATTGTGGGATAAAGACAAGGGGGAGATTAGGGAGATGGCAGTCGAGGCTTTCAGAGAAGATTATGACTGAGTTTCATCATGGAAATGAACGACTCACCATGAGACCATGGTAAAGTCTATTGTATGTCAAGCCTAGGGACTCATGAATTCCATCACCTTAATATAAACTTATGATTCCAAACTATGTAGCGTGGATACTTAGTTACTCAATAAATTAATAGATAATCTTGAATTAAGGGATTACCTTTTTGAAAAAGTTGGGCGATACTCTTTTCCCTTCCCAGTTAACTTTCTAGTTTTTTTTTTTAAATAAAGACCTCGATACGTAAAGAAGATTTTTAAATCTCTATAGCTCAGAATTTCCTCATTCATCTATGGAATCCTTCTTGTGTGGAATGTCTATTAACATATTTTAGAGACCGTGTGTTAAATAGAATGGTTTTGGAAGCAGCCATAAACCAAGGGTGCAGAGTCCTGCATTCCGTTTGTCTACGCACAAGCAGCTAAGCTCCAGAAGCACTCCACATAGATGGCTGTTCAGTGTTGCAGTTACCAGATAATAGGTATCCAGCCCCTGGGAGATGGAAATTGGAGCAAGTCACAAGGATTTTGAGGTTTTAGGCAGAACGACTCACAAACTCAACTGGTAAATGGGAACATTATGAAATTATAGAGTGATGATTCTAAATCTTGGGCGGTATCACCCCTAGAGGTCGTTGGCTTGTCCCCATGACATTTCACAGGTAGGAGCCAGAGATGCTAAGTGTTCTGCACGACACAGGACCCTGCTGCAGAGTGAAGATGCATCATAGCCACATGTCAGGGGCATCTTGTGGAGAAGCTCTGCTAAAAGGAAGGCGCAGCCTCTGGGGACAAGGAATAACACCTCCCAAGATTCAAAAGATTGAGTAGACTCTCTGGGCAGAAACTTTTAGGCTGATTATCATTAGTACGTTAAACATTTAAAAGGTTATATGCTGCTTTTTCGTCTTAACAATCGGACATAACTTGTCGAATTCCATAAAAACCCATCCGATGATATTTTTGCTCAGGCACAGGCTGTTGTAAGATTTACAGAGCAAAGATAAGGTACACTCTGATCCTCCAAGTTTGCCACAGGGATGGATACTATTAGGCATTTCAGAGGTAATTTAATAAAGTGTGTCATTAGTGCCTCACCTCCTCGTGATCATTGTGATAGAAGCACCGGAGTGACCTTAGTTCTGATTTTGAAAGTAGCCCTTCAGTGGATTCTTTTTTCCCCAAAAGCTATTCTAAGAGATTTTAAAGAAGACTCTGGAGGTCAATAAATAATTTTCTTTTCTGAATTTTTCTTGAGTAAATAGCCTCAAGGAAATATTCCTGTGGTCTCTGAAATATAACAAGCAGAAGATCTTTGGCGCAGAGCAGGGTTGCCATAAATAAAGCACCTGTTTTGAAATATAAGAGGGAGCCCATTGTCTGGGCTGAGGTGGTGTCTCCCAGGGTGAAACGGGTGACACGCAGAGAGGGGGTGGGCTGAGTTTCACCTTCCACTTATCCCCAGGCAAGTGCCCTCGGACTGTGCAAACGGTGCACCCCTGGCTCAAAACCATGACCACTTCACCGTATTTGGCTTCATTGCATATATTCCTTCGATTTGCATGCTTCTGAGTACCTACTACGTGACACACTCTATGTTAAGTGTAGTATTATGTAAGCTAAATGGTAGATCCTTTTAACTGGGTGCTTGCCTGATACTAGCTTCTTTGCTAAGTGCTCATACTTATTAATCCAACCGCTCCAGGAGCTAAGTAACTTCTGTTGTTGTATTCTGATTTAAAAAGCTAAAGCCTATTGTTTTTTTTTTTTTTAAGATCTTATTTTTAAGTAATATCTACACCCAACATGGGGCTCAAACTTAACAACTGTGAGATCTCAAGAGTTGCATGCCCTGCCGGCTAAACCAACCAGGGGCACCTAAAGCTGGCTGGCATTACATAACTTGCCCGTGGTTACATAGCTGGAAGTGAGGGCACTGGGATTCAAAACCAGCTTTTATCCCTGATCCTAAATTCCCTGCTATTAACTGTTGCACAGTAGGGGTTTTGATGCATTATTATGTTAGTGGGAGGGGGGAAGATATTTCAGTACCTGGTTATAACACAAGGGTGGCAGGTGCTGTTCAGGAGGGAGGGAGGGAGTCATACTGAGATAAAGAAAGTTATCGGGGACCATTTCCTGGAAATCTCTGAGCTGAGTCTTAAAGAAGTTGACACAAACATATGGGAATTCAGACTGACAAATCCAAACCACAATGAGGTATCTCCTCACACTTGTCAGGAAGGCTATTATCAGAAAGGAAGAAAAGTGTTGGCAAGGATGTGGACAGATTTTGTGAAGGGAATACAAAATGGTGTTGCTGCTATGGAAAACAGTATAGAGGTTCCTCAAAAAGTTTAAAAAAAAAAAAAAAAGGAACTACCTTAGATCCAGCAATCGTATTTCTGGGCATTTATCCAAGAGAATCAGGATTTCAAAGAGATAACACTCCCATGTTGCAGCACTAGATACAATAGCCAAGATGTGGGAACAACTTAAAAATCCCTTGACAGGTGAGTGGATAAAGAAACTGGTAGATGCACACAGTGGAATATGGTTCAGCTTTAAAAAGAAAAAGGAAGTCTAGCAATAGGCACCAACACGGAGGAAGCTCGATGGTATTGAGCTAAGTGAACCAAGCCAATCATGGAAAGACAAAGGCTGCATGATTCCACTTCTATCAGGTACTAAAATAGTCAAATTCATAGAATCAGAATGTGGAACGGTGGTTGCCAAGGGCTAGGACAGAGGGAAAATGGAGAGTTCTAATCAGCAGGCATAAAATTTCAGTTAAGAAAGATGAATAAGCTCTCCAGTTTTGCTGTGCAATATTATTTCTATAGTTAAGAACAATGTGTCATACACTAAAGAATTAGTTGAGGACAGATTTCATGTTAAGTGCTCTCACTACATAAATTAAAACATAATAATTAAACACAGCAAAATAACATAGCACAGTAATATAATAGGACATAGGTGGAACAGGTTGGCTGTACTTCAGAAAATAAACTGGACTAGGTTTGTGATTCTTAGTGGTTATTTGAAATGATCACATAGTAACTGAAAAGGATTGGTCAAGCCATCGTCCTTGCCATACGTGAAAACCATCGGGGGAGAGGTTAAACCATACGTGGAATAATATGGATGAACCTTGAAAACATTAAGTGAATGAAGCCCGTCACAAAAAGACCAATATTATAAAATCGCATCTGTATGAGTCACCTTGAGAAGCCAAACTCATAGAAAGTAGAATGGTGGCCAGTAGGGGCCGAGGAGACTGGGGCATTCATTTTAGCTCCTATACTTTCAGTTTGAGAGGATGAAAACCTTCTACAGATGGATGGTGGTGGTGTTTGTACAACGATGTGGATATGCAATGCCATCGAACCGTCTACCTAAAAATCATTAAAATGATAATTTTATGTTATATATTTGTTACCACTTTGAAAAAACAAAATGCATTGCTTTCTTGGAACCCATTCCATGACTCGTTGAATCTGAATTCCTCTTGACTTTCAGGTTTGGAAACCACTGTTCCAGGGCATTTTGACCAAAGGTTTGGTCGAAGAGGTTGGTACTTGCTTTGGGAAAGGTGTGAATCCGCAGACTTGGATAGCATTAAAATCCAACTTGGAAGTCTGTGGTTGGGTATATCATAGTCTTAGAAGATGATTTTTTAAGACTGTACATGCAGTATTTTTTGTTGTGCTTTTTAAGCAGCTTCATCACTGATACATTTGTCTCCCACAGAATGATTATTTCTGTGTTAGAGGAGAAAACAGACTCACAGAGCTCAAGTGATTTGCCCCTCTTATGCAGGTGTGCGCAGCATGAGCGTAAGGGTGGTAGGAAAGATACTCAACTGATGGGAATAGAACCCTGGTCTAAATGAGCGTTTCAGGGATAACAGTTTTATAGATTTTTTTAAAAATTGTGGAATTGTCTTTTCTGCCGTCAGTTACCTGAATCATCTGAATGGAGACCTGTCGGTGATTAGAGATGTGGCAAAAGGTACCTGAAGAGTCGCCACGTCGGAAGGCGTGCAGGTGGTGTTGGGTTCCAGCACCAAGGGCAGGAGTAGAGCGTGTAACTAGGGAAGAAGACACACTATTTGCAGGTGCCTGTCCCTGAGCCCTATACTCCAGAAGGGCTCCCCACTAGTTTCTCCTGGGTGTGGTCCCCGCCCCACTGCATGCCAGGGTCAGGACCCTGGAGTTCCATCATCAGATGGCTCCAACCTCCTTTCCAAAGTCTGGCCAGGCGTCCTCACAGCTCCTTTCTACTCGCCTCGCCATTTGCCCACCCCTGTGCCCGAGCATTGACTAAACAGGCAGCTGTGTCAGTGTGTGTAGGGGGGAGAGGGCGGGGGTTGTGATGGATGGTGTTTGGTGGCACAGGGAATCGGGGCTCTGCAAATATTAGTGATGGGCTTATGTATTCAAATACAAACTATTGAAGTATTTTCCCCTGTTATCACACCCTTTCCTCTTTTCCAGACAAATTGGTAGGCTCCTTTTTTTTTAATTGACTATATTTGGCATATAACGTTATAAATTCACCATGTACACAATGTTAATTGGATATATTGTAATTTGATTGCCACTGTGATGATAATTAGCACCTCCATCACATTATTCTTTTAGTGGTTGGAATAATTAAGTTCTATACTCTCAGCAAGTTTGCTGACCTGTATTTACTGTGCATTATATATATATCTGTATGGCTTGCCTACTATTATTTTTATTTACTGCTTCCAGTTTGCACCCTTAACCATCTGTCTTTTCCCCCCACCCTCGTCACCTGGTAACCACCATTTTACTGTTTTTATGAGTTTGGCTTTTTGAGATTCTGCAAGCAAGATCCTATACCTTGGCATACTCTGATTTTTCTCACTGCATGATGTGCTCAGGGCCCATTCATGTTGTTGCAAGTGTCCTCTTTTCTCATGGCTGAATAATAGTCTCTGTATATCCAATATGTGTGTGTGATGCTGTCACATAGGCCATCACCTGTAGATACATATCTCTGTATCTGTATCTTGCATCTTCTTTATTCATCCATCTATTGATGGGTACCTTGAGCTGTTCCCGTATCTTGGCTTATGCAAACAATGCTGCAGTACACATGTGAATTTCTTGACCTCAGAATTTTGGGTCAATACTAAAAGCTTCTAGAAGATAGTAGGATCCTATCGATTTTTAAAAACATGCATTCACTTAATGAAATTAGAGTGTCAGGAGTCAGATGGAGAAAGAGAAGAATCTTAGAAAGGTTTCTCCTGGACTCACCTGGGAAGGCTGACTAGAAGCACCAGGATTCCCAGCTTGACCAAAGGTCCCCTTCCTCATCTGTGGTCCCAAAAGCAGAGAGCCATTGAGCATCAAGGGTCCTTCGTGACCATGACAGCAGAGAGATGAGAGACTTGACTTCCCATCCTCCGACTCCGGGATTTCGTATGACCTTGAGGAAGACTTCAACAATGAAGGTCATGAGATGGCTAACTGAGAAAGAAGGGTTCCTACCCCAGATCAAATATAATTTGATTGAAGAGATTGAAAGTAAAAATGGGTATTTCTAGCATTCTTGAGCCTACACTAAGATTTATATTTGACATTAGAATCTTTGATTATTGAAGGTCTTAAACAATAATAACCTATAGGATAAGAGTATGTATATAATTGTTACAGCTGCTAATGTTTTATTGAATGATGACTACATGCCAGGTACCTCCTTTAATACATTATATCTGTTATTTTGCTTATGTTCACCCCAACCCTATGCAGTGGGTGATAATATCCACCCCTCCTCTTTTTGTAAGGGAAGGAGGCTGAGGCCTAGAGAAGTCAAACTGCCTACCAGAGGCACAGCTAGTTATTACCAGCAGAGCCTAATTCAGTTTGCTTGTCTTTCCTCAGAAGCCCATATGCTTACTCACTATGCAGTGGTCCTGGGGAAGGAGTTTACATTTTATCACACAGATGATAAACCTCAATGATGTCTCCACAATGGTTTGCTTTATTTACTGTATTTTTACACACAGGAAAAAAATTTTAATTCTTAGAATCTGGTGAGTTAAGAGGTCACCTTTGGAGGTTGGAGCCATGGAGTGATAAGAGCTAAATGCTGCCGATAGACAATAAATCTGGCAGTGATGTGGAGTACACTGAGCAGGCAACAGGAAACTCTGGGAAGGAAGATCAGTTAGAAGGTTGTGCATAGCAGAGTGAAGTGGGATCAATGCCCAATGATCTAATTAGGGGAGCCAAGTGCATCAAGGGTGAAAACCAAACAGAACTAGACAAAACATAAAGTGTTGATGAGCTCACTAACGGGAAGGTTCAGATATCTGTAAGTTAGGAAAGACCCTTACTTAATACTTCATCAGTAGAAATTGATTTCTTCAGTAAGTCAGAGATTTCCACTCTTGTTCAATTGGCATGAGCTGTAGGAAGTTACTGGCGCGCGCGCACACACACACACACACACACACAAGGTACCTGTCAATATTCTTGACATTAAACTTGATACCGACCCAATTTCTTATGGCAGGAAAAAAAAAAAAAAGGACTTCCATTCTCTACATGCTACCTGAAGGTAAGTCATGTGGCTGCAGGCTCTGCTCTAGGATAGAGGACATTGATGAACTATGTCCAGACTTACGTTGGTTGGAGATCCCTTGCCTTATAAATATGGGACTTCATCTAATACCCTGGTTATATTTAAAAAAAGAAAACCTGATGAAATCAAGCCCTTTGCAACTTGGTAGGTTCAAAAAAAAATTTGTTCAGCTAGGAAAAATATTCGAACTCTTTTTGTACATTCCTTGCTACAAAGCCCTCCTGGCTTCCCTCCCTCTGATCCCAAGTCCAGTCTTCCAGGAAATCATGCTGCCTCTATTCCCTACTTTCACCATTTAGTAGAGCTCAAGAGCTTCTCCACCCCCTCCACTGCTCCCACCATTGCCAGGTGCTCACCATCTTTCGGGCGGCGGATGTGGGTTCCTAGCTTCCTGCAGTTGACTCTTCACATAGCCAGGAGAGGGTCCCTTAAATTTGTAAGTAAGATCCTGCCACACCTGCTTAAAATCTGCAGTGTCTACACACTTCACTCATATTGAAGCCAAGTCCTTTGGTGGGGGGCGCGGGTAGACACATGCCCCTTGTGATCTGCCCTCCCCACACCCCCTCCCTCTTAAGCCTTATGCTTTTCTAGTCTCCCCTGGTCACTGAACTGTGGACACTAGAGCCACCCTGCTGCTCCTGCTACCTGCCTGGATCCTCTCTCTTAGGTCTACAGTTAACTGCCCCGCCCCACCTCTCAGATTTCTGGGACAGTCTCACATTATCAATGAGGATGGCCCTAGTCCTGTTTAGTCTGTAACCTTGAACCTCCTCCCATTGCAATCCCTGCTACCCTATGGGACTTTTTCTGATGGAAAATGCTATAGCCCTCATCTAGTGTATTCTATTATGTGTGTGTGTGTGTGTACATATATAATATGTATAATATTTATTATATTTACTATTCACTTTCTTTCCCTGATCAGTATGCAGGAAACTTTGCTTTTGTTAATGAATCCCAAACACCTGCAATGATGGATGGCCCATGACAGGCACTCTAAGTTTTATTGAGTAAATAAGTAATTGAATTTAAACCAGTAGTTTAACAACAGTAAGAACTGTTTTGTTTGAAATGAACCCATTAGGATGCATTTCATTTGGATGTAACCATAATATAGAACAGAAAATTTGGAAAATACAAGAATAAATAAAAAGACTCTCTCTCCACCTAACATATTTGCTAACTTTCTTGTATTTTCCTGCAAAGATTCTACGTATAAAGAGATTTAGTAAAAACAACTATCTCACAGTATCCATAATTAATCCTGTTTTCCTTGTACTAGCATCTTGTAATTTCATGTTCTACATAGTTTTCATCAACAAATCACTTTTAATCACTGTATGTTTCTTCAACTCATGTGGATCTATCAATATTGACTGTATTACGAGTTAAAAATGAGAATATTTCGGTAGCCCAGGGGGCTCAGCAGTTTAGCACTGCCTTCAGCCTAGGGTGTGTCCTGGAGTGCTGGGATCGATTCCCACATTGGGCTCCCTGCATGGAGCCTGCTTCTCCCTCTGCCTGTGTCTTTGCCTCTCTCTGTGTCTCTCATGAATAAATAAATTTTAAAAATCTTTAAAAAAAAGTTTAAAAAATGAGAACACTTAAAAACAATTATTAATTCACTTAAACCCACTAAAAATAAACATTTAATGTTAACATCAAGAGCCAATTTGTAATAAAGGCAACTATATCTTACAAAAACAAAGAGAACTTAACAAAAATAGAAGTCTAAGTTAACATTTTTGCCAATCTGTCAGTATCCGACTTAGTAGAAGAGGTTCACATATTTGCTTCTGCATTTGATCTGTTGAATTTCTCTTGTTTTGTTGAGGTATATGAAAAGATGATACCCAGAGAGATTTGTAGTAGGAAAAGGGAGAAGTACGCGAATGGTCTTTTTTAGATAATTTTGGACATTCTTATTTGATACAGCAGCACAACCCAACAAGTGATAGTTTATTAAAGGTAATTGCAATATGGAATGTGAAACAGTGGCCACATTAAAATCCATTGATCCATCTTGTACTTTGATGAATAGATCTTTCCGCATGCATGAGTTTGTAACATCATGCATTGATCATCTGGAAAATATTGGTTCACTGAGCTCTGTAGAATTTCCAATAAAAAAAAATCACATTTGTTAATATTCACACATCACCAATGATCTCATCAGAATAGTCTTCAAGTATTGGAAAGCTGTTAAGTCCAAAGTGGCACATAAAAGTCATCTGACGTTTTAATTTTCATTTGAAAGTTCAAATTTTATTTATCATTGGCAACAAATCCTGGCTTCTTTGTTTGTTTGTTTCTTTTCTTGAAGTGACAGGCTCACTTTGTTATTTTTTGAAAAATTGTCTGCCAGACAGTCAAGTCTGAATAACCACAGTTTGTTGGTCATGGCCAAGTAAGAATGTGTTCCATTAAAAAAAAAGTGGAACTCTACAGCTTGCAACTCCAGTTACGCAAGAGATTTTCCTTGAGAGACCGCCATCGTGCTTCAGGAAAGGGCTGTTTGTGTACTTGCCATTTTGTCACAATATCCAAAAGATGCATATTCAAGAGTCAAAATGTAATAAAATTAGTGACTTACTGTTTCATCAAAAGTGTTTTAGGGTAAAACTGGCATTTTATTGAATTTTTAACTAAGTCGTGATTAGGAATCTAACAGCAACTCATGGCCTTAATTAGTGTCAAGGGGCCACCATTGCTTCTGCACCAAGGGTGCAAGTATTAACATAGCTGTTCCAGGATAAACCATACGCATGAAAAATTACTCCATCCCGAGTAACCGGTACCACTTGTGTTTGTTGCCAAGAGTTCATATAAAAGATTATCTTCCTTGATGATTAGTTCCTTCTGATATCAGCTAAACCCAAGCAAAACAACAAGGCTAGCCATGTCTGTAGATTCATCCATTTGTAAGGCAAAAAGTACATTTCTGGAAGGAAGATCTTATTTTTGTGCTTGCAGCTTAATCTTTAATTCAACAAGATAGTATATCATTGGAAGGAGACCGTACAATGGTTTCTTTTACAGACTTCATCCAGCGGGCATGGAGCAAAGTCAACCTCTGCAAGGTTTCAGTCGTCTATTGTGGGGTCTTTTCGAGTCATAACGCTATGGTGATTCACCCTGTAAGAGGCTCCACTTACTAATTTGAGAAGTTGTACCAAATAATTTTTGTCTTTTTAAAAAACTTCATCATGCCTACATTTAAGAGCTTAGTTTCCTTTTCCTTAAAATTTCAGTTATTGGGCACAAAGTGACATCATAACTAGCATGATAAGGTTATTTTTTAAATATTCTGTGGTTTAAGACAATAAAGTACATTATCTATAATGCTTAGGGAAAAGTAGTTTTTTTTTAAGGTTTATTTATTTATCCATGAAAGACACAGAAGGGGAGAGACACAGGCAGAGGGAAAAGCAGGCTCCCTGTGGGAAGCCCAATGTGGGACGCCCAATGTGGGACTCGATCCCGGGACCTCGGCATCACGCCCTGAGCCAAAGGCAGACGCTCAACCACTGAGCCACCCAGGCATCCCGGAAAAATAGATTTTGTCAAAACTTTCCTACGTATGGTGTCTCCAAATTTCTTTGGTCAAGATTTATCCCATCCGTGAGTCAGAAGACTCTCTAATGTGTCCTTTTCTATATCTTTCAGTGTCTTTAGGCTTAGAGATTGGCAGCTATAGCTTGATCATAGGAGTCTTACCATCTCCCCTTTCAAAGTCAATGATCCATCCTTTAATAAAGTTTATCTTTTATTTTAAACTCTTAATACCGATAACAATTACAAAATTCTAAGAACTATGATAGCATTAAAGTTTTAAAAGTTACAAATGTTTTTGAGGAAATAAAACTATTATTGCAACAGAAGATATCCAAATGTATTTTCTTCTATTTTTTTTCCACTTTGACACAAGGGTTATCAAGTCTGAATAATCATAGTTTTTCAAGAGTTCAAGAGAATGGTATGTTGGATGATAATAAGGTTATATGTGAGAAAACTGTCTCGTAAGAGCACAGGATTGCTGAAATTATACTGAGTTAAGTTCTGCAAATACATATATCACAAACTTAGGTCCTAGCTTCAAAATTCTAAGAAACACAAGATCATACAAATAAAGCATATTAAATATGCTTTAATACATACAAGCTTATGTATTAAAGCAATGATGTCACCCTGTGTCATATAGTCTCTGGGGGATTCTACTGCACACACATGAAAAATAAGATGAAAAAGGCAAATTACAACTTAGACTATTTGCTTTGACTTTGAGAACCCCCTTGAAAAGGTCTAGGGAGTCCCTGACCTGTCGGATCACATTCCAAGAACTGTTGCTATGTTACGATTGTTATCCTGTGTGTGTTCCAATTTTTGTTGATTGATGGCTGCAATACAGGTCCTTATACTTGGGTTGTCTCTCCCCTCTGTTTAGTTGTTACTTTCAAACAGTAGATTAGCAGAAATTAAGTCATTAAGACTAATTCAGAATGTGGGGCATCCAATAAGACATTTGTCCCAGTGTCTTCAAAAATTCTGTGCCACAGGGAAAGGCGGAAGGGTGTTGTACAGTAAGAGACAAGAGGAACATAAAGCAATGTGTAGAACCTTACTGGATCCTGGTTTGAGAAGAAAAACCAGTAAAGACATTTTTGAACAGTAAGTAACATTTGAATATGAAACAGATCCTAGATGATATTATAGAATTGGAGTTCATTTTTTAGGTAGGAGATTGGTGTTACAGTTATTCAGGAACGCATTCTTATTTTTAGGATATGTATGCTGAAGATTATGAAGTGTATGAAGTGATATCTGTGACTCTCAAATGTTTCATCAAAATATCTACAAGCCTGCTTATGACTACACACACAGAAAAATAGCTAGACTGAAGATGGATAAAGCAAAGATGGCGCAATGCTAACAGTTGCAAATCTGGATAGTAGGGTTACAGGTCATTCTCGAACTGTTCTTCTAGCCTTTCAATTTGTTCAGCTTTTTTCATGGTAAAAAGGTGATTAATAAATCACATATTATCGCTACTCATATCCAGATCATTATAAGACTATAGAAGCATTTTGAAAGTTGCGTGAGGCATTTGCTAACACTTTGACTGTAAATCATGAAGCCCGAGGGGTAAGTGATGAGCTCCACATCGTTTTCATCCTTTCTTCACCAACACTGAGTGGTCTGACCTCAGTCAAACTCTCTGGGTCGCACTTGTCAGGTCTGTAAAATGGGTGACAATGACATGGTTATTTCAGAAGGTTGTTGTAAAACTAACCGTTATGTTCTCTATGAAATCCTGAGCCCAGTGCTTGACAGAGTATGTACCCCTATCTCGTCTTCTGTTACTATCATTGCAAATTGCAAGTCCTCATTTCATTCAATTAGAAAAGCCAATGGGGCACCTGGGTGGTGCAGCCTGTTAAGCATCCAAATCTTGGTTTTGGCTCAAGTCATGATCTCAAGGTCATGAGCTCAAGCCCTGTGTCAGGCTCTATGCTCAGCTGGGAGTCTGCCTGAGATTCTTTCTCTCTCTCTCTCTCTCTCTCTCTCTCTCTCTCTGCTCCTTCCACTCCTTCACTACCCCTCTGTCTCTCAAATCAATTTAAAAGAAGAAAAAGCCAATAGCAAAGCTTTACACATGTTAAATCATCTCTATTGCATTACATTATAATGCATTCTGTAGCTCTGGGCTTATTGCAGGTCCTTAGGGGACAAAATGTTTTAATAGATATGTAAGAATTATTTGTAATTAGAATGCAAATTATTACGGTAAATTATTTTTTACATAAGGTAAAATATTCTCCTTTCCTGTTGAAATGTTTTCTGCAGGTTTGTCCTCATAATTATTTTCCCTTAAGTTTTCTGAATCATAAACAACTTCATCTTGAATTATATGTCCAAATTAGTGGAGTCTAAATTAATGTCTTTTGATGTATTTGGGGAAATTTAACCAACATATTCCATTTGTAGAATTCCAAATTATGAGTATTCTCAATTGTTTTGTTCTTGGGGTTCCAGCTACTGGTGTTGGTTCTTGGAAAGCAAATTAATTAGATGAGAGACTTTACCTAGTGTTTGCAGTAATAAAGATCTTAAGATTTTAGAGATGACTACGGAAGTGTTTTCAGAGCACTTTATTACAGTGAAGCTATTTATTTTTTAAATTGCTTTCCATTTTGTTAAATTTAGAAGTTCTCTGGTTGTTACTGATAACTTTTTACAGTGTTTCTTTTTAAAAATCAACCTTAATTTTTGTTAGTAACAAGTGCTGCTGAAGGCTCTGAGACATTTAAGTTGTAGAAGATCATGATAAGTATTCAATGGAATATTATTCAGGCATGAGAGAAGGAAATCTGGCAGTTTGCATTTGCAACACAGATGAACTTTGAAAGCATTATGCTAAGTCAAAGAAGCCAGACTGAGAAAGACAAATACTGTACTGTATCATGTATATGTGGAACCTAAACAAAAAGTCAAGAGGCGCCTGGGTGGCTCAGGCAGTGAAGCATTTGCTTTGGGCTCAAGTTATGATCTCGGTGTCCTGGGATCGAGTCCTGCATTGGGCTCCCTGCTTCCCCCTCTCCCTTTGCCATTCGGACCCGCCTAGTGCATGCTCTCTCAAATGAATAAATAAAAACATTTAAAAAATAATCAAGCTCATAGAAATATCAAGTAGAAAAGTGGTTGCCGGGGGGTTGGAGGGTGGAAGAAACAGGTAAAGGCTATAGTAAAAGAATGCAAACTGTTAGCCACAATTTAGGATGAATACGATCTGTTTCTCACCTGTAGTATGGTCACATTGACCGTTACCACCGTGAAGTGTCCTAAAGGAAGAAACCTGAGAATACTTTCAACACTCCTCCCCCACACATGTTAAAGATAAATATGTGAGGGTGATAGCTGTGCTAAGAAATTGATGAGAGAAGCGCTTTATGATGTGTATCAAAGCATCATGTGCACTTTAAATATCTTCTAATTTTGTCAATTATACCTTGAAGTTGGAATAAAAGTAAAATTGTAAAAGAGAATTTAAAGTGCCCTCCTAAGATTAATGTTTTTGTTTCCATTTAGTGCATTATGTAGTCAAGTAAATATTAATAGTTTTCTGATGAGTATGAACTCATGAACATGGAAGTATTCATGGTATGACTTGGCATAGATCTAGCACAGGTTGGGATAAATGGTAAGAAGCCTAGAAGTAATACACCTGTCTAGAGAAGGGGGACAATGGTAATGAAAGGAGAAAAAAATCAGTTGTAGTTTGCGTTTTCCACCAATACCCACTGGGATAGAAGCATTCTAATTATTCTTATGTCTTAGGAGACCCTGAGCTATAGCTCATTAAAGGAACAAGGAAGGGCTATATTTTCAACCTGCATCACTCATGGAAACAGCTTCCTCTGTCTTCCTCTCTTCCTGTGATGAGTTCCATCCAGCTGCTGAAATAGACTGCCTTCTGGACGTTAAAACCCAGACGACTAAGACCACAGCAGTAAATCTGGTGAAACAGATGGTCCTGAGTGAATTGTTCTACCTCGGCGTAAAACCCTGGGATTTTATCAATAGGCTTTACACTAAGTAATAGGAATCAGAGTGACAAGTTAACAGTGAAATTTCCATGCTTATATTCAAACAGTATGCTATGGCTCCTTTCATTGTATCATTCGAATCAAGCTGGAATGAGTCGCTAAGTCAAATATCAAGTAATCGAACGTATATGCATTCATTTACCGTCTTATCTCTATCCAAGCATCGAGGTAGGATTAAATGAGAATTTAGTTGCGTATCCCAGTTATGATTTTCCAGTAGAGCTTCAAAAATTACATGTTTTTATGAGTGTTTTTATTTCTTTTAAGGTCATTAATATTTCATATATAGAAGAACTCTTGTGCATTTGGCATCATTCAGTATTTTCATTGGCTGGTCAGAGGTGAACTAATAATTTTCCTGGTCTACTGCATTTGACTCTTTTCTCCACCCTGTCTCATCTGATCCTTGTAATTGTCACAGGAAGCATTCACACATCCATGCTTTCATAGCTTTGCTCAGTGTCAGCTATTGAGCTATTTGTAAATGATGGAAAACACAGGGGTCGAACAAGACAGATAAATTGTTCTTATTTTTGTAGAGTTTAGATTCTAGAACAGAAAACCACAAATACCTGGTTAAGTGTTTAATGTAAGGGATAGAAGAGCTTGTGGTGGGACACTATGACCTAGCTGGAGGGGGCTGAGGAGAGAGAGACCTTCCAAGGTTGTTGGATGAATGCTTAAAGGTCTGAGTTTATCATTGATGAAGCTGTGTCTGAAAGAATGAGCAGGAGTTGGCCTGTAGAAGGACTGTGTGCACACATGCATGTGCACGTGTATGAGTGCCCGTGTGTGTGCACGTGCGTGTTAAAAGGGACCCAAAGAGGCAGATGGAACAGGAGAGAATCTGATGACAGCAGACTGATAAAGCAGAAAACCACTTTCTTCCCATTGTAGCTGAGGCATCTGGGGTCCCACAGCTAATTATAATTTGGATTTGAACTCAGTTCTGGTCAATCTCTACGTTCTTTCTAGTAGAACATGCCTTTCCCCTGTTGGTGGTCATCAGATCCTGCTCAAGTCACTGCTTTGGCCTTTATCTGCAGGTTCTTTGTCATGAAATGCATTTGCACGTTGTTGTTTTGTTTGTGGAAGGAAGTTGCTTCAGAATCATCTGTTTTGTCTTTCAGTGTCCCCACGTTCCAGAGCCTTCCTGAAGAGATCCTGAGTAAGCTTGCTGATGTCCTTGAAGAGGTAATTGTTTTGGTTCTTAAACTTTGTGAGATGGGACATAGCCCGGCGCCGCAGTGTGATGACGAGTCACATACCGCAGAAACCTTTTAAATATTTTTAAGCTCTGGGATGAGCTCTATACTTGGCTTCAAATAAAAAGCAGCTCAGCACATCTGTCATTTATACACAGTTAGAAATGTGCAAATCAACTGAGCTATGGAGGGAGGAAAACCTCCTTGTGGCAAATATAATGTGACTTTGACTTCCAGGAGTGCGAGATGCTGTGTTTCTCTCCTGCTTCAGTCTTGTAAACCAAGATTGTAGTAATTACTGTAAACTCTGAAGCTTCAGATTAGCAAATTTATAACAGGGCTGTGCAGTTTGAGTACATGTTTTATTAGCATATGAGCACATTTTAAACACATTCCTTGTGTGCCTGCATGTGGAAATGTCAGGGTTACTTCTTGTTCTCTGAAGCTGCGGAGCTCAGGCAATGGCCTAGCAGAAGACAGGAGTCTGCAGTCTTGAGTGAGCATGAGAGGACAGGGTCTCTGGTGCCTACAGAGACCGGGAGGGTGGGGTATCAGGGAGCACGTGTGGATAGATGAAGTGATGGGGTGGTAGGAGTTGGAGAAACCCTGCTCTGATACTCAGTGACCCAGAAAGCAAGGCCATCAGCTGAGAATGACAAGCACGTAGAGATATGAGAGGTTGGAGGGTGGAAGAGGAGGCAGGAGAAAAATGCAGATGTCCATGAACTAGAAGAACAGTGTGATCACCAGGTGTCCTTCTTGATGGTGGGGGGGTGGCCCCACTTGATGGTAGCCGTCCCAAAACTAAATCCCATCAGCAAGGAAGAGTTTGTTCATTACTTGTGATAGGGGATGGAGATCAAGCTTGACCCTCCTGGAACAAAAGGTGGTAGGATTTGTAAGGGCAGGGCTGAGCTAGTAGAGAAGAACGTGGTGGAGGGGTCCTCTGGGGGGGAGGTGAGTCAATGTGATGAGGTCATTTGTGTTTGTTCATCATCCCCTTCTACAGTCAGGCTCCCATCCTCCCATAGACACGTACATGGATGGGTGTTCAGCCAAGGAACCAGGAGTTGGTGGAGGGAGAGAATAGGGAGCCATGGTGCAGGAAGGTGGTGGAGGCTGACCCTGGGATTTCAGCGGGGCAACAGGGGGCACTCAGGGAGGAGCAGGTGCCAGTGAGAGATGGTAGGATCAGGGCTGAAGATGCGTCGGCATGGTGCATTAACAGAAGTGAGTTGGAAACATACTGAACATGCTTCCTCTCTGGGTCCCAACTCTGCTGGTGGTTCTATGATCCCTAGAACTGGAGCAGCAACCTCTATACAAATTATTAGTTCCACGCCTACAGAAGTGAGCCCCCACGATTTGCTGGTCTCCTGCATCTCCTGTGTGGACACACAGGAAAGCAGAAGTCACTTTTGATTCCTAGGTTCAAGTATAAAGAATTCATGAGAAAAAACACTGGCTGTGTTTCTCTCTGAATGCCTTGACCCCTGTACTCGCAGCCTCTCAGAGCATAAGATGGCTTTTCCTAGTTCTTTGGGTTTTTGTTTTCCTCGCTGAATATGCTGGAGACCTCTCTGATGACCTTTTTTTTTTTTTTCTTTTTAAACAAAGCAAACTAAAAGTACAAACTTACTAGACCCAATCAGGCCCTTAAAAAAAAAAAAATACACACAAAACCTTCAATCATGTTCTTTCTTTTTCACAGCTGTGGGAGGATTAGTATGTTCTGCAAAACAATAGCTATGACTCTGTAATAATTCTGAACAAAGAAATACATTATCATTATGTGTCAGATCTTCTAATCATAGATCCCTTAATTTATGTTTGGATGGTGTGAGCCATAGCGTGGCCCATGCCCACACTGCCTCAGAAGGGAAACGCGTGATTAAGTGCCCACATGTTTGTGTTGAGGGCACAAAAATGAAGTCAACAGACAAAATGCGAAGTAGACCTATAAATAGACGGCCCAGTGCATGAAAAGTATTCAACTCAAGTTGGATAAACAAGCGCAGTGAGAAATTAGATTAAATTATGTATCAGATAGAGTGAAGCAAATTTGGAAGAACAAAAGCAATACCAGTGTCACATAACATTAAAGAGAAACGTGCTTGCATAATAATTGAGCTGTCTTTCCCTCTGCAAATATCCACAAGATGAAAGAAGCCCAGATTATCTTGACGGGAAAGCAGTATTATTATAGCGTTCAACAAAGAAGTTGCAGCCTTGTTTGTTGGACAAACATTTACGGAGCACCTGCCACCTGCCAGGAATTGTTCCAAGCTCTGGGGCTTCGGAGCTGTTCTCCCTTCACGTGGGTTCCAGCAGAGGGTACAGATGAGTGGTAAGGAAGGAAAATAGCCTTGAGGGATGAGGCCACTCTGGGCTAGGTTATCACGGGAGCACCTCTCTGAGGAGGTGATGTTCACGCTGAGATCTATGTGCAGGTCTGAGATGCTGGGGGTGGGGGTGGGGCAAGTGGAGAGAAGGCTCAGGTCCTAAAGCAGGAGGAAGTTTCCTGTCCTTAAGGAACAAAAGGGAGGTTTATAGTAGGGTGAGATGGGGCTGAAGAAATTAGGCAAGGCCAAGTGACGGCAGCTTTGCCAGTCGTGATGAGGTCTTAGCTTTTTATTCTGAGCACAATGGGGAGATGGGTTGTAAGCAAAGTCACACTCTGAGTTGAGGTTTCATAATCTCTGGCTGGCCGTTGGGAGAAGAGGGTTGGAGAGGGGTAGACTAGTTAGAAGGTTACTGCCAGGTAACCCAGGTGACAATGGGTGTCTGTGTCCAGACTCACTTTCTGACTCTCATTCATTCTAGTCACCGTGAAACAATGCTTCCAGCATAAGGGGACCAGAAAAGTTAAAGACTTGGGACAGGGGAGGTAGGAATGGAGAGAGATCTAAAGTGTAACAGGTAGAGGAATGAGAACAATGAGGTGGCTCAGGAGGTCCATGTAACTAGAGGACACCCTGGGGATGCTTGGGATGTCCTCTTCTGCAGGTGAAAGAGAAACCCCTGTGAGTCATTCCTGCTGCCACCACCCCCAACCCCCTCTTAACCCTCTGTAAGTTCCAGTGTGGACATACCCAATTGTGTGCTTCTCCCTGGGAGCTTCTAAAACAGGAGATAATACCTTATTCCTAGTATAGCAGCTTAGTGCTCCTTTCTTCTTCTTTCTCTTTATATCACATAGTAGGAATGTTTCCTTTTGTATTGAGTCTCTCTTGCCCTCCCCTTTTTTAAGGGACCTACAAAACCTCTCTCTAGTCTTTTTGAGACATTGTGTGTAGGCGTAGATTCTTGGCAAAAGGCTGGTCTGGATGAAACACAATAATCCCAACATTTTCCTCAGCTGTGTTTTGCATGACAGGCTGAAATAATTTACATGACTTTCTATTAATTGTTTACCTTTATTGTCACCATACTATGCTCTCCTCACCCCATACCTGATTCAGACTAAGTCTTTTTTTTTTTTTTTTTTTTTTTATTATTTTTTTAAATTTTTATTTATTTATGATAGTCATACAGAGAGAGAGAGAGGCAGAGACATAGGCAGAGGGAGAAGCAGGCTCCATGCACCGGGAGCCCGACGTGGGATTCGATCCCGGGTATCCAGGATCGCGCCCTGGGCCAAAGGCAGGCGCTAAACCGCTGCGCCACCCAGGGATCCCCAGACTAAGTCTTAATACATACCAGAGGTTACTTTAGGTGCTCCAAATGTGGTTCACTAGAGAAGCCATTGTATTGTTTGTCAAATAAATTAGAAGATGATTTTTGCATGTGGGGAATCCCAAGCTCCAACTTTATAAACTGATTCCATTGACCTTTATAGTATCCCATATATTACAGCAAAGAAATATATTTCAATTAATTAGTCAAGTGTTAGAATCAGTTCTGAGAATCTAGGAAATACCTGGGGGTAAATGAAAAGAACTGTAAAGGGGCACCTGGGTGGCTCAGTCAGTTGAGCCTTCATCTCAGGTCATGATCTCAGGGTTCTGGGATCGAGCCCCAGCCTGCTCAGTAGGGAGTCTCTTCTGTTCCTCATGCCACCCAAGTGCACTTGTCCAACTGCACACATGCTCGCTTGCTCTCTCTCAAATAAATCTTTAAAAAAAGAAAAGAACTGTGAAATTGTGAGATAGGATGTAATCTCTTCTTTCTTCCTATAACGGCATCACATACTTTCCCTCTTTCTTTATGTACAGGTGATTAGTCTTCTTGATGAATTATATTTTTCAAATGCATGGGCCCTTTCCTAGCTAATCTCTAACTGAGAAATAGTTCCCTTCAGTGCTTACCTATCCAAGCACCATGGAGAATAAACCAATGTGTAATATCCACTCACGTATCAGGACTGTAGTGACACCTTTAAAGAAATTGGCAAAAACATTTCCTAATAGGGAAGAGAAGCAATGATTAACCTGATAACCATATCACAAAGAGTGTTCAAAATTAATTTGAGTAGGAATTCTGCTTTAACCATGGAGGGCAAAAAAGTTTAGATAATTCAAGGAAAACTGTACTTTGTGGAAAATGCCAGATTGAAGAGCAAATCAAGCCAACAAATTCACTTTTCACCACTTGGCAGAGAATATTTTCCCTTCATGCGAATAGAAGTGGGGCATGGGTACTATATTTAAATCTCTTGATTTTTTAACTGGAAAATAAGGCATATCAAAACCACTTTTTATTGAAATCTGTTTCATGTCCCATTTGCTCATTAAAATGTTGGACTTGGTTGTCTTGGAATTAAAAATCTCCTTTGCTTCAGAACCAGCCTTTTAAAGCTCTTTACCTTGGGATCTGCAACTTTGTATGATCGGATCTTGGACACATTTGAGCCCAAATAATGGATTGTTCTCATTTGTTTCCCTAGGTGGTGCATTAATTTGTTTTTATTTTTTGTTTTGTTTTGTTTTATTTGGTACTTATACTATCGTGGCCCAGACAAGGTCTTAGACAAATAACATTCCTTGGACTTCTTGAATTTAAAGGGAAAAGACAAGAGAATAAAAATAGGAAAAAAGGAAAGGATAAAATATTCTTCAATCTACCAGTACTTGCTAATATGGTAGGAAGCAACTATCTGATCATATAGTCCAGGAAACAACCCTGGAGAAGGAGGTTAGTGTATCCCAAACACCCCACCCAATCTAGCAGGTGTGATTAGGTATCTCATTGTTCCTTAGGGGTATCCTGCCATGGTGACGTCTTCCCAGATCCCTGTGCATCTCTCCAGCTGTGAGTAATGCAGGGGGAAAGTCCTGCATTTGATGGAAAGTCCTGATTATTGGAGCACTCTGGGAAGCTCTCTTTTTACCACTCTAAACAGGCCTTGAGTCCTCAGGAAAGAGACTGATGGAGCAGACAGGAACATTATTAGTTCTTTTGAAATCTGTTGTTAGAATTAAACTTTTCCTTCCCTTCCTTTGGGTCTGGCTCTTGCTATTCGAAGCCAAGCTGGAAGGAATTCAAAGACCTGTTCTTTCTCAATTGCTCTGGCATAAAAGACTTTGAATTTGGAGATTGAGCTGTTTTGTTCTGTCTGGCTTCTTTTGGGTTGTCCCTTCTGTGAGGCAAATAGCTACTTTTGAAGGAGGATGGTGTTAGCAGGATGTAGAGAATAGAAAGAGACAAAACTCTGTTTAATATTAATTTTTTTCCACATCTTATTTTATTATAGAAAGAAATATGGAATGGGAAAACATATTCACAAATCACATACAAAAAAGCAATTAATTGTATTATTCAGTGTTCACCAGAGAAGCAGAACCAACAGGATATGTATATGTCTATGGAGAGGTTTGTTCCAAGGGATTTGCTCCTATGACTATGGAGGCTGGCAGGCCAGAGACCCAAAGAGCTGGTGTTGCAGCTCTATTGCAAAGGCCATCTACTCGCTGGATTCCTGGACGAGGGGTCGGTCTTTGTTTTATTAAGATCTTCAGCTTGATTGGATCTTGAGGCCCTCCCAATTATAAAGGGAAATCTGCTTGACTCAAACTCCACTGATTTAAACATTAATCTTATCCACAAAAAACACCTCACTGAAAAATCCAGAATAAGGTTTGATCAAATACCTGGACACTGTGGCCAAGCTGAACTGACACATAAAATTAACCATCAAAGGACTTGTATCTAGCATATATAAAGAACACTTACAACTCAATAAGAAAACACAAATAGTTCAATTTTAAAAGCAGCATATGAGAGGCAACTTTAAGCAGTTGGCTCTTGATTTTGGCTCAGGTCATGATCTTAGGGTCAAGAGATCATCCCCAGAGTTTGGCTCTCTGCTTCGCAGTGGGTCTGCTTAGGTTTGTCCTCTCTCCCTTTCCTTCTGCCTCTCATCCTGCTCATGTACTCTCTCTCTCCCTCTCAAAATAAATAAATCTTTAAAAGCAGCACATGTCTTACATGGACAGACATTTCCCCAAAGCAGATACACAGAAGTCCACTAAGCACATGTAAAAATGGTCAACATTAATGGTAATTAGGAAGTGAAAATCAAAGCCATGAAGGTGTATCACTTCACACATGCTTGGATGGCTAGAATAAAAAAAGGTGATAATAAATGTGAATGTGTGAAACAAAAAATCTAATCCCTCTCTGGTGGGTAGGGTTGTAAAATGGTGTGGTTTCTTTGAAAGGCAATACCTCAAAATGCCAAACACAGGGTTACCCTGTGATTCTTACATTCTACTATTGGGTATTTTCCAAGAGCATTGAAAATAAATGTCCACACAAACACTTGTACATGCATGTCCACTGAAACATTATTCTTAATTGCCCAAAAGTAGAAGCCCAAATTTCCACGAAGGGATCAATCCAATGTGGCGTACTCCTACAGTGTGATGTATTTGGTTATAAAGAGGATCGGAGTCCTGATACTATCACATGGATGATCTTGAAAGCATAATGGAATGTAAACTGCCATACATGATGTGACACTATTGAAATGTCCAGAATAGGTAAATCTGTAGAAGCGATAAGTGGATTAGAGCTGGAGCAGGGAGGATGAGGAACCTCTGGGGAGTGACTCCTCAGAGCATGTTTCCCTTTTCAGCATGATGAAAATATTCTGAAATTAGATTTTGGTGATAGTTGCTTAAGTCTCTGAATATACTGAAAACTATTGAATGGTATACTTTAAATGGGTGAGTTTATAATATGCGAACAGTATCTGACTAAAGCTTTACAAGAGATTTGTAGGAGGGTGAAGATGCGTTGGAGGATCGGCCATATTGCTGGAAACAATGTAAGACAATTGAAGTAACTTGGAAACTTGCCCTGGAGAAGACTTTATGGGGGAAGAGTATTGGATTCTTTTTAAAATAGACCACATTGTGTTAGAGGATGGGACGCTTAGTCTCTAAAAACGAGACTTTAGCCCACTGTTTAACCCACCATTCATGAATGTCTCCCTCACAAATGGGGATAGCAGCCATTTCTGCCTCTTGGAGAATTGCAGTGGTCTTCATTTGTATAATGAATGTAAAATCATTAAACACACAAACACATCACTTCAGATGTTGACAACAGTGCTTTCCGACCCCTTGCACGTGTTGGTGCCTGTAGAAAATATGTATCATGCACACGCAGTAAGATTAACAGATGAGACTGCTCATGGCTGTCGCGTATTTGGGCCGGGCCAAGGGGCTCTCCCCCTGGAAGGCTGAGCAGACACTGGTGCTGTTTGGACTCCTCTGCAGTTGTCACAATCTTGGGTGAGGATGGCAGGGTGCTGCCCCTGGCCTCCAGCGGTTAGAAGCAGGCATGATCCTGAGCATCCTATGTGTGCATTCACAGGGAAGCTCTGTCACAAGCATCCGGCCCCAAACGTCACCAATGCAGAGATGGAAAGTCTGCTGCGGTCCAGAGCTATGATACACTTGGGAAACTTTGCTGAAAGTGTGAAGGAACTAAAATAAGGTGATATGGTAGTGAAGAGCCAGGGACGGGTGGACCCTTAGCCAGGGTCATTAAGAGACTTACCTCTGAAGAGGTGGCATTCGAGTTGACAGCCTTGCAGATGGTACGGGTTGCAAACTATTAGCACGAAATGGGAAGTGTTAACAGAAATGGTACGTATTTGGAAAGCTGCAGTGGGGAAGACCTGAGGGCAGGATGTCGTGTATATTTACGTGCTGATTTGGTGCTTGAACGACGTAGACTGTGGCGTTTCGGCCTAGCTGTGACTCTGTGTGATTATCTTCTCGGTGAGACTTCTGTGTTCCGAGCCTCCTCCGTGGCCATTCCTCTTCCTCCAGGGAGTGTCTTCTCCTGTATCTCCTGGGACAATGTAGCTATCCGTGTGTGGAAGAAGTAATAAGTGCTGTTCGTTGCTTTCTTTAGTCTCTAATTCTGTGAAGATTTTACCCCCCCCCCCTTTAGATTGTAAGTCCCTCAAAGGTAAGAAATTGCAATTTCTTGTCACTGGGTGCCCGTAAACAGCTGGCGAAAACCCCAGCAATACGTTCTGCTTACTGATGCCGATCGCCGTGCCAGCCTGAGTCTTTTGTTAAATGCCATCTGGGGTAAATATTCTCAGAGTCACGATTCCCAAATTCCAGCCAGGGATCCGAAGTTCAGACAGTACAACTAAGTCAAGGAGGAGGTATTTTAACCGACTCTGGTGGTGGAATCAGCACCTTCCCTGCTATAAGGCCTTGCATCTTGACAATCTGTTTGATTAAGTTGGAAAAAGAAAAAAAAAGTTACTTGTCCTCAGCCCCCATTCTTTCTTATAAATAGGAGAGGCTTCCTTCTGAAAATGTTTCCTTGTCTTTTTTTTTTTTTTTTTTCCTCCCTGCAAGAAATTAGTTTTCTCCCGGTCAGCATTTTTAATTTGTTATGACAGGAATCCATTTTATGCTGGCCACAGACTCTGAAACAAGGCATTTCCAGTCTTTTTTTTTTTTTTTCTTTCTCACCAGAGTATGTATGCTTTGCTCCATGCTGCTTGTAATTCATTAAAATGTATGGTGCTCTGCAAATAGGAAACCAGTCTGTAATAAATCAGCTTTCTAGAAAACATTCAGAGGAAGTGCACGGCGTGGTTGCCGCATAAGAACAGACAAACTTGCTTGGTACTTGTGATTTGCTGCCGTTTATGGGGCTTGTAAATAAATGGGGAATTGGTGTGAAAGTATAAATTAGGGGCCTGCCTGCAGCCCACCTGTGAGATCCCATTTACAAAGCGCCCGTTTGATAGTATTGCTATGGATCATCAGGAGCCCCGAGCCCCTTGCGGGGCACAGGGATAAACACCAGGTGGGAAAGACAAACCCTAACCCCGAGAGAGTAGGATGCAAGATCAACCATCTCTTTCCTTTCTTTTCTTTTCTTTTCTTTCTTTTCTTTTCTTTTCTTTTCTTTTCTTCTTTTCTTTTCTTATTCATTCATTCATTCATTCATTCATTCATTCATGAGAGACACATACTGAGGCAGAGACACAGGCAGAGGGAGAGGCAGGCTTCCTGCAGGGAGCCCGATGTGGAACTCGATCCCGGATCCTGGGATCACAACCTGCACCAAAGGCAGGTGCCCAACCGTTGAGCCACCCAAGGATCCCAACCATCTCTTTCTTTTAACCAGAGGCATCTTCGTGGCTGGGCCAGAAGGCCGAGTTCTGGGGTCTGCACACAGTGGGCCTCCGGGTTCCAGATGGGCGAGGAACAGAAGCGCCTGGGGCTTGGGGCGCACCTGTAGGAAGCGGGAGACCAAGGTCCTGGGGCCCTCGGCTTCATCACCAGACACAGGGCTGGGCTGTGAAGGAGCTGGGGGGAGCCGCTCCTGGGGGCCTTCGGTCCCAGGTCTCCAGGTCTCCAGGTCTCCCGGCCCTTGGCTCCCCTCGCCCTGCAGGGAAGGGGTCCGGCACTCTCCGAGGCTCGTGCAAGGAATCCTGCAAGGCTGTCGGCGGGTTGGTGAGGCTGTGACCCGGGGCAGGCGTGCATCATGCTTGGGGCCCCCGGGCAGTGTGCACAGGAGGAGGTGAGCCCCCGGGGCTGCGGGAGGGCCGGGTCCTGGGGCCCCCGGGCAGTGTGCAGGGGAGGGGATGAGCCGCCGGGGCCGCGCCCTGGGGACCGCGCTGCCCAGTGCGGCCTCTTCGTCATCGCCGGACGCTGTTGGCCAGCTTCTCGCTCCCTGGGAAGAGCTTTTATTTTTTAATACATACACCTAAAAATTATCATTTTAGTAAAGGCAACACGGTGTGTCTCCAGTGAGGACCTGTGCGCCACCGCCCCGTGCACGGTCCTGCTGCAGGGCCCTGACCTGCGCCCCCCCACCCCCCGAGCGGGCCGCGTGCCAGCCCTGCGGGGACCTCGGGGACCTCGGGTCCCGGTGTGTCGGCCTGGGGCGCGGTTCCGGGGCGGGACCTGCGAGCCTCGCCCCGCGCTTCCTGCGTAACCGGGTGGGTTGGGCGCACGGTCCACGCGGGGCCTCGGCGAAGGTGGCCGCGCGGGTGGGGGCGCAGCGTGGGCTTGGCGCCTCGAGGCTCTCGGCGCAGCTCCGGGGTGCGGGGGGCGGGGGGGACACGTGGGGATGGGAGTGGGGGTGCGTGGGAGACGCAGGGGCGCGGGGATGGGGCGGGGGTGGGGGTGGGGGACACGCGGGGATGGGGTGGGGGTGCGTGGGAGACGCAGGGGCGCGGGGATGGGGCGGGGGTGGGGGTGGGGGACACGCGGGGATGGGGTGGGGGTGCGTGGGAGACGCAGGGGCGCGGGGATGGGGCGGGGGTGGGGGTGGGGGACACGCGGGGATGGGGTGGGGATGGGGGTGCGTGGGAGACGCAGGGGCGCGGGGATGGGGCGGGGGTGGGGGCGGGGGTACGCAGGGATGGGATGGGGTGCGTGGGAGACGCAGCGGCGTGGGGACGGGGATGAGGGCTGGGGTGGGGGACACGCAGGGCTGGGAGTGGGGGCGCAGCGGGACACACAAGGGCACGGGAGTGGGGGTGGCGGACACTAGGGGCCCGGGGATGCGGGCGCGGGCCACGCAGGGCACGGGGATGGGTGCACGCAGCATGACCATGTCCCAGCACGCGGGAGGGAGCCTGTCCCTAGAGGACCCCAAGGCGCAAACCCTGGGTGGCAGGAGAGGCGGAGGCCCTGCGGGGCGGGGGGGTGGGTAACAGGCTCTTACTGCCACGAGGAAGCCCCGTAGCGGGGACGGAGCGAAGGCACCTGCGGGCCGGCAGGGCCCCGTGCACCCGGCAGGTGGCTGCCTCTGCAGCCCGGGCGCCCCCTGCCCCCTCCCCCCTCCCCCCTGCCCCCTCCCCCCTCGTGGCAGCTCACACCGCCCAACCGAGGTCTGGACTCCAAGCGCTTTGGGCTCAGCTGCTGCCGCAGCGGAGACCTCAGGGCTTGGGCCTTGGCAGGTGGCCCAGGTGGCGCCTGGGGGGCTCCCTCCACCTCTGCGGGGCCCCCATGGCCCAGCCTTAGTCGTGGTCACAGCGCAGAGCACCAGGGCGCGGGCAGCGGCGCGGGAGCGGCCCAGGCACCGTCGATGGCCTCGCAGCCCGCCAGGTGCCTCCCGCCCGCGATGCTCTGTCTTTACTACAACAGGTGGAACGTGCCCCCCACCAGCCTGGCTTCTCAGCGGCTCCCTTTCTGTCCCGGAAGTCTTCCTCTTCCCCCCGCAATCTGCTGGTGCAGATGAAACCATCAGGGGAGTCGTGCTCTGCAGCTACAAGCCAACCTGGTCCTGGGCTCCAGTGTGTCACCACACATGCCCCCATCCTTGTGCCTGGACCCCTGCTCCTCACCATGCATTGACCGCACCACAGAGGCCGTCAGATTATACCTCCAGCCCCCCTCCCAATGCCAGGAGTGAGGGGTGCTGTCCCAGCCCCAGGCCGATGAAATCTCTCTGCCCCTGAAAACCAGCAGAACACCTAGGCATGTTCATATATGCACACGAGCGTGTACGTGCACACACTTCTTTATCTCCGTGTTACGATGCTTGGGTCTGGGCCTTGGCGACATTTTCAGTGCCAGTCCCCAGTTCACTAGCTACGTGACCGGGTATGTTAACTTTCCTAAGTTTAGTTTTGCCTTCCCGAGAATGTGATGATAGTTATCTACATCATAGGACTGATTTTCATTTTTTTAAACATAATTTTTCCTTATGAATAAACTTCATATTTTAGGTGGTTTTAGGTTTACAGAAGAATCAAACAGTTCTCATGTACTCCCCTCTCTCTGCCTTGTTGTCCTTATTCCTAACATCTTGCATTGAGGGGATACTTTTTTTGGGTTTTTTTTTGTTGTTGTTGTTCTTTTTTTTTGTTTTTTTTTTTTTTGATAAACCAAGATGGGAACATTATCAACTACAGACCATGGTTTATGTTTAGGAGGCTTCTCTTTGTGTTGTACAGTTCTGTGGGTTTTGCCGGGTGCAGGATAGTAATGTCATCTATCCAGAATAACAGTATCATAGAGAACAGCTTCAGGGTCCTAAAAAAAAAATCCCATGTGATACAACCACGTGTCCCTCCCTCCACCCCCCTCTTTACCATCTCTGTAGTATTGCTAATGTGAATGATAGTGTTTTAAATTTTAAATTCCACTTTTTCATGACCAGATAGAGGAAATCAGTTGACTTTTGCATATTAATCTTGCATCCTACGACCTTACTATAATCATGTGTTCTAGATTTTTGGCCTTTTTAAAAGCCTTATACATAACCAATCCCGTAGTCTATGAACAAAGTCTATGAACAAAGACATTTTTAATTTTGTTTTTTTCTCATCCGTATGCTTTTTTTCTTTACATAGTAGCTCCGTCTCCCAGCATAATACTGAATAGGAGCGATGAGAGGGGACATCTTCATCCTATTCCCAGTCCCCGGGGAAAGCATCTAGTTCCTCAACATTAAGTCTGATTTTATCTTTGGGCTTCTCTATTTCTAGATTAAAGTGGATTTTTCTCATAAATGGGTGTTGGACTTTGTGAAATGCTTTTTTTGCATCTACCTATATGGTCATACAACTTTTTCTTCTTTAGCCTGTTGATATGAATTCACACTAATTGATTTCTGAGGGTTAAACAAGTCTTCATACCTGGAATAGGTCCCACTTGGTCGCAGTGTATAATTTTTAATCACGCATTGTTTGATTTGATTTGCTAATGTTTTATTAAAAATTTTGGCATGAGGGGTCCCAGTTAGTAATTTTCCTTTCTCTTAACGTGTTTTTCTGGCGTTGCTTTATGGATAATTCTGGCTTTAGAGAGTAGGTTGGGAAGTGTGCCCTCTGCTTCTGTGCTCTGGATGAGGTTGTATAGAGTTGGCATCATTTCTTTACAAAATATTTGGTAGAATTCACCAGTAAATCCATCGGGGCCTGGTGCTTTCTGTTTTAGAAGATTATTAATTACAGACACACCTTGGAGGTATTGTGGGTTTGGTTCCAGACCACCGCAATAAAGAGAATATCCTAATACAGGACTTCAGATGACTCTTTCGGCTTCCCAGTGCGTATGAAAATTGTTTACATGCTACTGATCTCTTATTAGGTGTGCAATAGCATTATGTCTAAAAATAAAATGTACATATTTTAAATAAAAATGTTGGTAAAAAGCGCTGTTATTTGAGCTTTCAGCAAGTCACAATTACTGATCACAGATCGCCATAACAAATATAGCAATAATGAAAACGCCTGAAATATTCAAAGAATAATCACTATATGACACAGAGACACAAAGTGAGCAAATGCTGTCAGAAAAAAATGTTGCTGGTAGACCTCGTGGACACAGTTGCCACAAATCTTCAGTTTGTATGAAAAGCAGTATCTGTCAAGTGCAGTAAAGTGACACACAATAACATGAGTTAGTCTATATTGACTCGATTTCTCGAGTAGATTTAGGCCTATTCACATTGTCTGTTTCTTCTTTTGTGAGTTTTGACAGATTATGTCTTTCAAGGAATTAGTTTCATCTACATTATTGAATTTGTAGGCATAATGCATTTTTTTTTCAAACTTCTTATAAATTCTAGTTTAATAGACAGTGTACTATTTCGGGGGTAGGATTAGGGATTCAGCCGTAGTATTTCTTTTTTTTTTTCTTTAAGATTTTTTTCTTTATTCAAAAGAGACACAGAGAGAGAGAGGCAGAGACACAGGCAGAGGGAGCCCAATATGGGACTCAATCCCAGGACTCCAGGATCATGCCCTGGGAGGAAAGGAAGGCAGGTGCGAAACCCCTGAGCCACCCAGGGATCCCCCAGTTGTAGTATTTCTTTATTATTCTGCTATCTATAGTAATAAATCCTCTTTAATTTCTGATATTAGTAATTTATATCTTTTTTTTTTAATAGGTTGGCTAGAAGCTTATAGGTTTTATTTAGTAAGAACCAGCTTTTGGTTATATTGATTTGTATTGACTTCCTGTTTCCTATTTTATTGACTTCTGTTCTAATTCTTAATTTTCTTCTCTTTGTCTTACTTTGGATTTAATTTGTTCTTCTTTTCTTAGTTTCTGAAAGGGGATATTTAGATTATTGCTCTTATATCTTTCTTATTTACACATTCAATGCTATAAATTTCTCTTTAAGCACTATGTTTGCTGCATTCAAGAGATTTTTATTTTCACTTATTCTAAAATAGTCTTTGAGTCATGTATTATTTAGAAGTGTTTAATGTGCACATTCAAAAAAAAAAATTTCAGCCATCTTCCTGTTAATTGATTTCTAGTTAAATTCCATTGCATCTTAAGCATATATGTTGCATGATTTCTGTTATTTGGAGTTTAGGGCGTGGTTTATGGCTCCAAATGTGGTCTTAGTGAATTTTCGATGAAAACTTGAGAAAAGTGTATATTTTCCTGTTATTAGATGAGTTATTAAATAACTCCTTGATCTTGTTGATTGACAGTGCTGTTCGATTGTATTCTTACTAATACAGAAGCATTGAAGTCTCCAATTAGAATAGTAGATCCATCTCTCTCCTTGCAGTTTTATCCTTTTTTTTTTTTTCCTTACGTATTTTGACATTTTGTTATTAGGCACATACACATTAAGCATCATTATGTTTTCTTGGAAAATTGACCCTTTTATCATTATGTAATGTCCCTCTTTATTTCTGATGATTTTGATTTGAAGTCTGATTTACCTGAAATTAATATAGCTACTCAAGCTTTCTTTTGATTGGTGTTAGCATGGTATATAATTTCCATCCTTTAACTTTTCATCTTTGTCTTCAAATTTGAAGTAGATTTCTTGTAGACAACCTGTAGTAGGATCTTGATTTTCCTGTTTTGGTTTTGTTTTTAATCTACTCTGGCAGCTTCTGCGATTTTGATTCGTATATTAAGACTTTTATGTTTAAAGTGATATTAATATATTTGAATTAATATCTACCATATATATAACTTTTTTTTTCCTTTTTAAGATTGATTTATTTGAGAGAATGAGAGAACAGGGGTATGGGGGCAGGAGGAGAGAGAATACATTTTTTAAGCAGACTCCATGTTGAGTGTGGAGCCCAAGGCGGGACTTGATCTCACAACTCTGATATCATGACCTGAACCAAAACCGAGTGTCAGATGCTTAGCCAAATGCACGACCCAGGAACCCATACACCTTATTTTTTCTCTTTCTCTCTTTGTTATTCTTTCTTTCCTCCATTCTTTTGTGCCCACTGTGGTTTTAACTGAACATGTCCTACAATTTCATTTTCTTTCCTTTCTTAGTGTATCAATTATATATTTTAAAATCTTTTATAGTTATTGCCCTTGAGTTTGAAATATGCATTTATAACTAACCCAAGTCCTCTTCCAAGTAAAACTATATCACTTTGTAGGTAGTACAAGTACCTTATCCCAGAGTATTCCCTTCCCTATCCTGATGCCATTCGTTTCACTTATTCATAAGATAAAATAGCCTATACGTTGTAACTATTATTGTTTTGAACCAACTGTTCTCACCTTCATGATTCCTGTTCTTTTCTTTATATAGAAATAAATTTATGACCTATGTAATTTTCCTGTTCTCTGAAGCACCTTTTTTAACATTTCTGGCAGGACAGATCTCATTGGTGACAAATTCTTTCATTTATCTGTTTAATTTTTTGGCCTGAGAAAATCTGTTTCTCCTTCACTAATAATTTCACTGTATCTAGAATCCTAGGATGGTTGTAGTGGGTGGTCTCTCAACACTTTAAATGTTTTACTCCATTCTCTCCTTCCTTGTGTGGTTTCTGAAGAGACATTTGTTATCCTTATCCTCGTTCCTCCCTGGGTGAGGGGTGTTTATTCCTATGCCGTGTTCCACATTTTCCCCCTTTCTTTGATTTCCAGTGGATTGAATATGATGTGTCTTCACTGCTATTTATCCTACTTGATTGTCTCCAAGCTTTCTGGATCTGTGGTTGTCTCTGTCATTAATTTTGGAACATTCTAAACCATGTTTATTTCAATTATTTCTTCTGTCTCTTTCTCTTCTGCTATTCCCATTATACGTGTGACAACTTTTGTGATTGTCCTTCAGTTAGTTGTTGGATATTCTGGTCTATATACTCTTCCTTTTTTCTCTTTGTATTTTGGTTATGGAAGTTTCTGTTTACAAGTTTTCTGGTATCCCCTTTAGGGTTTTCCAGCTCTGTGCTTCCACAATCCATTTGTTCTAACATGTTCTTTATTTTTCTATTAGAACCCTTAGGCCTATTATTCATAATTACTTGAAATTCCCTGTTGATAATTTCAGAATTTCTGCCATCTGCCATCTGAGTGTGGTTCTGTGTCTTATTTTGTCTCTCCAATTTGTGTTGTTGTTGTTTTGGTCTTTTAACATGTTTTGTGATTTGTTGTTGTTGAAAGCCAGATATGATGTATTGGTTAAAAGGATATGAGGTAGATGGACCTTTAGTGGGAGGTTTTATGTTTATTTGGGCATTAGACTGTTTTTACTGTAGCTGTGGTGTCAAAAGCTAAAATTTCCTCTAGTGTCCTTATTTTCTTCTGTTTGTGTTTCCCTGGAAACTCCTCCTTAACTTGCAGTCTTGTAGCTGTAAAGTCCTGGATTCTATAGAGAAGCACAACCAATAAGAGATTCATATTTTATATTTATATCCACAATCTACTGTCTATAAGCTGGAGATCCAGGAAAGCCAGTGGTGTAATTCAGTCCAAATCTGAAAATATGAGTCAGGAAGTTGATAATATGGATTCCAGTCTGAGTCTGAAGACCTAATAACCAGGAATGCCGAGAGCAGTTGAAGATGGATGTCCTGGTTTACACAGTAAATTTAGAAGAGTCAAATTTCTTCTTTCCTCCACCTTCTTATTCTCAGGCCTTCAACCAAGTGTACGATGCTCTCATCTACATGGGGGAGGACAAACCATCTCACTGAGTCCACAGATTCAAATGCTGATTTATCTAGAAACACACACACACACATATACACGTAGAGATTTAATATTAAGTCAAATACCAGGCACCCTATGATCTAGTCAAGTTGATATTTAAAATTAACCATCATGGGTGGTAAGGGGTGGAGGAGACAGGATTTGTACTATAGTCCAACCATTAGGTCTCAGTCTTTCAGTGAAGCCCAAGTGAGGTGTTTCCCTCTCCTCTCCTCAAGGGTACAGGGACCTGGAGTTGAGTGTCTTCTTTACCCAGGTTGGCTGATCTTTGGAAAGAACTACCTTAGGCTCAAGTAGAGTAGTTTCCCTTGAGTACAGGCCTTGAAAACAGAACAAAGGGCTCAGAGTATACTTCAGATCCATGTTTCCTCCTTTTCCCTGAACAATTATGGCAATTCCCACCCCCCCACCTTCAGATTGAAAACCTCATAGAATTGCTAAGGGGCAAAAACCCTGAGAGTTAGGGGGAGTTCCCCTAAGGCTGGGTCCCCAGGGGCTGTTAATTCTCCAGCTGATCTATACTGAGCCTCTAGCATTGCCTCAGTGAGGGCTTACAGCATTCCTCCCACACCAGCTCTAGCTGAGGGTGTCTGCTTTTGGGCTTCTGCCCCCAGTAGGTCAGCTGTGAATCTGGGCATCTCCCCATCCTTGTCTCCAGTGTTCGAAGCAGCAATTAGCCCTGTGACCTCACTTTTCCAGCGGCTCTAAGAAAAGTGATTTTCAGTTTACCTTTCTTTCTCGTGTAGATAAGCATTTGTTTCCAAACTCTTTATGTGTCAGTTTGAAAACTACCGTATGTAAATACTAAATGTAATATCCATGGAAAGCACTTAGTGCAGTGCATGGCACTGAGTGAGACTGTGTTGTTAGCTATTACTGTAGTTTGTTGATTCCATCGATTTTTTTGTTCAATTAAACAAGATATAATGGGCGTCAAAAAGTCAGTACATTTGAGCATATTAGAAAATTATTTCAGTGCAAAATAACAGGTTTCGGGAAATAATTTACTATAGTCAGAGGTCTGCAGCAATCAGAATTCCAGGATGACACTGGCATAAAGAAGCAATCTGAGCCAAAAGCTGGGCCAGAGAACCCGTGACAAGAGGGAGCGGTGAGAAACATGAAGGAAAATATCGAAAATTAGGCTTGCGGGAGTATAAGTTTGGGAATATAGAAAAGGTGGCAAAGGGGGTAATAGCCTCTTTAGATGTTTGACCCACAGTACAATTGATACAGCCAGCTTTGTCTTTTGTATTCAAAGATGGTGCTTCTGATGGGATTGCTATTTGTGCCAAGAGATGCTATTGAATGGTTTATTGCGAGAATGGCCGCCCTTTGGTCCACAGCTGTCACCACTGTTTAGAGCAAAGCTGTCATAGATGTGTGGCCTGCCCAACCTCTTTGCTCAGCCTGAGCCTCCCCATCCCTGATTGCTGTGGCTTTATTTGCTCTGTGCTGCTCAGATGTGCAGTGATTCAGAATAGCCACAGCGTTTGAAAAGCACCACCAACGCCATCCTTCCACCCTCCCTGCTTGTGGTCCTAATTAATCCGTTCACCGTGGGCTGTTTGCTTGTGGCCTATTTTCTCAATATTTCTTGCATGGCATGGTTTGTCTTCGGTTTTTGACTATTCTTGCTGAGTAACCCTAGAAGTTTTGCTTGCTTCCAGGACCTCATGGTCAACAACCTTGCTTTCCTTTTTGGTGTCAGTATTGGTATGTAGCTCCACACTTAATGATAGCGCTTTAGAAAACCAATTTTATGTGTAGGAAATAGCAAGGATCATCCTTGCAGCCCTGGAGGAAGTTGTACTCTAACTGCACCATGAACTTTCAATTTGTGCTAGGCCGTGATTCTAGTATTAGTTTCCTAAATAGAGTAGGTCATATGACTGACTTGGGGAGGTTGCTTAAAGAACAGTTACGTGAACAGCCGTGGAACTACTGAAATAAATCTAGGAGAGGGGCCTAGAGACCTGTATTTTAGGTAGCAACTATAAGATTGCAGGTCAGGTTACAGATTGGCTGCAGGGACTGTGGATAGGCACGCACGTGTTCGTGCGCACACACACAAGCATGAACTCCGTTTCTATAGATGCACAATTTAGTTAAGGAACAGAACCTAATGCAAGTGGGGTGGCTAAACCCAGCAGGAGCAGATGCCTCCTGCGTCTGCAGGTGATTACTATGCTCTTCCTCCTATCCATACATTGCTGCTGGTGACACTTGAGACAGTTGGCATCCTGCTAGGATTGAAAAAGAATGAGGGCAGCCCGGGTGGCTCAGCGGTTTAGTGCCGCCTTTGGCCCAGGGCCTGATCCTGGAGACCCAGATCGAGTCCCATGTTGGGCTCCCTGCAGGGAGCCTGCTTCTCCCTCTGCTTGTGTCTCTGCCTCTCTCTCTCTCTCTCTCTCTCTCCCCCTATCTCTGTGTCTCTCATGAATAAATCAATAAAACCTTAAAAAAAAAAAGAAAAAGAGAATGAAACACTTGGCTCTGTTACTGTTTGCTTGCTTGCTTGCTTGGGGTGTGTGTGTGTGTGTGTGTGTGTGTGTGTGTGTGTCGTTAATGAGGTTTTCTATTATCACTGCAGAAGATGTTACCCTAAAATGTTAGCATTTCCATATAAGGCAGGGATCACCGAAGAGCCCACTACCAATGTTTGTACTGCCTTTGAGCTAAGAATGATTTTTGTGTTTTTTAAATTGCTGGAGAAAAAGATCAGAAGAAGAACAACGCTCCATGACTTATGAACATTGTATGAAATTCAAATGTCAGTTTTACTGGAAGCCAGACACGCTCATTTCTTTTCCTGTTGTCAACAACTGCTTTTGCCCTGCAGTGAGAGCTGCACGGTTAGAATGGGGACAATGGGGCCTGAAAGCCTGGGATCCTCAGCAGCTGGTTCTTCTGGAAAAAGCTTGCCAATCTCGGATTTCAGGGAATGCTTACAGGTATCAGGCTCTCCTGGTTCCTGATTCAAACACAGCACCAGCAGGTTCCCATCCTTACCCTTGGAGGGAGGAGGCTGAGTTAGTGCCCAGGTGGTCCTGAACGTGCACACTCCCTGCCCCCTGCTCTCCAGAGCCCTGGAAACAATTCCCCACATTGGAGCCACATATGACCCTGACTTCATATCCTCCAGCCCGGAGGTTCCCATACTGAGTTTGAGTGGAAGGCCACAGTCACGTGCATTGCCCTTCGTGCCACCCTGCATGATTCACATGGTCTGGAGGGTTTAGGAAAACACCCATCAATAGAGGAAATGAAGGGCTTGCTGGCCAAGAAGCCAAAGACCTGTACGAAAGGTATTGGCAGCAGAGTCTTGAAGCCACAAGACTGGACCTCGGGTCTCTGGCTGCCGTTCTGGTCATTTCTGCAGGTGGAGAGAGGCTCTCTGGGCAACTTCAAGGCAGCCGATGGCTTCTTCAAAGGCAAACAGATGAGACGCTTCCCTTATTGAAGTGGAAAAAGTTGTTTCAAGTGGACACCAGGAGTCCCCACCCCACCCCCCAGGGGGTGTCTCTCATCCTTACTTGGAGTGTCAGCTTTTAAGAACATAAGGGCCAGAAAGCTTAAGGTGGAGGGAGGGGGAAAAAAAGTCAATAAAGAACAATCGGGGCGCATTCTGACCGACGTTTGGATTTGGAGCCTCCCTTCCTCGTTAGCATTAAAGCTTTCCCTATCTGGCAGAAAAGCCAAGCAACTGAACTTGAACTTCCACAGAGATGTTTTAACAGCTGCTCACCACCCTAAGATGAATCTCAGTAATTAGAACTATTATCGTTTCTGTCATCGGTACAGCTACTGTGATTAATCCTCAGCAGGGAAAGCCGTGAGGCTAAGGCTGCCTGTTCAGGCTCTGAGATCCTCCCTTCCGCTCCCTGCCCTGGAGGACAAGCTCTTCGTGGGGGCAAAGTAGCTCTGAAGAGGACGAGGACCTGGTGGCTGTGTAATGTGTTGAGGATTTGGAATCACCAGCCAAGGGGATGCTGGAGACTGACCCTGCCTTTCATTTTTCATTCTGCTGCTTGACTGTTTTGGGTTTTGTTTCTTTTTGTTTTTGTTTTGTCTTATTTTTTTTTAATATTTAAATTCAGTCTGCTAACAGGTAGTATCATACCCAGTGCTCATCCCATCAAGTGCCCCCTCAGTCACCCCATCCCCCCGCCCACCTCCCCTTCCACTACCCCTTGTTGGTTTCCCAGAGTTAGGAGTCTCTCGTGGTTTGTCTCCCTCTCTGATATTTCCCACTCATTTTCCCCCCTTTCCCCTATAACCCCTTTCACTAGTTCTTATATTCCAAGTATGAATGAAACCATATGATGATTGTCCTTCTCCAACTGACTGACTTCACTCAGCATCATACCTTCCAGTTCCTTCCATGTCGAAGCAAATGGTGGGTATTGGTCCTTCCTGATGGCTGAGTAATATTCCCTTGTATACATAGGCCACATCTTCCCTATCCATTCATCTGCCGGTGGACATCATGGCTCCTTCCAGAGTTTGGCTATTGTGGACATTGCTGCTATGAACATCGGGGTGCAGGTGTCCCAGCATTTCACTGCATCTGTATCTTTGGGGTAAATCCCCAGCAGTGCAATTGGTGGGTCATAGGGTCATTCTATTTTTAACTTCTTGAGGCACCTCCACACTGTTTTCCAGAGTGGCTGCCCCAGCTTGCATTCCCACCAACAGTGTAAAAGGGTTCTTGACTGGTTTAAAGGGTCCTGGGACTTACTGGAGAGCAGCAGAGGTGAGGTTATGCTGTGTAGACGTTGGCCCCTCAAAGGTGATGCCTCCACTGAATTTGCAAACAGCTCAGATCACTCTTGAACAGCAATGAAAGGCACCTCGGACATAGCCACTATGGACCTGAAAAAAAGGAGATAATAGAAAAATGGTTTTGATATTTTTAAAATAGCAAGTCTGTTGCTTGGACACAGCCTGGGCAGTTGTGTACAGTAGTTTTAAAATGTGTGCCTCGCCAGTCCCTTACTTGATCCATTATTTTGAAATTGCGGGCAGGGAGTTTTGCCCTAAGTCGTTCATCTTTTACTTGCTTTTCTTTGATATTCAAGGAGGATGATTAAGCTGTGCGTGCCAAACCTGGTGATGAATATATCCAAAACCAGACCAAAAAAATAACACACTTGTAATTGTGACGTATAGATCAAAAGGGCTGATAAAAGACTGAAACAAATTAATTTTCCATTTTATGTATTTAAATTTTGATTAATCAAATGTGACTCCATCACTAGTTGCTAAACATTTATCAACGGTTCAAAAAAGGGCTTGATCAATAACATGAAGGCAAAACCCGCAGGCATAACATTACATTAATTTGTTCTTAAGTGGAAAGATATTGGAAGAATTCCCACCCCCACTCTCAGCTGAATAATCCATTTCCCAGGATTATTGGACTGAGATCTGAATTCTGATATAAGTATAGAAACAGAACAAATTAGAGTCTCTAACACCGTTTCCCGACTAAAATCTATGAATGAGAAAGAGCCATTCCATAGCCTTCCCTCGCAGGATGCAAATGTGTTGAAACCTAAGAAGATCTGAATTTTGTCTGTTTCCCAGACTTCCCCCAGGGACATTTTCAGGGCAGACTGTTGTCCCTGTTTACCCCTCAGCATCCCCCAGAACCCCGTGAAACAGGCTGTGGCAAGTGCCTGTCCAGGCCTGGAGCTCCTGGTGATAAATGAGCTTGATGGGCAGGGGTTGTGGGGTGTTTGCTGTAGTGCAGGGACCACAGAGGGGGACTGGCTGAGAAGGGGGCACGGGGTCCCCGGGGCCAGCATCTCTGGAGGCCCCTGTGTTCATGCTCAGTGTGCTGAGCGCAACAGGGAGCCCGACGTGGGACTTGATCCCAGGACCCGGAGAGCATGACCTGAGCCGCAGGCAGATGCTCCACCAACAGACCCAACCGGGCACCTCTTCCATGTATTTACTAAATATATTCTTCTATTACCCAAATCCTCTGCAATGAAGTCTGGGTTCATGATTTTGGGCGTAGAGGTAATGATGCGTTCGTACACTGAAATATTGGTGTATATACGTTTTTATTTATTATATTTTTTTAAGTTTATTTTATTTTTATTTGAATTTTTATTTATTTATGATAGGCACAGAGTGAGAGACAGAGAGGCAGAGACACAGGCAGAGGGAGAAGCACGCTCCATGCACCGGGAACCCGATGTGGGACTCGATCCCGGGTCTCCAGGATCGTGCCCTGGGCCAAAGGCAGGCACTAAACCGCTGAGCCACCCAGGGGTTTTTAATACACGTTATAAATGAAGTGACTTGGAATGTCTGTGACCCCCAGTTGGTCCGTGATGAGTTTATGATAAGAAAAACCTATGATCGTGAGTTTTGGGTTTTATTTTACTAAGCCAAAATGTATTTAATTTAAAACAAGGTCTTCTCTTAGGAGACTGACTTTTCAATATTTGGATAAGCTTCCTTCTATTCAAGAGGGACAAATACAGTTTTAATTTGATTTTGTTTTATACACTCTTACTCGGGAATGTGTCCTCAAGTTGTTTTTACGTAGTTACGAAGAGATGACCGAGTTGAGTTGTTAGCCTCGGTAAGAGTCAACACTGTCCTGTGGTTGGTTCCGGCCACTTTTCATCACTTTTCCCACCCAGATGGTAACAATGGTGAGTCTTAGTGTGGTAGCTACCCCCTTTTTCTGTCTTTCTCCCTTTCTTTCCTAACATCAGCATAAATTTGTGAGCTAAAGGAGTGTTGGGACTTGAAGTAGATCTCCTCTCTGTGAAGTCCTTTGATCCCTTACAGAACTGAATATTCATTCTTGGCGTCTCTTCCGCATGCATCCCGCATAGAACTAATGGTCCTGGACTGAACCTATCACACTCTATCATTGCCTGAAAACTGATGAACCAGGGATCAAGTCAACATCTCAAAATTACAATAACCTCAGGGGCACCTGGCTGGCCGTGTTGGTGAAGCGTGTGCCTTCAGCTCAGGTCATGATCTCAGCGTCTTGGCTATGAGCCCCATGTCTGGCTCCCTGCTCAGTGGGGAGGCTGCTTCTCCCTCTGCCTCTGTTGCTCCCCACTGATCATGATCTCTCTCTCTCAAATAAATTTTTAAAAAATCTAAAAAAATTGCAATAACTTCTCTAATAGGAACATTGTAGGATAATAATAACTAAGATGCTAGCAAGGAAAGGGCCTTGAAAATGATCTCACTCAACCCTTTCATGTTATAATTGAAGAAGCCCAGACATGACTTGATAAATACTTACAGTTCCCTTGATAATCAACTCATGAAACTTAGTGTTTCCATTATTCCTACGGGAAAGGAAGGGACTTTGAGTTGTTATTGGGTTGAGTTAATGCAATAAAAGATAATACTCATCAATGCAGGGGTTTGGGAAGAATCAAGGAATATATTTTGTACATTCCATCCTGAGACGTGATCACCCATGGTGAATAAATAAATGCCAGTGAGAAGAGTACTAGTAAAATAACAAAATTCACATTCAGGAAGCACACTGTTAGAATTGTTTCTTATTTAGGTATCTGTGAGATCATCTAATACAAATTTTCAGCCCAAATAATCTATGGCAGAATTCTATCTCCAAATTTTGTATGTAAAAAAAAAAAAAAATGGAGAAAGATATTAATAGTTGGTGTTTGGAAATCCTCCTGTTATTTTCAGTTTTTTTTTTTTTTTTTCTCTGCGGAAAGCAATTTTCTCTGCTGAATAATGTAGAAATTTAGCCTGAGTGCTCCTCATTAGAAAGGATAATCTTTGTTACTGTAACATTATAATTCACTTATTCTTATAAATATTCTGTTACATTCCTCACCTTGGAAATTTTCTCATTTAAGACATGGACTATCATTTTCTCTTTCCCGAATTGGTTTGGTGCTGATTTTTTTTTAATTGAGGGTAATGATGTTCTTTAACTCATTTCAGTATAATTGTTTTTATGATTCTAAACATACCCAGAATATACTCTACTACTGGAAAAGCAATAGGAAAACATTGGAGAGAATAGCTCACCCATGACCCCAAATAATTGTCCTTCAGTAGTAACAATAGCTGCCATTTATTGAATATTCATCATATGTCAGACCTCAAGGGCTTTATTCACATTCACTTACTGAATTCGTAGGCAAGTCTATGAAGTAAATGGAATTAAGCCTATTTTACAGGTAAAGAAACTTGGCAAGAGCACTCACCCAAAAAGATTGACACATGGGGGCCCCTGGGGGGGCTCAGTCAGTTAAGCATCCAACTCTTGGTTTTGACTCAAGGTCATGATCTCAGGGTCATGAGATCAAGCCCCCATCAGGCTCCATACTCCGTGTGAAGTCTCCTTGAGACTCTCCTCCCTCTGCCTCTCTCCTACCCCCCAAATAAATAAATAAATCTTTTTTTTTTTTTTTAAGGTGACACACAAAGGATTTGGCTGTAGATCTGTTATCCACCCAAGACCAGACTTGTAATTTTCTTGGTTCACTGCCTTGACCTCTAAGTGCATGGACAGAGGGGCTTCCTGGGGGCCAGTCTGGGGCCATGTGGTGCCCCTCTGACAAGGTGCCAGCTTAGCGGGCACTGGACCAGGGCATGAGGCCACCAGTCCCAAAGCTGGTGATGCCAACTGCTCCTGAAAGGTTGAGTCACAAGAAACTTTCTATCATTTTAAAATTTGTTTTTCAATAAGCAGCTTTCACGTGCCTCTCTTGACTGCCAATGGACTTGTAAGGAGAAGGATAAGTAAGATGTAAGGATACATCTTTTACTAGGAAGGGAGGTGAGTGTAGTCTCAGAAAAAAAGAGAAAAAACATCTTATTCTTTCTATAATGAGTTCCTGAAGTGTTATTTTTTTTTTCTTGAATAGCTGATGTTCCTATTGAAATTGCATCTGGGCAACATGGGTGTGTATGTATATATTATCTCTAGCTTTCGGGTGGGGAAACTGAGGCACACAGTATCACCACGTGTAGAAAACTCACCAGAACCAGTCAGCCCGAGGTCGCATCCTACTTCCACCACTTATCATTCAGTGTGACGTTGAGCGAGTTACCTTAGTGTGCCTTGCTGCTTTCTGACAGACGATGCTAATTCTGATGTCATGAAGTCATCGATGATTAAAGGAGTTGATGAGGACAGAGGTGGCACACACTTTGAGCTGCTCAATAATGTTGATCTGCTTTTAAGGGTAGTGACAATATTTTGCGTTGCTGTCAGTACAGCAGGGAGGAGGTTTGCAAGAACCCCAACTTCTAAAACCAGGAATTAGAGCGATGGCAGGATAAAGACACAGCTTATACCTTGTCATAGTGTCATCTTTAAAAATCATTTAAGAGCAGGGTGCCTGGGTGGCACAGTTGGTGAAGCATCTGATTCTTGGTTTCGGCTCAGGTCATATCTCGGGTTCCTGGAGTCAAGCCCTGCGAAGGGCGGCTCTATGCTCAGCGGAGGTTGCGGGGGCGGGTGGTGTCTGCTGGAGATTCTCTCTCTCTCCCCTGCACCTCCTGCTCATGCTCTCTTTCTCTCTCAAAGAAATAAATCTTTTTTTTAAAAAATAAATCTTTTTAAAAAATAAATAAAAGCAGTTCAAGAGCATTATTTGGATTTCTGTTGTAAAGAGTCACAAACGTATTTTTGACTGAGTAGACTACATAGGTATGTACACACACACACACACACACACACACACACACACACACTCTCACACAAGGTAAGCCCAGGCACCAGCAGGAATGTGCTAGAACCACATGAAACCCCAAAGAGAAAGAAGAGTTTTTGCCAGTAAGATGCAGAGGGCAGTCACTCAGGTTCCCAGATGAGAACAACAAATCTGATGAGCGAGACAGGGCGGACGTCAGAAAAGAGAACATAAATGCATGCACGTGCACGCGCACACGGGGCTGTTTCAGATTGTACTTTAGGTTGTGTCAGCCAAAGAGCCATGTGTGTGCAATCAATGCATGTGTTTAAGGAACAACTCTGAACACTCTTCTGGTTTGGGGTTGGAAAATTGTGCCTGGGAGGTCCATTGATGTTTTAGCTTCACTTTTTCTGAAATCTATGGAAATTCACCACCACTTTACACCAGTTATGATAACTAGTTCCAGCCACCTTGTATTAGTTCAGAGAGACTCAGTCATGCTACAGGAAGCCCCGAATAGCAGCAGCTTCAGTTGAGCCATCACCCCTGCTGCGTGTTTAGTAGGGCTGGTGGGGGCCGCCCTCCTCGCCATGCTCTCCACGACCACAGTGAACAGGGGCTCTGTTCCCACCTCGGATTCCATCATCATGGAGCCTGAGCGAAGGTGTATCCTGGCTTCTCCCCCGTTTCTCTCCGTGATGTCTGGAGCACTGAAAAATTAGCTTTGCTGCTTGGTGATGAGCTCAGACTACAGGGAGCATCCCTGACTGCCTCAGTATTATTAGACCCTGCTCCCAGAGGTAGCGCTACGTTAGTTGTGTCTGAGCGACATGTTTTCTTATGGAGAAATCGAGTGAAAAGTTCAACAGTCCTTTATTACATGGATTTTAATCAGGTATCAAGTGACAGGATAATCAATCAGCCAGAGGAAATGGATGAGGCCTGGGAGCAGGGCTGTGACTTAAGGGTTTAGAAGAATCTTTTTATCTGTCCCCAGCCACAGTACCATGGCCCTGGGCATGGGAATTGGATGGTGCTGCCCTCAACACCAGACTGCTTCACTTGCTCCTCCAGAGCTACCTCTTCACATTCATCGTATAGGCTGGGGTGAATTGGGTCCTAATTAGTGAAATAGGAAATCTTCACTTTGGTTGTCTTACTCCCCTTGAAAGTTGGCTGGAGTGGGGGAGGGCGCCTGTTTGGCTCAGTGGGTGAAGCATCTGCCTTCAGCTCAGGTCATGACCCCAGGGTCCTGATTGAGCCCCACGTTGGGCTCCCCACTCAACAAGGAGTCTGCCTCTCCCTCTCCCTCTGTCTCTCTCCCTGCTTGTGCGCACGCACTCACTCTCTCTGTCAAATAATTAAATAAAATCTTAAAAAAAAAAAAAAAAGTTGGCTGGGAACATATCCTCCCTACTCCCCAGAGTGGAGTATTTCAGGTTCTAAACCTTAAAGAATTGCCAAACATTCCAATTATTTGAATTTAAGCGTCACTTAGTTTGATTTATGCATGGTTATTTAGGCACCTGGTATACCTCGGGTACATACAGAGGAGAGACCTCTGTAAACTGCTCCTGTTCACTCGCAAACAGGTGATTCTGGAGGCAAGTGCTTCCTATGGTTTAAGCAAGCGGACACAGGAGACTTGACGGGGGCGGGTGGGGAGTATAAACACTTACTATGTAAACTTAGTAAACATTTACGCAACTGCGCCAATCTGGGAGTTCGGTAATTGGAAAGCTTGAGATATAGGGGCCGATGGAGAGCTCACAAGGGTTTAGCCTTGGAGCATAGGTGAGCAGTAGTGTACTTCTTCCCATTTCATACAATCTAGTATTTGTTCCTACTGGTCTAAGCTTATTTAAATCCAATTGTCGCTTTTTTATTCCTCACCATATGTGTCCTCTCTTGGGAAGGTGATACAACCATTACCTGCCTCCTTAAACCCTTTGCCCTGTCGTATGTGACCCCACACTCTCCCAGGTTCCTTGGGGTCTTACTGGCTGCCACCTACTGCTTCCTTGTGAGCTCAGAGTCCTCCAGTCTTCCTTTCGGCTCAAGTCGTCAGCACGGCGAAATGCTCCCTAAACTTGCCTGAGGCCGTTCTGTGACCATTAATACGCATATACAAATGTGTCTAAAATCAATGTCACTTGTCCATTTATTTATTTTTTTTTTTACTAAAAATAGACGCATGCATTTAATCACCTGCTCAACATTGCAGTCATTTCTCATTCAATCTGAGACTGGAACTCATCATCTTCCTCCTGCTCTTTCTGTTTACATTTTAGTGAATGACAGTATTTGGCCCTGGGCTGAAACTGAGCCGTTCTGGTTCTTCCTTTCATTCCTGAACTTAAATTCTGTTTATTTGACTTTGTCAGAATCTTACAAATAGGATCCGCACCCCCCATCCTACTTTAGATTGGGGGTTAGAGCCCTCTTTTCCTGTGTTGTCTTAACTGGCCCATACCCCTGTCATACCTGTTGTATTATATCAGGCATCCTTAAATTTATTTGACTTTTTTCCACTGTCCATCATGACCGCCTTGAGGCCAGAAATAATCCTCTGTTTCTGAATTTCCAGGTACTGATATGGTTTCTTTAGTACATAGTTACAACACAAAAGGATGAGGTTACAAGTACAGAGATGCCGATAAACAGAGCTATGCTTGATGATTTCGCTTTCTGAAAGCGAGTGACAGCATCAAGTCTTCCATGAGGGATAATGGGATCTGCAGCCAGAGATGAGAATCTGATCTACGTGGGCAAAGTACCCCATTCGGAGAGTGGTCAGCAGGGCGGAGAGGAATCTCCCATCTCTTCCTTACATCTTTGATCTAGGAGAAAAAGAAAAAGGAAAAAAAAAAAAGTTAGAATTATAGTTGGTTGGGGAAAAAAAAAAAAAAAGGCCCCAGTGTGATTATGACCTAAAAATAGCTTTTGCTTAACAGAAAGGTAAAATAAAAGGAAATGGTAAAAAAGAACTCATAATTCTTAAAAGACCTTGTAAATATATGGGAAGTGATCATTCCTAGTATAAAAACTCAGGACCTTCACATTGGAAACCAACTTGTTTTTTTTTCTGAATTGTTACAAACGTTTTAGACAAAAGCTTTTCTTCTGTTTTTGGGTTTTCTCTGGGGAGCTGATAGAGTCAGAAGAAGTGTAAGAGATTTGTGGATTTGTGAGAAGCTTTCCATCATGATTCTCAGAAATGCAGAATGAAAGAATGATTTTTGCTGTTCAGGGAGTAGGAGTGCCTCCTCTTAAAAATTCTCAGACGAGAATTGTTTTTTTTTTTTTTTTTCTTAAATGACACACGTAGAGAGGAGGGTAGCGTCCATACTGGCTACGTGATGGATACAATGGCGGTCATGTCTTTTGTGGATTTTCTGGGCCACTTGGTAGCACTCCATTTATAAGTATGAAGCGGTCCTCCAAACGTGAACAGAGAGAGCTGTGTATTTCACATGATTTCACCGTGGCCATCGACCATGCACTGTGAGCTCTCAGGAGGAACAGCAGTAAATAAACCCCTGGAATAAAGAAAAAAAAATTAATATGCATCTGACTCTTCCAGTGTTGGCCTGTCTTGAGTCGTTAACCTGATTTGATGTTTCCAGGGGGTTGGAGCCATTACGTGCTCTCCGAGCATATTGGAACAGGCCATGGTTTGTAAATCTTGGCACAAGTAGAAGGACTCAATCCTTGGTTAGCCTGGAATCCTTTTGTTCCAGCCTGACTTTAGAAATCTAATCCAAGACTTCTTCATACCATCTGCATTCAAAGACTCCGTGAGCTGCCTGTTGATGGACTGTTTAATTTCATTGTAGTTTAATTTCTTAAACATAACGATGTGTTTCTCTTTCTATATTAACTAAAAATACGGACTTCTGGCCAACATGCTAATGATACCCGCTGTCCAGGAATATTGAAATGCCTAATTCTGACCGGTTGTGCCCACAGCCCAAGGATCCCCGCCCCAGTGAGCTCTTCTGGAATCAGAGCCGTGGTGGGGTTCAGAGCGGGGGTGGAAAGTGGAAAGGCACTTGCGTTCTTAGAGGGCATCGCCGTCTTCCCCTTCTTCACAGTGATTGGAAACCGCCTTCTCGAACATTCCTTTCTGCTCAAACACCTCATCCTTCTAAGAAATACAGGCATTTCCACTGCTTTGCCTTCTTTCTTCTTGTTTAGTGGATTTGCCACTTGAGAAGTCACACCAGCATGTAATGTCCTCTGAAGGTTCGGGACTTTGGGGCCATTCCTGATTCACGCCAAGGCGCAGTAGGGGGAGCCCTTCTTGGAGGTCAGATCCCGGTCCTGCTAACTTCTGGTGCTGATGTGTCAGGTTCTTCATCAAGCAAAATGGGAATAAGAGAATTGTTTGTACTTCCAGAGGGTTTTCAGGAGGCCCGGGGAGGACTACGTGATGTATATTGGTACTAGTATATTTTTGTCATATTATTTAAAGGTTTTATTTACTTATTTATGAGAAACACAGAGAGGTAGAGAAGCAGGCTCCTCAAAGGGAGCCCGATGTGGGACTCGATCCCAGGACCCCGGGGTCACAGTATGAGCCGAAGGCAGACACTCAACCACTGAGCCACCCAGGGGCCCCCCTGTCCTATTTTAAGTGGGATGCAGAGAAGGACAGAGAAGATAAACCTGTTGTGTGTGAGCCTGTGCAAGTGCCAGATGGCTGACAAATCTCGTCGTGTGCTAGTGCTTGGTTCAGTTTTCATTGGCTCACGCCATGAATCAGATAACCCTTGGTATTTCGAATTATCTCAGCTATTAACCTTTTTCATGCTCTTGCCATTGTTCTGTTGTCATCAAGCATTAATTACCAGAATTTAACATTATTTTGTATTATGTCCCTTTTTTTTTATGATTCAAACCTATTTAATGTAATTTCGCTACAGTAGCTATAGTGGACTTCTCTCCCCCAAATTAATTTGCTTTTGATGGAGAAAACGCATCATGGCCAAACTGAGTAATCCTTCTACTCTGCTGTGATTGATACTAGTTCTTTTTCAGTTTAGTTAATTTTGAAACTGTCATTAATTAAAAAAAAGAAGAAAGAAAGAAAGAAAGAAAGAAAGAAAGAAAGAAAGAACACCCTCCATCCATTGTAAGTCTGAATAAACACAGACACACACAAACTCCAAATGATGCATGGACATAGAGTGTAGGCTTAGTAAATATATAAGATTAAAAGCAAACTCTGATCCCATCCCCACACCTCTCCTTCCTTGATGGGTTTGTAAATGTCTAGTCAAAAGGATGGGGATCCCTGGGTGGCGCAGCGGTTTGGCGCCTGCCTTTGGCCCAGGGCGCGATCCTGGAGACCCGGGATCGAATCCCACGTCGGGCTCCCGGTGCATGGAGCCTGCTTCTCCCTCTGCCTGTGTCTCTGCCTCTCTCTCTCTCTCTCTCTGTGTGTGTGTGTGACTATCATAAATAATAAATAAAAATTTAAAAAAACAAACAAACAAACAAACAAAAAAAACAAAAGGATGGATCCAGCAATTGCATTTCTGGGAATACATATAAAGTGGGGGACATGGGGGTTGGATGAGTGGCCAGAGTGTATCAACTTCTAGTTCTAAGGTGAAGTGCTGTGGATGCGATGTACAGCGCGATGACTACAGCTACCACTGCCGTTGGGTATATTAGGAAGTTAAGAGTAGACCCCAAGAGTTCTTGCACAAAGGAAAAAGATACATCTTTCCTTCTTTCTACTTCTTCCTCCTTCCTTCCTCCTTTTGTATTTATATGAGATGGTGGATGATAATTCATTGTGGTGGTCATTTTGCAATATATGTCAGTCACGTCACCATGCAGTACACCGTCAGCTTGCGTTGTGCTGTATGTGCTTATCTGGATAAAACTGGGCAGGGACAGAGACATCAAGGGTGCTCTTGGTTTTGAGAGACAACGTTATCTCAAGCATAATATGCTTCACTCTGTTGGCTTCTGGTAAGCACTTTTTGGAGGAGAATTCTTCATTATGTTGTGTGGCCATGAAACAGCCGTTTTGACCCACCAGTGGGAGTAATACAAATATAATTAATGCTGAATAGTTAAATATACAACTGAAAAAGAACAGTCTTAAATTTCCTCTCAAATTAGCTAAATGTCAATTTGCTATGAGAATGTGTGCTGATGAATGCACCGGGTTATTTAGTTCGCTTGTTTGCTGTATTACCGCAGGTATTCCTAAGCATGAATGAGCTACTGGAAAAAAAATAAAATAAATGAGACTAGTTGTTGAATTCCCAGAAAAGCTGAAACCTGCAGAACAGGAGTCTTTTACATATCGATCCATTTGTTCTGTAGTTCCCTTGAATTAAGATCAAAATTGATGGGGAATTTCTAGGGTCCCATACTTCCCCTTTTTAAAGAGGCAGGTAATTCATCATTCCCTGTTGCCATTAGCTCAGCTCTGCTCCCCATGACTTCTGTTTATTTCCAGCAAGATGGATAGAACCAGTATTTCCCACATTTTCTGGTTTGCAGAAAAACAAACAAAAACCCTCTGATCCCTTCTTTCTTTTAAATAGCTTGAGTTCCAAGTTTTTATTTCAGGAAAGCCCTTGTCTTATTTAGGGGATCGGCCCTCCCGTGATCATCATGGGATGTGCCCAGGACGCGTACTTTGTCCAGAGAGCAGTCCTTGCTGCCCCTGGGCAGCTCCATCACGGTGAGCGAGAGAGAATTCCTGTTGGTGGGTCATAAGGAGGAGATGGGGTTGGGACAAAACTTCCATTGACAGTTGTCACCAGTGTGGACACCTGCCGTGGCTGTACTCATTTTTCAAAGTTCAAGGAAGTATGGGTCCCACCTCCCATTCTGTGTCAGCCGAGGTATCTTCACCAAAGCAGACTTGGGCTCTAGACATCATGACTTCTTAGCATCGTTCAGACATGCAGGCCCTGGCGTGCCCTTCTGTTCCCGGGGAATGGTGGGAGGTGTTTACTGGGACCCCAAAGTACTGTACCTCTTCAACTTTGGCATTCCTGTTACCTCCCTCAATATTCTCCTTCTCTCCCCCTTCTTGCTCCAACTGGAGCACAAAGCCCACATCCATTTCCTGTCTTAGAATAAGTAACACATCCTTTAAAGGGAAAATTCTTGTCAGGTCACAGTAGGCGGTGTTATCGTGATTTTCCGTGTGACAAAGTTGAAAGGCAGGAAGATTTTACTTCTCAGACTCCAAGCTGGGGGGAAACCAAGCTAAGCCAGATGGGGCAAAGTACGAACTTATCATCATAGTGATTCTATCTATTATTCTTCCTTTTATGTACCAAAAAAGTATTCCACTTCAGTGAGTTTTAGGCACTTTCAGTTGGAAGACCCATCCCAATCTTGGAGACTGTAAATGAAGGGAAAGGGCATCTTTGAAAATCAGTGAAATTTGGCAAATAGCTCTCATGCGTGATTTGGGGATTTATTTTCTCTTTTCTGTGTGTTTTTAAGAATTCTTTTAAAAAACGTAAAATATTTCCAAAGTGCAAAAGGTAATAAAAAAAATAGTGTGACGAACACTTAGGGGCTAACCAGGTGACTTAAGAAATAAAACTTTAAGGCAGCCCCGGTGGAGCAGTGGTTTAGCGCTGCCTGCAGCTCAGGGTGTGATCCTGGAGACCCTGGATCGAGTCCCGCGTCAGGCTCTCTGCATGGAGCCTGCTTCTCCCTCTGCCTCTCATTCTCTCTCTGTGTCTCTATGAATAAATAAATAAATAATCTTAAAAAAAAAAAGAAATAAAACTTTATAAATGAAGTTCAGGCTTGCAGTATGTCTCTCCAGGTAGAGTGTCCTGGCTCAACCACTGTAGTAAATCCTACACTGGATCAAACATTTACATGCATTTCTTTATATTTTTATCACACATGCTTATGCTTATAAACATTTTTAGTGTGTTTGACCCAACTTTATTTTCTTATGTGAAACTTCAAACATAAGCAGAAGTAGAGAGAGTAGTCTAATAAACATACACTTACTCAATACCTAGTTTCAACCATTTAAATACCTGGCCTGTTCTGATTCACGCATCACCTCACTTCCCCCATCCCTGGATTGAAGCAAATTCCAGATATAATATCTTTATTGTCAGTAAGGACTTCAGTGTATATCTCTGAAATTTAAGGATGTTTTAGAAATCGCCATTATTATTCAATAGCCCTAAAGCAATCAACAATAATTTCTTGAGATTATTGAACATGGGCTAATGCATTGGGGTTTGCTAAATGTTCTAGAGATTTCTTTTTATAGTTGTTTTATCTGAATCACATCCAACCAAAGTTGATGCATTGCATTGGGTTGATAAGTCTTTTAGATTTTCTTTACGTCTATAGGATTGCTACTCCTAGTCATTTCCCTCTTTTTTTTTATTTGATGAGCAAACTGGGCCTGTGGACATTCTTGGTAAACACTTCCCCTTTCTATATGGATATTCAATTTCATGAGTACCATTGAGTCCATTTTCCCCCGCTAATATCCAAAGCTATCTGTGCCATGTGTTATGTGTCTGCACAACATGGTTTCCGGACATTGTCTTCTATGTCATCGATCTATAGGGGTCAATATGGGGCTGGATAGGTCAATACTATGTTCTTAATTATTATCACTTTATGGTAAATAGGATGACTCCCTCTGTTGTTTTTCAGAATTGTCTTGACTCTTAGCCTTTTGCTTTCCCTATGAATTTTACAATTAGCTTGTTAGGTACTCCACCCCTAAACTCTCACAAGTGTAGCTGTGATTCTTATTAAAAACATCCTGAATTTCTAGAATAATGTGGTAAGTTGTAAGGTCTCTATGATATGCATATCATAAAGAACACTCACATACGAGTGTTCTTATCTACAAATATAATTCTCCATCCAGATTTCTATGTCAGGAATGAGTATTACAATTTTCTTATAGGATTTGTACATACTTTTTAATGTTTATTTTATGCTCCTTTACATTTTCTGTTGCTTTTGTATAAATTGTGTTAAGTTTTTACCCCTATATATTTTCAATGAAAGAATCTAGGTGTATAAAAACTAATATATAACTATTTAAGTTGTTACTTCAATCAGATACTACGTCATCATGATTTATAGCATACATTTCAGGAGTTTTATGTACTGAGAATATTTTGATGCGTGTGGAAGACCATTTCTTCATAGGCTTGACTTTGAAGACATGAAAGTGAATTTTTCTTACCAATTTTTAAATTCCTAGTGTTTTAAAAAAATTACTTTCTTTCCCCGTTTCTTAGTTAACATTTTTTAAAATGTAGATTGTGGCATCAAAGAAATTAGTGGAAATTGATGCATTGAGTTGTCACAAGCAGTAAAGAAAGAACAGGATAGAAAATACCAGGAATATCCTGTAATTGATAAGTGGGTTATATGTGATACAGATAGTGTTTCATGAAACAGGTTTCACTGATGCACATGTGTGTGTTTGTGTTTATATGTGTGTGTATATGTATGCACATATAAGAATGTATGTGTGTGTATATGTATGCATGTGTGAGTATATAAATGTTTGGAAATTGAGGAGTCATTTTAGCAAACTGCATGTACTGCCTTTCCCCCCCCCCCACATTTTTTTTTAATTTTTATTTATTTATGATAGTCACACAGAGAGAGGCAGAGACACAGGCAGAGGGAGAAGCAGGCTCCATGCACCGGGAGCCCGATGTGGGATTCGATCCCGGGTCTCCAGGATCGCGCCCTGGGCCAAAGGCGGGCGCCAAACCGCTGCACCACCCAGGGATCCCATCCCCCACATTTAAATTTGATGATGGTGGCCTGAGAAATTGACTCTGGCTATGACTACTCTTCTGAGTTGTCAAAGAAAAGATTTCCATGAGCCAGTTGTGTTAAAGACTACCATTACTACAAAGATAAACTTTTAAGGACACTTAAGGAGATTAACAAAACCACTCTCTGTTGTGTAGTCTGGAAGTAGACTTACATGTCTTGTGGCTATTCATTCATTAGTGAAATAAACTCTAGGACAATCTCCTTGAAGTGAATTATAGTTATCTCCTTAAAAATGGACTTAATAGCAATTATAAAGTATTAGATAACCAGAACAGTATGAGTTACTCTGTGTATATATGCACTTCTCAATATTTTCCCCAATTTTATTAGCCTACCTAAGACTTGCATCAGGACAGAAAAGTCACACATCAACTGTGGTTTTATTTAGTGTCTTTATCTTCTTACGTTCAACTCTTTAATTGTAGCACTATACTGAGCATCACTTCAGTATGAACAGTTAAACTGTAGCTTCATGAAAGCAGGGTTTAAGTCTTAACTGGGGAGTCTATATAAGCCATAAGGAGTATTTGACACATGGTACAAGATAGTCTGAGTAGGAGCAGGTGGTTTGTATTTCTGAGGACAGAATTGTGAGAGAAGGCTTTGTGAAAGGAATAGACTTAGTTGAGTGGGGACCATGATAATGATTTTGGTTCGATTGGTGGAACAGAGTAGAAGAGAAACACATGAGAAGGAGACAAGGAGAAAAAGCACTAAATGCACAGAGCGTGTGTAAAGTGGCAGGACAGGGAGTGTCATTCAGACACCGGAGGTGTGCTAAGATGCCAGAGAAACAGGTTGGCTAGGTAGGGAACAGCCTGATATATGTAAGAACTGTGTGCTTCCAGAGTTCTAAGTTTGATCAAATAATTCTCCTAATATCCCTCGTGTAACCCCAAAGTCCCTGGGTCCTGGTTAGCTACAGACGTAAATGAAGTTATAGTTCCATCTTACGCATAGGTACCCCTATATAACTCCTGCACCTTCTCAGCGTCTCAAGGGATGTCCTCTCAGACGTCAGAGGGGATGCCATCTGCCACCAAAATGCTAGTGTGGGAAGCAGCTGGTCACCGTCTGTAAGAGCGTTATTTACCTGCTAGGTCAGTGTCTGCTGGGGTCCCCACAGATCTGGTGCGCTCCGTTTAAAGCTCACTGCAGTAGAGCCCTACTGTGATGGGGCCTCATCCATGTCACCATCTGCTATGTGATCATCGAAGCAGTGCCATTTGTACCCTGTGTCTCAAACTCTGTTTTGGAACATCTCCTTGGGCCCTAACTTCTGGCACTCACTGCTGACTTTGAAGGTCTACTTCATCTCCCAGACCCAGATTCAAATAACGACCCACCAGCACTTCTAGTTTCCCTCGCTAAGATTTTGATACTGGATTTTGCTGTGTGCGCCTCTTCCCTTAAATTGAATTTTCCACCATGGAGTTCCTCTGCCTGCATCCAAATAAACTTTCCCTAAGCCTGCTGCCTGTCCAGTTTGCACATCCGCTAGCGTTCTGAATGCCAGTTAGGCTCCTCAGGAAGCCCACAGAGCCCTCTGAGTTCTCTGGCATGCAAGTGGCAAGCAACTTGACATTTCCTCATTTAAACCTCAGGCTTTGATTTAACTTGTTCCAAGGAATTTGGCAAAGTGAGTGGAGCCCTTTTATTAGCATGGTCACTGTTGCACAAATTTGGTCCTACGTCAAGCCAGATCTCATCTTTAAATTTAGCAATGAGGTACATGGAAAGAACCAGATGTAACCATCCAGTATATGGGCGTCTCATTCCCCCAAGACTCCCGTGTTTACGTTCTTCTGCATACATTTTTGTTGTCTGCCAAGCTTCATTTGACAATCTCTGGGTAGGATCAGGTTTGAATACGTTTCTAAGATGCTCTCTGTTTAACTGTCCAAGATAAAAATGAAATTTAAAATTCTTATGCAAATTACTGAAGAAAGAGTCCTGGAGGTTCATTAATTGAAAGAGATTGCTTTTGCAGGATTATAACAGCATGTCAGTTTCTAGATTTATTCACTGTTGCTTACTGTCCTATTTGCAAGTTTTAATGTGAGGCTTTTAATTTAGGTAGTCATGGAGAGATTTTAACAGGCTATTTATATGATTTGGCATATTACATTCTCAGTGATTAAAGAAAACCTTTTAGATTTCATAGTTTCCTAGATTTATTATGAAATCTCAAATTGTCTATCATAACTTTGGTATATTAAGGTATTTATAATAACTTATCTCAGCAGCATTTACCAACCAAATAGAAAATAGACTAGGAGAAAGAAACTTACTTAGTCTGATCTTCCCGTAAACCCGTATTGAAGACCCATACTACGTTCCAGGCTCTGCGCAGGCTACTAAAGACATAATAAATCAGTGACTAACACAAAGCTCTGGGTCCTGAAGAGCTTGTGGCCTGCAACAAATACTGAAGTCTACAATTACATTGCATTTTGGTAAATATTACAAAAGACCTATACTATATTGGTAATAAATCACATTTATTTATGGTATTTACTCTGGGCCAAATACTTACTCTCTACACTTTGCATATACTGACTCATTTAACCTTTACGGAAACCCTATATAGTCAATGCTTCTGTTCTTATTATCTTGCATTTAAGGAAAGTGAGGTACAGAAAATTGCTCCAGAGTCTACATCTCATCATATGGCTGACTCAGGAGCTCCTGTCCACTACATGCTCTGTACCTGCATATCCATTTCCTAGGTAATTGTCCTATTAGCTGAAGTCCAGACAATTTTGGTGGCCAAGCAGAAATGAAGATTTGAATCCAAGTAGTCTTGGAGCATCACGAATTTGTCATTGTCCTCATCTCAGCTGTTGGGTCTACACAGCCCAGGTTCCTAGGAAAGTGTTCAAGGGAGATTTTCAGGACACCCTGTTTTGCCTTATGATACCCACTCGGGTAATGGTGAGCTCAGTCCTTTTACTGTTCCTGTTGGTAACTTTTGCATGGAGTCGCAAGTTTAGCCTCTAACTCCTACTTTGTATTTGATGGTTAGGACGTTCCCCATGCCTGGGATGAGATGCCAGATTCTGGAGTTGTAAACCAGGCAGGAATAAAGCTGGCTTCCTCATCAAATGACTTTTTCCTGCACTCCTTTTGACTCAAACCACATGTCTCCTTTTCCTTCTCAATCTGTGACTCCTACTTGGGGCAGTTCCAAAACCAGAGCACTCCCATGGGGCAGAGCTGGGCACTGCCATTGGCTACTTTATCTGACTTAATGGATTGAGAGATTTTATGTTCTCCAGAGAGTATATAGTTGTACATATTTGTATATCCCACAAGCATTTATCATGTCTTGTCATTAACTCATAATTAGGATTATTGTGCCCAAGGAACAATTGGATGAAAGCTATAAGGAAAGAACTTTTGCTTAAAATGGGGAAGGAAGGAAGGGTAGGGTGGGTTACAGATGGTAACTGCTCTGGTTAATCCTGACTGCTCCATCACCGAAGCCATTTAAGCAGTCACTGGATGATCCAGGGAGGAAGATCTGAGTCAAGCACAAAAATGGAGAAATGTTTGAACTTGGTAATTCCTCGATGCCTGCCATCCACAAAAGTCTGAGGGCCAAGTTTTCCAAACAGCGCACTATTCTACTCACAAAAGCATAGCATGGTCTTGGAACACACTCCTGTGTTCCAAATGTGCATCTGACTTCTCAATGTATAATTAAACCCTGCAAAATATTTCCTCTTAGGAAATACGAAATGTGTCTCTTAGAAAGTAATAGAAATAAGCTAGAAAAGAAAAGCAAGTGATAAACTAAAAACAGCAAGTACATGGGTAAATAAGGCATTTATTGATTGGGTTAAAATCGTTTGTCTTCAATAACAGAGAATCACAAGAGGCTTTTGGGAAGAGGAAAAACTTGTAGAGGCATTATATAGAAAAGGATTTAGTGAAGTGGAAAACCAAAAAGATGTGATTGTACATTGATTAAAGCTATGAGGCAAAGGTTTCCTGATGTCCAGAGATGCACAGCCAGACTGAGTGCCATGAAGTTAGACGGTTGCCTGCCGCATGATCCTCTCTTGTAGTTCTTAAGCTTAATGCTTTTTGGTAATGATCCCCTGAAAATGATAAAATCCACTTATCATCCTGTAGATATGGTCTAAATACTTTGCAAGAGCTCCTCATTCCTTGTAAATATGTTTACTTATAGTAAATATGTCTTGGTTTATTCATTTATTCCCCCCAAAGTCCTCATGGCATTGTTTACAGAATTGTTAAAAGAATACACTTTTGACTCTTAGAATTTAAAATGAGACCATGTCCAGACGTCAGAATGGAAGAGCAGGAGACAAGAAGTTGATGGTGGGGGCGGGGGGGGGGGTGGAGACATTACTAGGAATGCCAGTAGAAGAAATTGGGGAAAGAATCGTAGATCAAGTGCCATTCTGGCTAGAACTAACCTCTAAGAGAGGGCTGGTGCAGGGAGGGGCCAAAAAAACTAAAAACAAAACCCAGCTGATAAGTCAGATCCAACCCACCTGTTTTTGTATGGCCGGCCTCTGATGGTATGTATGTATGTATTTATTTTTAAAGATTTTATTTATTTTTTCATGAGAGACCAGGGAGGCAGAGACAGAGGCAGAGGGAGAAGCAGGCTCCATGCAGGGAGCCCCACTCAGGACTCGATCCCTGGTCTCCAGGATCATGTCCCAGGCCGAAGGCGGTGCTAAACCGCTGAGCCACCCGGGCTGCCCAATGATGGTTTTTAAATGATTGAAAAGAATCGCAAGAAAAATAATATTTAATGACTCATGAATATTGCATGAGACTCTAAGCTCGGTGTCCATAAATAAAATTTTATTGGACCCCAGCCACACCCATTTGGTACCATATTGCGTATGGCTACTTTCCAGCTACAACAGCGGAGACGAGTACTTGCAATGGAAGCTCTCTGGCCCACGAACCCGAAAGTGTTTGCTGTCTGGCCTTGACAGAACAAGCTTGCCAGCCTCCAAGCTATAGGATAAGGTACAGAAGTTGAAAGTAAATGATGTCAACACAGAGTATGTGTTTCCTTTATCTGCCTGATATTTGTCCAATGCTTGTTACAAATTCATATCTTGGGCTTCATGCCCAGCCTACTAAATCAGAATCTGTGACTAAAGACCTGAAAATGTGTATTTGTCCTTAAGTATCCAGTGTATGATGTCATCAGACAAGTTTGGGGATCCTTGGTGCTGGCCATAAGCCGCAGGCAGGTAGGGCTTGAGTCTGAGCTCTACCGCTTGCTGGCTGGGGACCTCGGGCTCTCCTGTATAATGGAATATACTTGACCTTGTAAACCTTAATTCATATATCTGATGACAGGAGTGATCTGTCATGGGTCAGCTTGTTGCAATTGATTTAATTATGCAAAGTATTTAGATTAGATACAGTATCAACACAGGCCTCACACATAACAAATGCTTAGTAGGTGTTAGCTGTCCCTGTTTTTAGAGCGACTATGACTAGCAGGAGTTTCATTGGAGGTGGAGATGAAATGAAGCATCATGGTGAGGAAGAGCGCTGTCCTTAGCCCAAGAAGACATGAACATGAGGCCCGTTGCATCCCTGACCAACTCTGGAACATCGAACCACTGAACCTCATAACCGTTGAACTCACCTGCTTCATCTAGAAAATAGAAACAATAATAATTACGTACCTCACACTTGTTTCTAACGCTCTGAAAATTATAGAAAGCCCTAAAGAAGTCAGCTACTCTGCTGGAGCGTGCGGTGCAGAGCCGGGCACAGTCTGATTCATACATGTTTGTTGTACCCATGGGACTCTGACTCATTCAGGCCTGATGCAGAGGACTATTTCCTACTTTGATCCCTTATGTTTTCCTTCAAAATGCTCTTTGCTCAAATGCATGCATTTTGTAAATTTCTTTAGCTTCCCTGTGCTTACCCCAAAATTTGTTTTCAATTAGGAGTTGATTTTCTCCTGCTGCTCATATCTCCGCTGGAGTCAAAAATTCTGGTGGCGAGATTAGGCACGATCGCTGCAGAAAAGGCAGGGGTGCGACCAGTAGAAGGTTAGAAGTTTTCCTGTTACATTTAACAGCTGTAGGAAATTTTATTTTTTTTATTTTTTTTTTTAAAGATTTTATTTATTTATTCATGATAGTCACAGAGAGAGAGAGAGAGAGAGAGGCAGAGACACAGGCAGAGAGAGAAGCGGGCTCCATGCAGGGAGCCCGATGTGGGATTCGATCCCGGGTCTCCAGGATCGCGCCCTGGGCCAAAGGCAGGCGCCAAACCGCTGCGCCACCCAGGGATCCCTAAAAGAAAAAAAAAAATATATGTAAATGTGATTCGTCTTGCTGCCTGAAAAATCCCACATACACTGAAAATGTTTTTTTTCATTGAATTTTTTTTTCATGGAGAAATTTAGGTGTCAGGTTACACACTACAGGTGGTGGTGACACCCCTGTGCATGGATGTACCACCAGTGCCTCCAGCAGAGAGAAAGTGCTCAAAACAACTTGATGAATAAACGTTAAATGAACATTGTCCATGGAAACACCCTATTTCTATTTATTTTAATTTACAGTCAGTAAGTCGGTGATCATAATAAGGAAATGGCCCCTGGTTTTGCTTCTGATACGGATTCTCACTGAAGCAACCCTATGCACCTGCCCTTATAAATCCATTGTAGGATTGATTGGGATGAAGGGATTTGTTTTCCCTCCTAAAAGCATGAAGTTATATACTAATATATTACTATTACTATCATATCCTATTTCTATCAAGGAGTCTGTGCATTTGATTCCAGTGGGAATCGTGAGTACATGTAAGGAGGATGCCATGGGCACCTGAGGGGCTCAGTCGGTGAAGCGTCTGCCTTCAGCTCAGGTCATGATCCTGGGGTCCTGGGGTCAAGCCCCGCATCGGGCTCCCTGCTCAGTGTGGAGTCTCCTTCTCCCTCTGTCCCTCCCCCTACTCATGCTCTCTTGCTGTCTCGCTCTCTCAAAATATATAAATACAATCTTTAAAAAAAAAATTAAAGAAGATGCTAGGTTTGCTTGAAAGACCATGAAAATTGACACTCTCCAAGTTTTAAAAAATGCTTGAAAAATAATTTTATAATGACTCTCTGAAAATTATGGGCTCAATTTACTAGATTGTTTGGTGCAGAATGACTAAGTATTTTGCCTACATAGGAAAGGAACCAGAAGTAGAGATGAATGCGGTCTTTGCTTTTCAGATTTCGCCTAGTAACTAAGAATTGGATTAGTTGAAATTCATTTTTAGACCAACATTGTTGGGATAAAGCTTCACCAAATTGACTAAAATTAAAAACAAACGCAAGTGCTTTGAAACGTGCTTTATAATCAAGAATTCTTTACGATAAAGACTTTCACATTTTCTTACGATAACTACATTTTACACAAAGGAGTTGTTAGATTCCCTTTGTTAACCACACTTAAAAACGCTTCGTATTCGCCTGCATTTGAGAGAACACTTAGCATAGGATGTTTTCACCTAATGAAATTCTCCAAACGTAGACCCATGTTTTCTCAGAACTTGATTTTGAGATCCACAGTCCACACATTTGTAAACCATAGGAATTTAGGGTGCAGTAAATGGCCAGAGAGAATTTTATTTTTATTTTGTGACTATAATATTCACTCTGCAGAACAACGTAAACATGATACTGCTTATGTTTTCTTCCTCCCATCTGTAGAAAATTTTTTTCCAACACACAGAAATGGAATAAGTGCCTACCTCTCCCCCAACCACGAACCTATCACGCAACATCAGTAATTTTAAACGTTTGCTAATCTTTCATCATCTCTCTTCTCTGCCTTTTAATAACAAACCTCCCTCCCCCCGCCCCGATAACATGTCATTCCAACAATGCGTTATATACCTCTCACTTGTAAGGTCTTTATTTTGTTTTATTTTTTACAAAACGTTAGCCTTGTGGTTAGTGTTTAGGATTACTTCTTTAGGGCACAATGTACTGGGGCTGTCTTTGAAAAGTGGTATTTGGATTTTTTCCCCAGACAGCCAACCTTAAACTCTGCAAGTCATTAATGGGAAGTTGTGTCTGCTGGCGGCCAAGTGTGGGGGGACCTTTCCGGGGGATCAGAGTCAAAAAACCTGTCCCCTCCACTGGTATGTAGCAGCCTTTCTAGGTCGGGTCTGATGATTGCAGACACTCCGGATCGTGGTTTCCTTTAGGTAAGAATAGATCTTGACTTCCTAGATTGCCGTGGCATACTGAAACCCCAAGATACATCAAGACTTTCTCACATAAGTAAAAGAAAAAAAAAAATAGCGTGCCTGTTTTTAAGCTATTTGAAAGATCAATAATTCTAAAAAATCCATTTCCTACCACATGCATCTGTTAACTGTTTTGTAAGCTACAGCACATTAAATAGCACTCATGTGAAGAAGGTCTTGTCTGCGCGATGTCATTTGACTTGTTTATTAAGATGAATGGCTTTTTAAAGTTGTCTAATCCATTTTCGGTTTAAAAATCTTTCATGTCTGGAAATCATTAGTCCAGAATAGCCTGTTCTGTATCATCCATATTTTCTTAACGATAAGTAACTCATACATGGCTAGTCAAGTGGGGAATGATCAGCATAATAGGAAATTTTTCGAGATCTATACATAATTTTTCCCACATACTGATGTCATAAAGCAATAGGAAGCAAGAATATGCATGTATATATACACATAGAGATCTTTAAAGACATATATGCATCTTTATACAGACGTACGTGTACATATATACATGCACACACACGCATCTATACGTTTATTTATTGATTTATTTATTTATTTTATATACGTATATTTAAAGGGAAGATCTTAGAAAGTGACATTTTTGCAGGAAATGCTGGTTTTGTGGCTTCGAGAGCTGCCATTCTTTTATTATGCCGAACTAGTGGGGGAGCTGCAGGCATAGATGAAGTAGATAAAAAAAGGCATTTGTTATGTATTTAAGAGGAAGAAAAAGATTGACAAAGAAGGCTAACTTTAGATCATATTTTATTTATTTTATTGAAGCATAATTGACATAAGTGACATTAGTTTCAGGTGTACAATATCGTGATTCAGCCTCTGTACCCACTGCACACATAGCTACCATCTGCCCCATACAACACCCTTTCGGTACCATTGATCGTATTCCCCGTGGGGTACTTTTTATTCCCATGATTTATTCCTTTGTAACTAGAAGTGTTTTTCTCTTCCTCCTTCTCACGCATTTTGCCCAACCCCTTACCCACCAACGATGGTGACAGCAACCATCAGTTTGTTCTCTGTATTTATAGGTCTGTTTCTGTTTTTTGATGATTCATTTGTTTTCCTAAACTCCACCTATAAGTGAAGCTGTGTGGTATTTGTCTTTCTCTGACTTATTCTACTTAGCATAACACCATCTAGATCTGTCTATGTTGTTGAATATGGCAAGATCTCATCCTTTTGTATGGCTGAGTAATACTCCTACACACACACACACCCAAGTCGTCTTTAGCCATTCATCGGCCGGTGGGCACTTGGGCCGCTTCTCTCTCTTGACTTTTGTAAATGATGGTCCAGTAAACATAGGTGTGCAGATGTATTTTCATATCAGTGTATTTGTCTTCTTTGGGCAAATAGTAGGGGGAATTACTGAGTCATCAGATATTTCAATTTTTAATTTTTTGAGGAACCTCCATACTGTTCTCCAGAGCGGCTACACCACTTTGCATCCCCACCGATGGTGCATGAGGGGTCCCTTTTCTCCACATCCTCGCCAACACTTGTTAGTTCCTGTCTGTTTGATTCTAGCCATCCTGGTGAGTGTGAAATGAGAGCTCATGATTGTTTTGATCTCCATCTCCCTGCCAATGAGTGATGTTCAGCATCTTTTCATGCGTCTGTTGGCCATCTGGATGTCTTCTTTGGAGAAATGTCTATTCGGGTCCTCAGCCCATTTTTAATCAGATTGTGTGTGTGTGCACGCACGTGCGTGTGCTGAGCTATCTAAATTTTTACATATATTTTGGTATTTATTGCTTATCGAGTGTACCATTTGCAAAAATGGTTGTCTTGTTTTGTTGTTTACGCAGAAGCTTATTATTTTGGTGGAGTCCCACTAGTATATTTTTGCTTTTTGTTTTCCTTGCCAGAGGAGACATATCTGGAAAAATGTTTCTATGGCTGATGTCAAAGAAATTACTGTGTTTTCTTCTAGCAGTTTTGTTTTTTGCGTCTCACATTTATTTTTTAAAATATTTTATTTATTTATTCGAGAGAGAGGCAGAGACACAGGCAGAGGGAGAAGCAGGCTGAGTGCAGGGAGCCCGACGTGGGACTTGATCCTGGGACCTTGGGGTCACGCCCTGGGCCGAAGGCAGCGGTAAACAGCTGAGCCACCTGGACTGCCCTGTGTCTCACATTTAGATATTTAACCCATTTTGAGTTTATTTTTGTACGTGATGTAAGAAAGTGGTCCAGTGTCCTTTTTTTTTTTTTTTTTTTTTGCACATTGCAGTCCAGTTTTCCCAGCACCATTTGTTGAAAAGACTGTCTTTCCCCCCACTGTGTATTCTTGCCTCCTTTGCTGGGATTAATTAACTGTATAGCTGTGGGTTTCTTTCTGGGCTCTCTACTCTGTTCCACTGATCTGTGTCTTTACTTTTCTGTGCTGACGTCATACGGTTTTGATTACTACACCTTTGTAGGTGTATCTCGAAATCTGGAATTGTGAGGCTTCTAGCTTTGTTCCAATTTCTCAAGATTGCTTTGGCTATCTAGGGTCTTTTGTGGTTCCGTACAAATTTTCTGATTATTTGTTCCACTTTTGTGGAAAATGCTATTGGTATTTTGATAGTGATTGCTCTGAATCTGTAGTTCGCTTTGGGTAGTATGGACATTTTATTTATATCTTCAAATTCTTTCATCAATTCTTACATCTTTTACAGTTTTCAGAGTGCAAGTCTTTCACCTCCTTGGTTAAATTTATTCTTGGATATTTTATTCTTTTTAGTGCAGTGACAAATGGGATTGTTTTCTTAATTTCTCTTTCGGAGACTATGTTATTAGTGTATTACATGCAACTGATTTATGTGTATTACTTTTGTATCCTGAATCGTATTTCTTTTTCTGGCGAATTTTAAAAATTTTGATGAAACCAATCTCTAATTAGAAGTATATTTATTAAAGAAAAAATATTTTGAAGAAGTAGATAGGATTCCCATAATTTAGAGCTAGATAGATTGTATTCTTGGTGTAAAACCTCGTTAAGAATTAACTGCTAGTATTTTTTATTAGGATTGTCATTGTTGATATTTTGGTTATATCATTCTCTGTTTTAAGAGATACACTCTCCCCATAAGTTCCATCATTCTTGGTGTGCAGTTCTGTTGGATACAAATTTCTCAAGGATGCTTATAACATTATAACAGCAATGTCTGTGTTATTTATGGTTTTTGAATGATAAAGATTATCAATTTTTAAATAGGAACCAAAATGTGAGTCTGTCCAGTTGGTTTTTAAACTTAAAAGAACTTAGGATAGTTTCCTAAGATGTCACCAACCACCTTTTAGGTGGTGTTAAGTCAAAATTTGAAGAAAAAAGAGCTGAGGGTATTTTAATTATACTACATGGCTTTAAAGTATTCAACATAAAAAGAAAATAAATAAAAATAAAGTGTTGAACATCAAAGTCATCCAGTGTTACAGTTTACTGAGCCCCTTTTTTCTTTGAAATTATAACTTCTATACAAGCAGTGTATAAATTAACGTAGTGATTCATATTCTAAAACTAAAACTCTTTCTTAATCCACAACGAAATCATAAACTTTGCAATTCGTATTCATTATGTATCAGCTGATTATTTATCTACATGGGAGATCCCCTCGTCTGTATGTTACTAGTCCTAAAATGTGAGGCTGCAGAAACACTTTGAATCTTGAGGGTAAATTAAAAAGGATGATATTTTAAAGCTGCTATGATCAGGTCACATGAGTCTACTCATGTCTTCACTTTTAATAAAATATCGTGTGTTTTTTTGTTTTTTTTTAAGAATAAGAGAATCTCTATATGCTTTTATAATTTACCAGGTATTTGTTTAATTTCTCTCTGCTTACGCTATATGGATCTGGTTAAAACTTTCATTCGATGAAGTTAGTTTGTGATTTCCTTTATAATAGAGTAAGCCACATATGGCTTATATTATGTATATTTGCAGTAGTCTGTAAACTACCTGAAGTCTGGGAGTAGGTCTTGTATATTCACCTTGCTAATCACAGATAGTGCCGGGTACTGAGAGGCTCAGTTGAATGGTTCTTTGGAGGAGTAAAAATGTAAAGGGTAAAGTTCTCAAAGAATCATTTGTGGTTTTTACTTCAGATGGTTTCATATAACCAGCACTCTTCAATTTGAATAAAATAGTACCATTTTACCAATTTCATTTATCTGCAAAAAAGAGCTTTAACCCCAGAGCACATGTTCCCATGAATGAAAATTTACACCTTTGAGCACAGGAGACACCATTTTACGATATCATCCAGCATTTGCTGGCATCTATGCCTCCCACCTGATTTATTTCCTCCCATCAAGCAAGCCTCCTGGGCCTCTAAAAAGGAGTCTTTCTGACAAACTAAATCAAATTAAAAGAGCTTCAAACTTCCAGAGGATCTGTGCTTGTAGAAACAACAAGAGGGAAAGCAATATGAAAATTTCTATCTGAGAGCCTGGTGTGCATACACATGTGTCTGTGTATGTGTTGGGATGGAAGTGAGGGTCATGGGGATTTTCAACTTAGCCAGAGCTTCCTGGCATAACGTGGTCGCCTATGCCTGTGATGCTCCTCAGGTATTGTGAGGAATGGGTCAGCAGCTCTTCTTGATCAGTCAGTTGTCTCTAGAATAAATCTCTCAGGAAATGATATGCATGTGTGTGAGGGCCAGGAGGGAAATTGAGGAAGAAAGCCTGTCAGGAGAGACATATGTTAGCAAGACATATATTTTATTGTTTTGATAAATTGAAGTCTATTTCTTATTGCTTGTATTTCAATAAAATGATTGGACTTAGGGCTAGGTGACTGCTATTCCCATATGTTTGTAGAGCTACTTGTTGAACACTGTCAACACGTCCACTCTGCTCAGGACATAAACTCAAACCGTGTTAGAGCTAGAGGGACTCACGTGGGTCTTCTAGTCCAGGCAACGTTCTGCACATGAGGATGGTAAACAGTGAAGTGTGTCGTGTGTGCCAAACACTGTAGTGAGGGCTTTGTGTGCATTTTCACATTGGGTCCTTCAGCCAGTCCTATGGCATCTCTTAGGCTGTAAATGAATAAATTAGCTTGGAAGGGTACATTAAGTGGCTTGAGATCTCCTGGTTACCACGTGGCAGAGCTAGGATTCAAACCCAGGCAGGCAGATTTCGGAGACAGTATTATTTAGGTGCAATTCAGTAACCAACGAAAGGTGAATGGTTGTGGTCTCTTCTCTGGTAGGACCAACGCTCCACCTGAGATGCTAGTGTCACGTGGGAAATGTGTCCAGCCAGGGAGCAAGAATTGGTTTTGTCTGGAAGGGCTGGAGAAGACTTTGAGATGGAGGAAATAGTTGAACTGGATCTTGAAAGACCTCTAGGAATTTGCAAGGCAGACAAAGGTATTAGGAGACCTGTCAAGTGTGTCACATGGTTGGTTCTAACAGTGGCGAGTAGTTCTGTGCGATTGAAGGAGGAAGTGTAGGGGGTGTTTGAGGTAACATGCAAGAGACGAGATCGGAAAGATAAGTATGGGCTATATTCTTACATCCAGATTTCCAGCCTTCCTGCCTCTGGGGCAGTCCCACTTTCCCCGTCCCCACCAGGCACTCACTGCACCTGGCGCTGTACTCAGCCTAAGGAATGAGATCCAGACACAGAGTGTCTGGATTAGAGCGTGAGTCTCAGGGATTAAAAATCAGGAATGGTATACAGAGTTGGGAGGGAAGATTGAGGTGGCTCAGTGAGGGATGATATGCCAGTGGTGAAAGAGATTCAAGCATAATGGACCAGTGCAGGACTTCTAACCCTGGACACTGAAGCTGATGGTGATGCTGTGAATAAAATGGAAAAAGTTGGAAGCAAAGGGAATCTTGAGGTCTCTAAGTTCATTTCCCATCGTTCTGTATTTTGATAGAAGGGAAACAGTATTTAGTAGTTTGTTTCACATTAGGGCTTAAACAGATTTAAGAGTTTGAAGGTATTAGAATGATGCATAATAATGTATATACGTGATTAGAAATACACGGGTGGTTTTATATAGTTACTCTTATAGCAGAGTTTCAAATCCTTTATAGTCTTGTATAGCTGGTAGAGCTTCCAGACATTATCTAACCAAGAAGACAATAATTTATTCCCAAAGACTCTTGTTTTGGTTTACTGCATTAAAAAAATAATAAATAATAAAAACTAACCAGGGAATAAAAATATTTAAAATTAAATTATTTAGATGGGCTCCAGTTAGCCTTCTTATCCACTTGCACCAGACCCTCGGAGCTCATTTAAATAAGCTTCCTGGTTCTAGCAGCCACTTGAATTTTATACCCCTGAGCTAATCCAGCCTTCTCATTTAAATGGTTGTGAAACTGGGTTAAATGATTTGCCTAGCTGCCTTGGGTGAAGCAAGGTCTAAAGGAGGAAAAAATAGTAATGAAGGGAAAAACATTTAGAAAACTATTCAGAAAAATGCATGACAGTAAGACACTTGTAAATAGGTTGGGCTATATTTTCCTGCTCTCCCCCCCACCCCACCAAAAAAAGCTCTTTTAATTTATTTTGTCAAATTAATGTAGGCTCGCCTTTAGTCCATATCATTGCCCACAGTGCCACCTCTTGGCAGAATGGAGCAATGATGAAGCTGCCTTTTTTCCCAGTAGGTGAAACTGCTTCTGTGCCTCTAAAGGAATCTGCAAGCAGCCATTAGGAAGGAGATTGTGTCCAAGGTCCAACTGACGTGGGAAACAAACCACTATATCCGCATATCTGCACAGGGATGTTCAACTCCGACAGTCAGAGGGGTGTAAGTCGGAGCAGGGAAGCAAAATAATTGACTTCCCAGGTCCACAGCTCCCCTGTTCCCACCCCCGGGGCGTTGAGGATTGTGTGTCTTGCTGCTCTGGGTTGATTACTGCCATTGAGAAACACCCAACCCCACAGGATGAGCTCACTTGAGGAAACCTTTCTCAGAGCCTTCATGTTCTCACATGAGCCATGAAGGGTCAACCAAGGTGTTCATTTAACTGAATGTATTTCATCTGGAAAAAAAAAAAAAAGTTAGTTTTACAAGAGTGGACAGTGCATTTTCCCTTTCTCCATTAAGGTGTGAGCTCTTCTAGAAAGGATGTTGTCTCTATGGGGCTCACATAATGCCAAGCAGAAAGTGCAATGCAATGTAGTTAAAGGTTTGATTGGATCTTTCAAACATGAGTCACTGTAACAAATATCGGTGTCTTTCCCAGTGCTGGTGTTCAAGCACACTCTCCTTGTCACGCACGGACAGACACACACTGGAGATGAGTGTAGTAACGTAGAAAAGTCAATGAGACCTCACCTTTGTCCTGCAGTTCATGCAACACTGAATAGAAACTCTAGACGACGTACTCGTGGGGTTTGTTAACGTGTTTAAAATCCAAAGTTTTTTTTATTTTTTAAAGATTATTTATTTATTCATGAGAGACACAGAGAGAGAGAGAGGGGCAGAGACATAGGCAGAGGGAGAAGCAGGCTCCATGCCAGGAGCCCAATGTGGGACTCGGTCCTGGGACCCCAGGATCACACCCTGGGCCGAAGGCAGATGCTCAACTGCTGAGCCACCCAGGGGTCCCTAAAATCCAAAATTTTAATCTGATCTTCCCCTTCTATAATCTGAGCTACTCCAGGTTTTTACAGGACAGAATGATGTATTGCTGGTGAGCTTCGTGCACTAGGGAGCCACTTTATTTCTCAGGGAGTCGGCATCTGATCATTTTGGGAGGTAGGCCGTACTACCAATGTTGAATCTACTGCCTGATTGCTCGGAGACCAGGCAGGGGGACCCCACCTTAGCCAGCAGAAGACTGGATCGGTGACATCCATGTCCACGAAGACAACACTGTCCACCCATTTCTTTTTTTTAAGGAAATTTTTAAATAAAGTTGGAATAATACCACCAACAGCATGCCCTCTTAAAGAAACCTGGCGGGATCCCTGGGTGGCGCAGCGGTTTGGCGCCTGCCTTTGGCCCAGGGCGCGATCCTGGGGACCCGGGATCGAGTCCCACGTCGGGCTCCCGGTGCATGGAGCCTGCTTCTCCCTCTGCCTGTGTCTCTGTGCCTCTCTCTCTCTCTCTGTGACTATCATAAATAAATAAAAATAAAAAAAAAAAAAAAAAAAAGAAAAGAAACCTGGCAAGTATGAAAGCAAGTTGAATTGATTTTGGTCAAAGGGCCATGGGGCCAAAAAATAAAAAAAATAAATAAATAAATAAATAAATAAATAAATAAATAAATATCCATTAACCGAGGAGAAAGGCCAAGGCTCAAAAGCAGAGAACAAATGGCAGGCTGGAGGACACTTGTTTGGGAGGCGAAGCTAGGAAGAGTCCCAGGAAGGAGGATTCTGAGGAGCTGAGGGCAGGAAGGAGCTCTAGTCATGGGGCTGGGCAGGCAGGGGCTCAACTCCTGTTGCCCAAAGATGGACAAACCCAACCCAAAGTGATGGGTCTATGAATTCAACAAGGTGGTAAGTGCAAGCAGAAATGATCACAGGTTCCAACTGTCCGGTTTTGCTCCAGATTTTTCTCCTCTCTCTTAAATGAGGTGCTCTAGAAGCCTCAACAGATTTGACAGATCCCTTAGTACTTGCAGCGTCAGCTGTGGACTCTTCTGGGGTTGACTGGGGTTAGCGTAGCAGGTGACCAGCAACAACCCAGGTCTCTTATCCTGACCCTGTCTGGATATAACTTAGCTAGTTTCTGCCTTTCAAAGACGGCACGGAGGGTCCTGCCAATAAAACAAAGTGTGCAGGGGACTGTGGACTCAGGGCTGCTAGCGCCTCCTGATCTGAGTGGCCTTGGGAGAAGGATCCAGAACCAAGGCCTCTGCCACATGTGCCAGACACACGTCTGCACCTTCAGGAAACTTGAGGCCATCAGAAGTCCACGGACTGGTACCAATGGGGAAACGGGTTATTCTGGGGTATGTTTACATGAACGACGTATGTTAGAGTGTATGAAAAGAATCTACTCGCTCTTGGTAGAGCTTTGTCCTTTATCATAGTGTAAACGTCCAATGGCTTATTTTTTGGCATGCCCCCCCTTTTTTGTAAAAAAAAAAAAAAAAAAAAAAAAAAAAACCTATAAATGTTGGACTTCCTTGTCTCCCAAAATGTAATGACGAACATATAACTTACATAAAGTGTTTGGTGACGCCTACTGCTTGCCACCGGTGTGCTGAATTCACCAGCTTTATGATAACCGGAGACCCACATGTGCAGAAGGACGGGCGTCTACTTCAAAAATTAACAGTGACTTTAAGAAGTCTTTTTCCTAAAGCTAGCGATTTAGCCTGTTAAAATATTTAGCTGTTCAATATTGGCTCCTTTAGCAGAGATAGTACCGTGCCAACACTCAGATGATTCCAGTTTGATACCAGAACCATTAGACGCTGCGTCACTTTCCTGTTGCTGCTGTAACAAATCCCACAAACCGGGAGGCTTAAAACTTGGCTGATGTATCATCTTACCAGTAGCTCTGAAGCCAGAAGTCTGAAACAGGTGAAAACCAAGGTGTCAGCAGGTCTGTGTTTTTCTGGAAGCTCTAGGGAAGAATCTATTTCTCGCCCTTCCCAGCTTCTAGAGGCACCTGTGTCCCTCGGCCCGTGACCCTACAAAGTGCCTAATTCCGACCTCCACTTCCAATGCCATATATCCTACTTCTGACTTGGACCCTCTTGCAGTGACCCTGGTGATGGGGCCCATCCACAGGCTCCAGGAGAATCTCCCTCTCCCAGATCCTTCCCTTAATCACATCTTTAGTAAAGGCACTTTGCCGTTTTGCCGTGTAAAGTAGGTCATGGCCATCTTTGGGGGCTCGTTATCCCCTTTCCTGCAGGTGCTTCAAGTACAAAGTCAGTTCTGTTGATTCCAATGATACTTTGATCACTACCCAGAATTAAATAAAGCCCTTGGAAGGTCTGTCAAATAAGACAAATCTGACCTTTCTGTGAATGCTATTATAAATTCAATTAAAAAGTTCAATATTGAAGATGAAGTTATTTGTTTTTGAGACGATCATGAATTTGGCAGAGCAGTTTCGTGGCAAAAGCACTGTTCTTACAAAATTAGAAAATTTATGGAGCAGAAATGTATTTGGAAACAGGTTGTGCTGCAAAAAAAAAAAAAAAAATGATGTGCTCATGATTGGTCACAATAAGCTGGAATGTTCTAATGGTAAAAATAGATGCCCTAGTAATCAAACTTTATAGGTACCCATACACAGAGTAGGGGAGCTAAAAACCTTCATGATGAAGCTGACCGGTTTTAAAAAGTTAAAAAACAAACAAAAACCCCTTCCCACGTAGCAATCCTCTGTCTGCTGCCTACCTTCAGGTGGGTTTAAAAATATGAGACCGAACAGGACTATCTTCAAAATTGACCCGAGTATCGGACACTGGTATTTAAGTAAATTACAAATCTGAGTTGTCGAAATTTTGGTCAAAAATTTTTTTTAAATCGTCTGTAATTTTTTAAAACGTTTCATTCTTTTTATTTATTTTTTATTAAGTTTTGTTCATCTTAATTCCATCATGGTTAACACACAGTGTTAGATCGGGTGCACGGTATAGTGATTTATGCTTCCATACATCACTACTCAAAAGTTCTCTTTATCCCCTTGACTTCACCCGTCCCTTACTCCCTTCTCTCTGATATGCTTTTTTTTTTTTTAATTTTATGTTATTTATTCATGAGAGGCACAGAGAGAGAGAGAGAGAGAGGCAGAGACACAGGCAGAGGGAGAAGCAGGCTCCATGCAGGGAGCCCGACGTGGGACTCGATCCTGGGACCCCGGGGTCACACCCTGGGCTGAAGGCGGTGCTAAACCACTAGGCTACAGGGGCTGCCCTGATATGCTTTATTTTAAATGAAAACCTTGAGTTAAGGTTACTTTTTGTGTCAACGAGGACATTTTTTTTTTTTTTAATGGGTGGGAACATACCTCCAAGTACGTGGTTCTGAAAGATACGTAAAGCATTCCACCCAAGAAAAATAGAATACACATTTTCTCCACGTAGACACAGAGGAATCCTCTGGTGAAATCACATATAAAGAGACATAAAAATATCACAAATTTAAGACTGAAACCCTATCAAGTGTATGTTCCAACCACAATGGTACAAGAGGAAAGATCAACAACAGAACAAAGTTGGAAAGTCTGCAGTGTAAATTGTAAATATTTAGTATGTAAATATTAAGCAGCATCCTGCTGCACAAGCAATGGGCCAAATAAGAAACCAAACGGCAAATTGTCTGAAAACAAAAGGAAACAATATTCCAAAAATTATGGGATGCAGCAAAAGCAGATGCCAGAGTAAAATTTATGCTATAAATGCTTATATTAAGAAAATTCAAATAGCCAGCTTAACATTGCACCACAAGGAACTGGAAAAAGAAAGAGCTTGGCAGAGACTTAGTAGAGGAAGGAAAAAGCAAAGAAAAATCAAAGCAGAGACCGGAATAAACAATAACGTGATATTGAAAGTAATGACCAGTTTTTCCAGAAAACCAAAATTGGCAGTGCTTTACCTACATTAAGAAAAAAGAAGAGGGTCAAAAACCAAAATGAGAAATGGCAAACAATACAACAGATAACCACAGAAATAACAGTATGATGACAGGTTACTGTAAATCATTACATACCGACAAATCAGACGACTTAGGGGAAAAACCAGATAATTCTAAACAGTTACCGTGATTGAATCCTGAGTGTTGAATCCAAGAAATAGGGAATCTTCTTAGACAGTAACAAAGAATGAAAGTTGGGTTAGGAATCAAAAATCTCTCATCACAGAAAAGCCCAGGAACACCTGTTTTCATTGGTAAATTCTGCCAAAAAAAAATGTTATGACCATCTTGATCAAAATCTTACAAATAATGGAATGGAGGGAACACATTCGAAATCATTCCACGAGGCCAGGACTATCCTGATACCAACTGCTAGAAATTTTTAATCAAAATATTTGATAAACTGTAAAGCAGAGAACTTAAGACTTCAAAGCTTTTAAAAATGGTAATTATTAAAATCAAAGCTTATGAGAAGACATGAAAATGTATGCTTATAAAAACATGCAGGGAATTGAAATTTAATTTTAAAATTTGAGAACTCAGATTTAATACAAGATTTAACTTGAAAAATCTGTGATTGCACTTTGAACTATTTTGACTTGTGAGACGAGTCTTTTGAAGCTTCTGTTTGGTAAATTCATATTTTGTATCAAACTATGAAATTAAGCAAGTACTGATTTTTTTTTCAAAAGAACAGTATAGCAAAACAACTTATCTAATGAACTTTATCTTTCAAAAATGTTTATCGATACAACATATTCTGAGGAGTCATTAGAGGAAAAGTAAAAATATCTTGATGGAAGTATTTACAAATTTCCATATGAAAACCTTGGACTTGAGGATATCCTCCATTTAAAAGCCTGCTCTAATCCATCCAAATAAAGATGCAACTATAGAAAAAGTATTTTTCAGAAATATGACCTCTATAGTAGTGTTAATTAAGAATGCCAACGATTACAAATTTAAGAACATTAAAATGTAACTTTGAAGAAGACCGCAGGAGACTTGGTGAAGAAATAATCCCATTTAGAAAAAATATATTCTTTAGGAAAATACCACTGGCCTGTGTTGGATACAAAGCGAGATACAAGCACATGGTCATGTACTAAGAATTATTATTATTGTGTGATTTTCCTGTTCAATGACAATAATTACTATGTGGGACTTTTTGTATTCAAATAATCAATGAACAGGATTTTTTTTTTTTTTAATTTGCTTTCATTGATGTGGGAACGTTCTGTTTATTTTAATGACAGTAAAATCTTTTTTGAATGTGACCATTTCATAGATTGAATATAATGAAACCAGTCAGGGGATCAGCAAATCCTTACTCAAGATGTTAGCTGGTTGACGATGTGAGTTTGCAGAGTCTCTCGCTCTGCAAACGTTGTGGGTCTGGTTCCTCAATTATGCTGCAATCCTGCGTACAAAGCCCTTCCCACAGTGTCCAGCTCAGGATAATCTCTTATTATTACCATAAGCAGCTTAGTGAGAGGCCTCCCGAGCCTCCTAACTTCCAGTAATGGGAACACTGTCATTACCTATAAGCTCAACATGGTTGTGTGTGATGTTTTATTTTTTAACCTATTCCGTAAATTCTTTTTTTTTTTTTTAATGTTTTTTTCTTCCCTTGCCCTCTGTGATATTTCCTATCGACGCTCTTTATTTTCTTCTTTCAGGCGTTTCCTATCCATCCCACTTCTTTCCAAGCATTGTGCAGCAGACACTAGGCTTTCTCCCGATTCCTTCAGGTCGTGCTGGGAGCCGGGACGGGCTCACCTACGCAGTGGCTGTGGCCCAGCACTGGGTGTGCAGATGAGCAAGAAGGGAGGATGATGTCCTGCGGAGCTCTGTTCGCCTTGCTACCCTGACCCCTAACCCTAACCTCTAACCCCTAAACTAACTAACCCCTTACCTTTGGTGCAGGGGAGCACCCCCCCCCCCCCCACCAGCAACAGCCTGGGAGGCCCTTCACTGTCTACACCAGCCCTTCCCCATCCTTGTCAAGATGGTCTTCCAGACTCCAGAACAGTGTCCCTGCATCTCCCCCTCCACCCCCCACACACGGTGGCCTCACTCCTTGGCTCTGGGCTTTGATGTTGTTCTTTGTGACTTAGGGGTGTTGAGTTCAAAGCCTTTTTACTTCTTGGCCTTCGCGGTTCTGCTGCATTTTCCTGACCGGCTCCTCGCTGTGGCTCAGAAGATTTCTTCCTAGAACATCATGGGTTTGACTTTGTTTTTGCAACCACAGTCCCCTTGACCCCTTGCTTCTCCCTGCTGTTGGACAGAGTCATCCTTCCATACGACTCCGTGAGTTAGGACCTCAACGCGCTAGTGCTCCCTGTGCATCCTCTGCGAGGCCTCCCTTGCCTGTTTGTGATCAGAATCCCATCGGCCATCTCAGTGGCTTTCTCCTTAGAAATCTTCCTGTGTTCACCCTTACAGAAGCTTGGGAGCTTCATGTCCTTTAGTCAGTGCATTCTTTGTAGTTTTGATTTTTTTTTTTTTTAAGATTTTATTTATTGGAGAGAGAGAATGAGAGAGCACAAGCAAGAGGAGGGGGCAGAGGGAGAGAGGGAGAAGCAGACTCCCCACTGAGCAGGGAGCCCCACGTGGGGCTTGATCCCAGAACCCGGGGTCATGACCTGAGCTGAAGGCAGATGCTTCCCTGAGGCCCCCCAAGGAGCCCCAGTCCTTGAGTTCTCACTAATACTCTTATCTGCTTTATTGTTTTCTGGAGTTTTGTTACTCAAAACGGGGACCATGGACCAGCAGCATCAGCATCATCTCAGAGCTTGTTCGAGATTCAGAATCTCAAGATTTGGCCCAAATCCGTGGATCAGAATCTGCATTCTAATATTTGTGCATGTTGCAGCTGGAGAGGCACTGTCCTGGGGCACCGGGAGGCCAGGGACATCTGTCCTCTGTCTCTTCTCTGGTGTGCCCGACAAACTCTGAGGAGACCTGGTTGGTTCCAGGTGGACCCGACGTATCAAGAAATAGACTATGGGAATGCCATGCTTGGAAGGAATGACGGAGAGGAAGATGTGTAGATAAAGACCATGGAATTTATCACTTTAGACATTCCAGATGCCCACACTTGTGTTCCTTAATTTATTTCTGGCTACGTGGTACTGATGATGCGATTTCTGATGGTGGTGTCGGTACTAATGGCTCCTTCCATCTTATCAAAAGAATCTGCATTTCAGTGAGAATTTGCATATATTGCAATTGGAGACGTGACATTCCAAAGCAGCGTCTTCCTAAGAGCTGTCACGTGGAGATAGTTACCTGCGTCAGAGCCTGTGCTAAATATGAGAATAATAGAACAGGATAAAACAAAATATATAGAAAGATCGGGTTGTGCCAAGCGTGTAGTAAAGGTAAGTGTTGGTTGGGAGTTTCTCTCAGGCATGTTTGTGTGCGTTGGACCGTGATATATTTTTTTATTATTATTATTTTTTTTTATTTATTTATGATAGTCACACAGAGAGAGAGAGAGAGAGAGGCAGAGACACAGGCCGAGGGAGAAGCAGGCTCCATGCACCGGGAGCCCGATGTGGGATTCGATCCCGGGTCTCCAGGATCGCGCCCTGGGCCAAAGGCAGGCGCCAAACCGCTGCGCCACCCAGGGATCCCTGGACCGTGATATAAACTCTATTTCTTATTGTGGGTGAGCATGGTTGATAAGAACCATCTAGACAAGCTTGCCGGAGCAGATACGGAATCAGGCTGCGTCCGTGTGTTGGCTTTCTGGGATCTCCTGTCATCTCTGCCCTCACGTCTGCCTGGAAGTCCACCTGGGAATCCGTTTATTTTATCCTCATGCCTGTGTCACTGTGAGGAAGCAAAAGCAGAGCTGTGACTACACGGGGGTTCCTTACTCAGGTGAGACAGAAACAGAATCCGTCTCGTTGTGGATGGAAGTGCTACCCAGTGGTCTAAGCAGAGCTGTTAAAACTTTTCCAAGAACTACTCTTGAGACTCTAGGCATAATAACTCAAGCCTATAATTTTGGAGTTTCTTTGAAAGCAACTTTTCCTCTAAAATTCATGTGGAATCCCATGAAAGGGCTTTCAGAAACCAGTAAGAACAATTCAGTAGGAACGTGGGGAAAACCCTCAGATTGCCACGTCACAGAAGCATAGCCAAATAGTCAAATAACACGGCAAGAAGCTCACCAACATGCATTTCGAGGGAAATGAAACGTGTAGGTTAAAGCCACAGCTACGCCTGGGGAGGTGCAAGGCGTTGAATGTAGCAGGTGCACAAGACGCAACAAAAATGACCTGGGGCCTCCTGTCAGGTGCAATGTATGCGCTGAAACTCGTTTACCAGGTTGACGGAAAGCCATGATTAATTACCATGGGACAGAGGTAACGTCAATTTTTTACCCCCAAAAAATGGCTTTTTATGATGGATTTCAGGCAGGCTGGAAATCCTTCTTTTGGTCCACCTCTGAGAGTGCTGTGGGTCCGGTTGAGATCAAGATAGAAAGTCAGGTGGTACATGTTCTTGCGGGGCTCAGAGGAGAGACGTTTTCAAAAACACTTAGGAAGAGGACTTTGAGGGTGTGGGCGGTGGTCTTTATGCTTCTCGACACCCGGGTGATCCCCAGTCAGGACCTCTCATAGCCTTTCTATGTTTTGAACATCTTGTGGATTGTATCTTCATTTTTTCTCGCTCCGGACACATTTTTCTCTCTCCTCTAGGCTCATACCATTCTACGAGCGATTTTCTAAGGTGCAAATAGGGTTTTATTGGGCCTGTAAAATTCTTGGCCCCGTGCCTTCAGATAAAATCTCATCTCTTTAGAATAGTTGCAATTCCCATCTCAAACCTCACCTTCTGGGGTCTTCCTCATTTTACTATTTCTTCCTCTCCTTTGCCATTCTTTTACAAATACTTCTCCTTTTCCTGGCAAATACATTTAGCTGGAGTCCGTCTGTCCTAGAACCTCATTCTAAAATCTTATTTTTTATTTTTTTATGGGTAATCAGCCTATAATGTTAGTGTTAGGTGTACAACATCATGCTTTGACATTTGCATATATTGTTAAATAATTACTACGATACGTTTTGTTACCAACCATCACCACATGTACTTACAAAACATTTTTTTTCCCCTGATGAGAACTTTTAGGATCTATTTTCTTAGCAACTTTCAAATGTTTAATATGATTCTGTTAACTCGAGCCACCATGCCCTGCATTACATGACCAGGACTTAATTATCTTAGAAGTTAGTACTCTTTGACCCCCCCTTCTGTAAATTTCAACTTTACAGAAACATTGAAAAAAAATAGAATTAGATAAAAAATATTATGAATAACACCCATATACCTTACCCAGATCATCAGCTGTCAACATTTTACTGTATCTGCTTTATCCTTTGACGATATTCTTTACACGAACACACAACCACACACAAAGATTTTTTTGTGGATATATTTTTTATTTTCCCTGAAGGAGTTGAGGGTAAGTTATGTCTGTAAGGGCCCTTGCTTGACTCCAAAATACTACAGTGTGTGTTTCATGAAGGTAAGGATATTTCCTTAGAGAACCACACTGCAGTTATCAGTAAACTTCGCTGTTGATATAATACTTTCATTTAGTCTGGAACTTACTTTTCAACTCTATCAGGTGACTAATGACCACCATTGGGGGACTTTCCCTCTTCCAAGTTCAGGATTCAGTCCAGGACCAGGCATTACATTTAGCTGTCACGTTTCCCTCCCCTGCATTAATCTGGGACATTTCCGAAGCGTTTCTAAGTCTTTTATGACGTTGTTCAAAGAACCCGTCCCCTTCCCTTTTTAACATTTTTGTATTATGATTTATTTAAAGATTTTATTTATTCATGAGAGACACACAGAGGCAGAGACACAGGCAGAGGGAGAAGCAGGCTCCATGCAGGGAGCCCGATGTGGGACTCGACCCCAGGACTCCAGGGTCACGCCGTGAGCCAAAAGAAGTCTCTCAACCGCTGAGCCCCCCAGGTACCCCCCTTCCCTCTTTATAAATAGAGGGTTGGTACAATCACTTCTCAAATCTTTCTTTTATCAATAATTACAAGCATTTTAAAACAGTAAATAAATATTACCATGAACCCCATAGAACAGTCACTTTGCTTCAACAATTATGAACTTCTTGTCCTCCTTATCTCATTCATACTTCCTAGTGGTACAACTATTCTTAAAAACTTTACAGCTGAATGCATTGCATGTACTGTAAGTTGTCAGTGTCATGTTTGTATGTGTGTATATGTAACAGAAATGCTTATTTTTGTACCTAAAAAAGATGTGGCTGAGAGTGTCTGTAGTTGCTTTAGCCGTAGATGCCAAAAACTAGAGACGATGTTCAAACACCGACCACATGTCCTTCATTAGTAGAATGGATGGACACTCTGCGGTGTCGTAGTAGGACGGGTGGTATAAGCTAGGAAAACCAATAAACTAGTATTACCAACAAACCCATGGTGGAACTCATAAAACTGAACAAAAGGAGCTAAAACAAATGATTCTGGTGAAAACCCAGTCAGAAGGAATCTATGGTGTCAGAAGTCAGGACAGAGGTGACTGCAGGGAGGCAGGGAGTGTGGGAGGAGTCACGTTACCATTGCCATCATCGAGGTCATTAGGAATGCTCTGTTCCTTGACATAGTTGTGGGAACATTTTTTTGGTCTATTTCATGACAATTCTTTGAACTATACAATTTTTGCAATTCCTTGTGTGTATCAGTAATCTGATACAGATTACTTTTTAAACATGTATACAAAGTTTATCGTATATCCCTTACTATACCTCTGTTTCTTTTGGTTTAAGGTTGAAGTATCAAATCATAAAAAGTACAAAACCCAATTTTTACTTCTATTAAGTGGTTAAGATGCTGCTGCATTAAACCTACAAAACCAGAACAATGATGTAAAGCGACAGGGGTACTAGCACGTACTGGGCTTTGCATTCAGATGGTTTCTCTTTGCTGTCTTATTGACAAAATGTTTTGAGTGCTCTGCTATAGATGGGTGAGAGGGCATAGACTTAGTGTTTTCGCTGCTCCCCAGCCATACAAGACTAACTGCTTCAGCCCACCGCTGGCGGAAACGTGGATATGTCTATCTTCTGCTAATGGATCCAGTGCTTGTGTCATAGTGTAAAACAAATGCTCCCTCATCTCTTTTGCAATCTTGCAGAAATACTCCATCCCAATCTACATGTCATTTTTTTATTACATGCATAAAAATGTTTAATTTTGTCTCAACGTCAGTGGCTGAGAGTGTTCAGCTTGGAAAAAAAACAAAATATTTGCCATTAAAATGGACTCTGCAAGGCATTCTCACAAATTTGTATAATATTTCACACATGCAGTGATACAGTCACACATGCAGGCATCCGGGCGTCCACCATCTAGCTGCAACCTACTTTAATGACGCTCTTGCATATTTGCTGCAAGCCTTTGTTACATTAAATGAAATTTGGGGCGCCTGGGTGGCTTGGGCAATTGGGCGTCTGGCGTAGGCGCAAATCATGATCCTGGGGTCTTGGGATTGAGTCCCACATCAGGCTCCCTGCTCAGTGGGGCATCTGCTTCTCCCTCTTCCTCTGCCTACCACTACCCCTGCTCATGGTTGCTCGCTCTCTAATAAATAAATAAAATCTCTTTAAAAATGAAATGTAAAACCCAGATTCTTTCAAAGCCTCCTCTTTGCTGTCCTGTTCCCTTGACCTGTCTTTCCCCGTCCCTCCAAGGGCAGCTCTCCTGCAGTTAGTACATAGCTTCCTGGTTCTGAAGTGGGTCTTCTTTCCTTAGCTTTGCAACCGTGTGTCTCCGTGCATATGCCTGAAGATGAGGTTGCTAGGCTGAGTCATAGAAAATCCACATCATTATCCTCTTGGGTCCTGCCAAATGGCTTTCCAAGGGGATGTACAAATTGCACTCTTACAAGCAGTAAATGGGAGTTCTTGTGTCCCTGCACACCATCCAACACATGGTTTTAGTGGACAGTTCAATTTTGGCCGTGAGTTACTGTTTATGGAACGACCTGGATTGATTGACCTTAGCTGCATTTATACCTATTTGACTTTATTTTATCGTGGAAACAGCACATAACATGGGATCTACCCTCACATTTTTAAGTGTACAGTGGGGTATTGTTGAGTTTGGGTATCATGTGGGACAGTACATCTCTAGAGCTCCCACATCTCGCTTGGCTGTGACTTTATTCCCTGCTGATTAGTCACTTCCCATCCCACCTCCTCCCAAGCTCCTGGCAACCACCATCACGAACGTTCATTCTATGAATGTGACTATTTCAGATACACGATGAAAGTAGAATCAAGTACTATGGGCCTTTCTGGGACCGGCCTGTTTCCACATGACGTTCTCAAGGTTCACGCATGCTGTTGCAGATTGTGGGCTTCTCTGAGGCTGAATGCTATTCCACTGTGTGTAGGAGGTACTATGGACCCTTCACCTGTTCCCCTGCTGATGCACGGTGACTTTGTTCAGAGTCACGGGTTGACACCTGCAAATAATGCTCCAGTGAACATGGGAGTGCTGATATCTCTTTAGGATCCTGACTTCCGTCTTTTTGTATGATGGATAAGAAGTGGGATTTCTGGAGCATGGGCTAGTTCTATTTTTAATTTATTTTTGTGAAATCTTTTTTTTTTCCTGCATAGAAAATAGAATTGAACCCCAAATGTAAAAACTTGCCCGTCCCAGGATGCCTTGATGGTTTAACTGGTTGGGTGTCCAACTCTTGGTTTTGGCTCAGGTCATAGTCTCCTCTGGGTTGTGGGGTGAGGCCCCACCTTGGGCTCCATGTTGGGCATGGAGTCTGCTTGGGATGCTCTCCCTCTCTTCTCCCTACCCCACTTGTGTTTTCTCTCTCTCTCTCTCCAAAAAAAAACCCCTAAAACTGGCCTGTCCCTTATTTCCAAACATGCAAATGCATATCTTTATAATGCATCAACCATTTAAAACTATATCCCATGTTGATAAGAGTCTATCTTTTAAAATAAGTATCAGCATCCCATTTTTTTTTTTTTTGCCATTCTGCTTGCTATACTCTTTTTTTTTTTTTTTTTTTTGGACACCTCACGATTTTCTGATTCCATGAGAAGCCCTGGTGCTGCCCCCAGCACTTCCCTCTGCAGCCCTGGACCCTGGGCCTCCTGGGAGTGAGATGAAAGTCACTGATGTGGTCAGACGAAGGTGAATGGAAAGGAGGGACGGAAGCTACCTCTCTCGCCCACGAGGCAGTCTCACTTGAGTAGCGGGAGCAACCTGATGCTGCACTGAGCTCTGGTGAGGGGCTCCACCTGGGGGCTGGTGAGGATGATCCTGTCACCCGGAGTGTGCACACACTGCCTGTCATGGTGCTCTCAGCACCTCTAGAGGCTGGCACACATTCATGCTCCCACCCAGGGTGTGGTGATCTGTGGCACCTCCAGAAAACCAGGCTCAGCGGAGCCCTTGCCTGTCACTCAGCAGCCTCTTTGAGTACCTTGCTACCCACAGAGGTTCTAGGTGGTGCTCATTTCCACTCCAATCACCTCTTTCTCCTTAAAAGGATCACCATTAGTCCTCTTCCTTGGGCTCCTAGTGCCTGAGGCCTAGCTTCAGTTGACAGCCTGGTCCTCATCTGTGTCCTAACCCCGATTCCACCAATTGTTTCTCTCGAAGCAACTCTTCCCTGCTCCACTCTCCTCTGCAAACTGAGCTTTAGTCCTTCTTAAGTCTTTCATGTGGTACGTCAGTTAGGATGGTCCTCTGCCAATCTCTTGGACTTCTTTTCCTGGATGCAAAAATAGCTCACACAGCTCTAAAGAATTCATCTTCAGAGACGTAATCTTTCTGGCACATCTGTTTTTATTGGATGGGAAAATCTTGTCTAGGAACTCTCTCTTAGAGTTTCTCTCATAGCTCATTGATCAGAGCCACATCACATACCCATCTGCTCTCTACACCCCCGCCCTCCTGGCATGGGGTTTAAAGTACCTACCATGGGTTTAGATCCGGGCTTGGGCCAAATACAGCGAGCTGCCCATTTCCTAGGGGCCAGGAGCTAAGAGCGCTTCTTACATTTCCAAATGGTTGGGAAAAAAAATCAAAATAATAATATTTCATGTCATGAAAATTACATGAATTCAAATTTCTGTGTCCCTAAATCGTTTAATTGGAACGTGTTTACCTTCATAATTTACATACCGTCAATCTTTTTTTTCCCTGTTACAATCACAGAGTGGACGATCTGAACTGACACTGCACAAGGCTGCGAAGCCTGAAATACTTCATCTCTGGCCATTTACAGAAAAAGTTGACTCACCCCGGCTCGGATCACACCCCTTTCCGTCTCTTGGGGAAGGGCTCACTCTCCCTGAACACACTGCTTCCCGCAAGATTCTAGAACAAAATCAGGGTTCCATCAGCAGCCACCCTGGAGGGATGCCCTGACTATTGTGAGAGGCCTTATTGGGAATATCATCTTTGCTAACTTGTTCCTCCACTGATGCTTGGCCTCTGCTCTTACACGCCCAAATCGTTTTTGTATATTGCTGGCAAAATGACCTTTCTAGAATATCCTTATTAACATGTCGTTTTTCTGCTTAGCCCTTCCTCACCTGTCAAAGAGACCTTTGTAACACCTGTAGATGCATCTCTAATTGAAATGTAAGGAACCGCTCGAATATATTCTAGTTTACGATCTTCAGGTATCTGACCACAGAGTGCTAACGTATAGGTTCTGGTCGTGGGAGTTCTTGTCACATCTCTACAAATGGTTTCAATTAGCAATCAAAGCTGAATGCTGCGTAGGTGTCTTGGTTGGAACCAAATCCTTATTGTTCCATATGACCTTAACCCCCTCAAATCTAAGTTAAAATTTAACAGGGGGGAAAATAATCTCATCAAAAGGTCTAGTGCTTTCATTTATAAGACAAGGGCATGGCCATGAGGTCGTGTTCTGTTCTAGAATGTTGAGATTTCCTCTGTGCGTTGTCATTAATGCTTCACTGAGTCGTACACATCTAAAAAGAAGGGAAGTCCTTGAGTCCTGGAACACATGTCAACCAAATTGATTGATTCCTTTCTGCTAACATTTCATCAGTTTCACAGCACATCTACTAAATAAGCAGTAGTTCATTTTGAATTAGAATAATGATGAACTGGTCATTCATGGAACATATCCTGGATTTTGATTCCATGCCTTACATTAAACTTGTTCTTTTTCGGTTCACACAAAATGAGTCACGACCCTATTAGTAACAGGAAAGGAGATGGGCCCGTGTGCAAAAGTAGAGAAACTTGGAGAAAACAGTTCAGGCTTATCTCACAGGCCTGGCAAAGGCAAATGTGAGTTAACTTTTATCAGCTGCAGAAGATTCAGAGCATCTCAGAGCAAAATCCTTGGGTGTCCATGCTGTTGTGTATGTGTTATTGGTATCAGTGTTGAAAAGTGTGAGTCATCACTCTATTTAAATGCTGTTGCTGAAATGTTGGGCAGTGCTAGGAATGTAAGCTCATGGAAAGAACATGGAAATTGTACCAATTGTTCTTTTTAAAGATTTCTTCTAGCCACTCTTAGCACATGACGGGGGTGGGAGGCAGAGTGGGGAAGAAAACCTCATCAACTCTTCTGTTTTGATTGTTTGATTGTAAGCTTAGAGAAGTTAGCAGAGTATGCATCTGAGCGATGCGTTCTATAACCATTTGTTTTCTGTTTTTAGTCTGCTGCCATTTAAACAATTGATTGTATCATGTTTTAAATATGAAATTCATTAGTAATACAAGTAAGGAAGAGGCTACTAAAAGGGAGAGCTTTCTTAGTCTTCTGTCATTTCTCGGAGTTTGTTTTTAAGGAGGAGAGGTCCAAAGATTACAGTGAATAAAGGAAAGGTTCTGAACTACGGACTGACCACTCACCATTTTTAATTTTGTTGGGAGTGACTCTGGCTGTAATGTCCTTCAAATAATATGTCCCCCAAACCTGCAGCGTCCAGAAGAATGTAGTCACACAAAACAAAGAAGACAGTCACTTCAAAAGAAGTATTTCCCTAGTGTAAGTGGAGGAAGAAGCTAAATGAAGACATTTATTTTGGTGAGCATTTTTTTTTTTCAGAGATTTGGGCCAAGTAGGAGAAAGTTAGATGGTACGAACTGAGAACATCGAGTTGTACGTCGTTTCCACCGTGGCTATGCTGACATATTGAATACCAGCTGCCAGACGCAAAGTCCATCATGGACTGAACCCTGTGAAAACACCTGCTTCCAAAGTGAACTTTGGTCCATAGACTCATGGTATTTGAATCTTGAGAGCAGCCTCCACTGTGATAACAGATGTTCAGGATTAGAAGTGAAACCACAGCTGCCCTGGTGTCTCACATGCATGCAGCCCAGAGCACATGTGAGATGTTAGAGCCTGACCGTTCCCATGAAAGAGCAAGATGCCTCTCCCAGAGCAGCTGGCATTGTGGACATTCTTCCACGGAAAGAACAGACACAACAAGCTACTGTCTTGAGTTGACAGACCTTGCTGACACAAGAGCTCGTTAGGAATACAGGAAGTGTGTTAATTTTTTTTTTTTTAACTCAATACTCCCTCACTGTACAAATCATTGGATAGGTCAGTAAACAACTTACCATGGACATGATTAAAGAACACTTAGATCTAGTATTTTCCCTTGGGAAAAACCTATGCATTATATCTACAACTAGAATCAAGAATAAAAGCAGAGCTTTTCCTTTTCGGAAATGATAGATTCCTTTAAAACCTTCAAATAAGAAAAAAAAAACACCTTAATATTCAGTGTCTGACCTTTAAATTTGAGGTGTGTATATAAGTCTTGTGATACACTATCTAGGGAAGGAGATACACTTGATGATATCTAGGGAAGGAAAGATGCCTGTGAATTGCTTGTCCGTGGTATTTTTTTTAAAAAGATTGATTGATTGATTGATTGATTGATTTGAGAGAGAGATGAGAGAGGAGGCACAGAAAGAGAAAGAGAAGCAGACTCCCCACTGAGCAGGAAGCCCAACGTGGAGTTTGATCCCAGGACCCTGAGATTATGACCCAAGCCAAAAGCAGATGCTTAACCCACTGAGCTACCCAGGTGCCCCCATCCATTTGTTTGAGGGCATTGTCTTCTCTTGTTGATTGGTAAGAATTCTTTATATTTTTCCAACCATAGTCTTTTGCCAATTGTGTATCCTCACTCTCTCTAAAGTGTGTCCCTTTTCACTTTAAAATAATAAGGTCTTTGGTTCTATAGAAAGCTTTCTAATGGTAATTTAAATGTAGTTTTAAATTTTGAGTAAAAAAAAAAATCAATCTTTTATTTTATGGTTTGACCTGTTTTTAGCATCTTGTTTAAAGAAATCCTTCTCTATTCAGAGCTATCATAAAGATGTTCTATGTTTTCTTCTAAAGGTTTAGATTATGGCTTTAATTTTGTCCTGCACATTCCAAATTGCTTTGATCCACATGCAGATGGCTGAAGTGGAGAAGAACAAAAGAATTTATAAGGCTGTGGTCCCCTTCATATGGGGAAGACCCACAGGTAAGAGAAGGCATCCAGTGCAAATGCAAAGAAAGGAAAAATCAATTAAGTCAAATTATAGGTGGTTCTATTGTATGAGTGGAAGGAGATGGGCTTTAGGAAGAAGGAGTATGTGAAGCCATGTGGATCTGATCATATAAGGCCTTACATCTACTTCGAGGAGTTTGGTTTTTACATTGAGAGGAGTAGTGGGCAGTTGTAGGGTATCAGTCAAGAGTAACACCAGCAAATACATATTTTTAAAAATCAGTGTCTGTAATGCAGGTGATGGGTTGGAAGGGCCAGCATGAGGCAAGACAAAACAGGTAGGAGTTGGGTAATAATCTGTGGTTGAGTTGATGGCACTGAGATCAATGTTGGGTCCCTCTCCATATCCCATATCTCCAGAATTGGAGAAAAGTAAGTAAGTTCAAGGTAAATTTAGAACATAATCAGATTCCCTGCAGTGCCAGTCAGTGGCTTCAACTATTACGTCCCCCTCCCCAAGAAGTTAATGATCATGAAAGGGAATTTAGAAGTTCCACCCAGGACCCATCCTTGCTTTGAGAAACATCTCATAATTCATTGAGCAGCATGTTAATCATGAGCGTGGGACGGGTTTGGAGAATCTATAAAGTCAGCAGGGAAGAAAATAATCTGCTAAAACCCAGGCCCACAGAGTGGCCATCCCACAGACCTGTAGGCACCGCTTGCCTGTCTTTGTGCTCTTCTTCTATCATCCAGAAGCAACTTTCTAGTCTCTCCAGCAGGCCATCGTGGTGCACGGACTCCTAACAGACATCCACTGGGTTGACAAACTGCTTAGTGCTACAAACGTTTCAAAACCTGAAAGTTTAATCATCCACACATTAGTGTCAGCCTCTTAGTAAGATTGTTGGCTGAAATCTGCAGTGAAGGAGAAGGAGAGTTTCCCTTTACAGAAAAGGAAGGGAAACCACTTTGGAAGTATTAGGAATTGAGAAAAATATATATGAATGTATTTCTTGTGTGAGGATGTAAATCCGTTTGAGATCCTAGTTCTCAAGGGATAAAAGAAAATGAAATTCTGCATTTTAGAGAGATGCCTACGAAAGAATTGATCTGAAAGTGGACAAACAGCTTCCTCTGTATCTTCTTCTTTTTTATTTCATCCTCCTCTCCATGTTTTATTTTTGTGTAATTCCATCATCACCTTCCTGAACTTGGAATTTGGATGTTTTAATATCCTCGAAGTTCAGACTGTTGAGTGTATAAAACTCCCAGAAGGTGAGTCTGGGAGTTAAAATACGATATACATAATTATTCTATAGAGGATCATACATTTTAAGTCCCACACATCAATTTAAGAAGTAGAAATTTGAAAAAGAATTCGATTTATAATTTGAGTAATCGTATAATCTCTTCTTAATGTAGTTGAGGTCCTGTAGGAGCCTGTCTTAATTTGAGATGGAAATTGCTCTGTCCATTCCCTATGTAGGGGAATCTAGTAGTACATTATAGGATATGTGATACATCCACTGTGTGCTTTTTCCTATAGATCAGTGGTTTTCATCCTGAGATCCATGAACCCAGTGAAATCACGTACCCAGTTTTGTGAGGAAATGTGCAAGTGTGGGAAGCATGCAGAGACACAGAACACCAATTTCGTGGTCTCCCCTTCCCCACCCTCAGTCTACTGATCTGGTCTGAGGATTTCCTCTTAACATTTTCAGTGTCCTTCTTCTCTGGAAATACTTTGAAAGTATTATTTGAAAGTATTATTTGCTTGTGATGATTGCTTACGAAGGCACTGGTACGACTTCTGTAAGAACTATGGTGTTACCTTCTATCCCCATTTCTATTGGTCTGGGCATTATACCCCCTGGGGTGGCCCTAGATTAGCCCCAGCAGCCCAGAACAACAGAGTCTTCTCTCCTTGATTAATCAGACAACCGGGTCTAAAATTAAAATTGCAAAGAATATGTGTGTCTCTACGTGTACATGGGTGTATATGTGTGTGTGTGTGTGTGTGTAAATATATACACAGTTATACGTGATTTTTTTCAAATGCCTCAACTGAAGTTGACAATTGTTTTTCACTTGGACATAACCTAGATAATGATTTTCATATCCTGTGTCAATTTGAGGCAATAAAAAAAAAAAAAAAAAAAGTAGGTGTCAAATGATGAGTTGGCTTTAAATTGACCTTGCCAGTTTGATTAAAAAAAATCCATTGCTAGCCTGGTTTGTGCAAAACTGAGGCAGAGGTTGGTGGCTGTGCTTTTTCCCGAACCCCTGCAGGGGAGAATCGAATTGAAGGCATTCTTTAAAGTTACCATCTGAATCAGGTGTAATATATAATTCATAAACCGTTCTTATAATTACCTTTTATGAGAAAAACACTATTACTGAGTAGTTTGTAAAGACGTACCTCCTCATTATCTAGCTTGTACACATGTAAGCTTTGAGATGGTCGATTCCCAGGACAGATGTATATGGTTTTTCTCCTCTCAGTATCCCTGGCTCTTTATTTCATCTTAAGCAGATCTGGCTCCGTGTTACCTGCTATAATGAATCTACACCTCACCTTGATAAATCTTCTCGTTAAAAATGTATGTAGGCTCCCGCCCCTCTCCGAGGCATGTGCAAAGCAACAGAAGGAATAGAAATTTTGAACAAGAAACTTGGACCAGAGCAACAAATCTAGTGGGAGCTCTAATGAAAGTGTCTGTTTATTGAGCTCTTGTGTCTATTTTATGTAGTGTCCATTATAACCCAGTGAGTGGGATTGTTACCCTCCGGGTGTTGGACATGACAAAACCCAGTAAGGGGCAGCTGAATTACTTGCATTGCCAGCACTCAGCAGGGCCAGGTTGTAGGCTCACAGGGTCATCCTGAGGACACAGGTGAGGTACTGGGCACAGGGCAGCATCGCTCGCTCCAGGAGTGCAAGGGGCTGCTGGAGGATCCATGGCAGCCCCTCTTTGCGCTCAGCACCCTGCCCGTGACTGTACTCTAGATCCCGGCTCACATGGCTGTGTACTCATCCCTATATCACGTCTCTTGATGTTTTTATTTGTGTGGCAATCGTGAGGTTGACTTAAAGTATCCCACTTATGGGGCACCTAGGTGGCTCAGTCTGCTAATCATCTGCCTTTGGCATGATCACAGGGTCCTAGACTTGAGTCCCACATCAGGCTCTCTGCTCAGCGGGGAGCCTGCTTCTCCCTCTTTCTGTGCCCCTCCTCCTGGTCATGCTCTCTCTCAAATAAAATCTTTAATATATATGTGTGTGTGTGTGTGTGTGTGTGTATATATATATATGTATTTAAAATATATATTTTAATATTTTTAATATATATTTAAAATATATTTATAATTTTAAAAATATATATCTTTACAATATTTATAATTTTAAAAATATATATCTTTAAAATATATAATTTAAAAAATATATATCTTTAAAATATATTTATAATTTAAATATATATATCTTTAAAATATATCTATAATAATTTAAATATATATCTTTAAAATATATTTATAATAATTTTAAAAAATGTATATCTTTAAAATATATCTCCCACTTATCCTGAATACTTTTTTCTCATTGTCTTGAAACCACCTTTGTAAGTGTGCAACTCTGACCCCACCTTTAGGACCCCCTCCAGGTCAAGGACACATCACCACCCCTTTCCTAAGGACCTTTCCTAGGACGTTCTTGCTGGGTTACCCCCACTGCTCTGAAAGAGGGTCCCTTCGATGCTATGGCCTGAGCTAAGGGTGGCCTCTGTCAGGAAGTAGCTCAGGCTTTCATGATGCCCAGAGCCCAGCTCTAAAACCAGGACATCATTCTCTTTCTTTAGCATTTTTTTCCTCTGGGAATGCTACACAATCCCCAGTCTCTTCCCTGTGGCCAAGCTGCTGCTTGTCATTCTGAGCAGAGACAAGTCTGAGGACCAGAGTCTTTCTTCTCATCTTAGGGATTATATTACAAGGCTTAGTTGCCAAGTGCTGCTCACTTACTTGGGCTTCCACATTATAGAGTAAGTCTTGCTGTCTTCCTTGTCCTTCAGACAACACCTTGAGGAAAACCACGTGGCCCATTTCTCCACATGGCCCTACATCACCTGCAAAAGGTTCCTCCTGCAGGCTAACGAGGTGTCCCTAGTATGGACATCTATAGGTATCTCTGAAGAGCTCCCAAGTAGGTATATTGCTTGTTTTCTGCCTCTCCAAGAAGACCTTTGGGCATGCTCTCCCAGGACAGGAAATGGTGGTTTTCTCTGGGCCCACCTCAGCCGTAGGGCTAGTGGGTTCCCAGGCCCTGCTGCCAGCTCAGGTGTGAAAGCACAGATTGCCTGACTGGAAGAGCCTGAGAGGTCCCTGCAGAGCCTGAATCCCAAGGTTCGTAGAGCTCTCTCTCTTTCCAATACCATTCTCCCTCTGACCTGTGTGTCTGGGAGGAGAGACGGTGGTGGTGTTCCTCATATGCTGAATCATACCTCCTGAGCTTTTTAAATCTGGAAGGAAGAAAATACTCTTATACGACCTTAAAGATCACTGGTAGGCGCTGAACGTGCCAGCAAGTTCATAAGCAGACTACAGCATGCACACTGAAGGGGCGCTGACGGCTCCACCTCTCCTCTCTCACTTCTCTGCCATGTTTGGGAGCACTCCAATCCACATCTGGTGCCTTCACACACCAGCTCATTTGTCTTCACAACAACCCCGGGAGGTAGTTGCTATTTATCTCCACTTGTAACTCCCAGACATTCGAGTCACAGAGGTTAAATCACTTGCTTATGATCACGTAGATCATAAGAGGTGGAGCTTTGATTCAGAGCCATTTCTGTTGACTCCAAAGCTGATGAACTTTTTACTCTGCAGTATTGACAAAAAAGACACTTGAGTATATTTGAGACTACTGAACTGAAGCCATTCTGGACAAAACGTAATGGTTCATGAATGGTGGATCAGAAGCCACTTTTAATAGTAAATGAACCCTAGCATGTCATATATGATCATGCAGGTACCTTGACTTGCTCTTAAAACTTCTAGACAACTTGTTATGTTTGATGATAATAATAGATGATAAAATTTTAGACGAGTTTCATTCATTGTCTGAGAATTTCTCAATAGGAAAATCCTGACATGGACAATAGGCCAACGCAATTTCCTCTGTCTCTGAATCAATAGAGCATTAAATAAGTCTTTTTTGGTTCGTGTAGGTACTTGGTTATATATGATAATGATGACTTTAAATAGTGTGTATGGGTGTCTTTCCCCCTCTGCCATATTCTCACCACTTGAACACACTGCCTCTGTAAAGGAGAGAGAGGGCACCATGGGATAAAAGCATGGGCTTGGGACATCTCTGCACTTGGGCTTGCACGCAAACCCCACCAGCGTGTTACTGTGGATAAATTGCATAATTTTTAGCCTAGTCCCTTTTCTGCAAAAAATGGAGATAATCACACCTAACCTGCAGTGCCAATGTGAAGCTTAATTGAGATAATATATGTTAAGTGCATATAAAAGCATAAGAGAAAAGACTGGGTAGATTTTAGTATACTTAAAAAGTTTTACACCAAAAAAAAAAAAAAAATCACTAAGAATGTTGAGGGACAAGCTTCAGACAGGGGGCAGATACTTATAAAGCTGTCTAGAATCTGTAACTTTAAAAGTCAATAAGAAAAAGAGAAGAAAAAAACCCAATGGAGAAATAAAGGAAATGAAATAACGATTAACAAAAAAGCAAGTTGAATGGCCAATAAACAACAACAAAAAATGTTTAAACTCACTGGTCATGAGAAAAATGAAAACACAGAACTATTACTTTTTACGGCCATGTTGGCAAAATCTAAGAGTCTAAGAGTCTGAAGACTTGGTGTAGTGGGAGCTGGTACCTTTCCAATGAGATTAAGTTGCTTTCGCCCCTCTAGAGAGGATCTGACGTCATAGAGTCAATGTGAAGATTTGCATACCAAGGAGAAACAATACCTATTAAAGAGAATTCTTAGTACACAGAAGATCTGTTGAATATCATGTGCCATTAATAAAAAAGGAAAGATAAATCATAGCGACTGAAATGAATGAACGAGGTCTACGTGTATTAATACATTTCAAACAGAAATGAAGAAGCCAGTTGCAAATGGAAGTAATATGATAAAATTCATGTAATTTAAAAAAATGTAATCCCAGATATAGTTTATAGATTTACTTTTGTATCGGAGGTCATCGATTTGTCTTTCTCTCCCTTTTTTCTCTGTTTTGCTCATTTCTTTCTTAAATTCCATGTAAGAGTGATATCATGTGCCTTGTTTCCCTTGGCATAGTACAAACGAGGAAAAAGACTCTTAACTATAGAGAACACACTGGTGATAACCAGAGGGGAGGTGGATGGGAAGACGGGAGAAATCGGCGATGGGATTCAGGAGTGCGTTGTGACGACTGCAGGGTGATGTATGGAAGTGTTGAATCATTACGCTGTACTCCTGAAACTGGCATCACACTTTAACTGAATTTAAATAAAAACTTAAGGAAAAGAAAACAATTTTTAAAATGGATTGGGGGTGGGAGGAGTCCATAAACAGGAATGGGAAGGATGGAGGGAACAGGAAAAAGGAAAGGAAACTTTGATTGTACGAGTCATAGAATTGGCTATGCAGGTGGGGGGGGTGGGGGGTAGACTGAGTAACTGGCTTATTATGCATTTTCAGCACGAGGGTGTATTTCATCTTATGCATACGCCACAGGGAATTCACGCCTGTCTACAGACACTTGTGCCACGTCCTGTGTCTCAGGAAGCCACTCTGCTTCAGTGGACTTTACTGTGTGTATCTCCTGGTGCACCCGAGCAACAATTTCCCTCCATTGTGGGATTTTTTGAAGCTAGAGGTTGGAACACATTTCTTGAATCATGCAGTCAACAGCTGGCATTGGTTGTAAAAGTGAATTATTCACCCTTCGTGTAATATTATGTGTATGGGTGCTATGTTTCATGAAACCATCTAACGATTTGTTGTATTTTTGAGTTTTATATAGTGCGCACTTAGGTGCATTTCTGGATTTTATACCTATCTCTATCCATACAGAGACACCAGGGCATGCTGTAAACTGTTTTCTTTTTTTTTCTTTTTTTTCTTTTTTCTGTTTGCTCTCAGAAAGGTTAGAATGCACTGTCCTTAGACAAATGTCTAGATCCTAGGAATTACTAGCTCATAGGATATGTGTATCTTCAACTTGACTTGATAGAAGAAATATTTTCCAAAATTGGCTCTACTGACTTACGCTCCCCTGAGCAAAGCAAGAGTTTTGTTTGCTGCATAGGTTCACCAGCACTTGGTATCCACACGCTTGTAACGTCTGCACCCACCCAGAGAGTGGAAAGGCCATCTCCTCATGGTTATGATGTGCGTCCCCATGATCACTGATGAGCTTGAGCGCTTTCTAGGATTATTGATCATTTGTTTTTCTTTTGTAAAACACATGTACTAGTGTTTAGCCCCATTATTTTTAGCATGGAATTTGTATGAATGAGTGTGTTTCCTTTACTGATTTATGAGAGTAAAAACATTACATTCTTCATACAAATTTCTGGTCAGTTGCATATCCTAAAAAAAAATACTTTTCTTCTGGTCTTAACACTTTATGGTAATTGGATGAGCAGAAGATAATTAGCTTAATATAATCTGTCAAAATTTCATTTACATTTATATATTCGACACTCTCATTTAATGTTTCTATCCTTAGATATTTTCCTCTATAGTCTTCTAAAAGTATTATAATTGATTTTGGGGTTTGATGTGGGGTAAAGGTCCAATTTCATTTTTCCATATGTTATATGCAGTTGTCTCATCACTGCTTATTGCCAAGCCCCTCTTGCTCCCACCCCATAATCTGCAGTGCCACCACTGTCAACAGTCATAGATATAAAATACATGATATTGCGTATAAACATGTATATTTAATGGATTCCATTCTGTTTCACTTGGGCTCTCTGTCATATCTTGCCAATAGCCTATCCTCCTGGTAATTATAATTCTGGTTATAACATAACCAGAATATGTTCTTTATATCTGTTTAGTATCTGTTAAGTTCCAGACCTTATTGTTCTTCAGGGTCTTTTTAGTGGTCCGGATTATTTTGTTCATCCATCTGTCAAAATCACCTTGATTCCCAAAATAACAAAAAATAATGAGGTAGTTTTTTGGTAATTATAAAATATAGAATGATTTGCATAGAATTAACACCTTTATAATATTGAGACTTCTAGTTCTTCGATATGTTATCCCTTCCTGTTTGTTTAGATCTTCTTGAATATCAGGCAATGGTGTTTTATTATCTTTTTCTCACAGGGGTTTTATCAATCTTTTCAAAATTAGTTTATTTTTAAAATTCCAGTATAATTAATGTACAGTGCTTAATGTATGTTTCACATGTACAATAATCAACAATCCTATACATTACTCATCATGGTAAGTGTCCTCTTAATCCCTTTAACTTTTTTTCACTCCTCTCCTTACCCACTTCCTCTCTAGTAACCATCAGTTTGTTCTTTATAGTTAAATGTGTTTTTTGTGGTACATCTGGCTTTTTCTTCGTTGCTTAAATTCCACATAAGACTAAAATCATGTGCTATTTTTCTCTGATTGACTTATTTCACTTAAAATTATACCCTCTAGATCCATCCATGTTGTTGCAAATGGCAAGATTTCAATCTTTTTTGATGGCTGAATAATATTCCATTGTATAGATAGATCAAATCCTCTTTATCCATTCACCTATCGATGTACACTTGAGTAACTTCCATGTTTCGGCTATTATTCATAAAGCTGCAGTAAACCTAGGGGTGCATATATCTTTTTTTAATTAGTATTTTCATATTCCCATCCTGGAATTAGTAGATCATTAGGTAATTCTCTTTTAAATTTTTGAGAGAACCTCCATACTTCTTTCCACAGTGGCTGCACCAGTTTGCATTCCCGCCAGCAGTGCCCGAGAGTTCCCTTTTCTCTGCATCCTCACCAACACTTGTTTCTTAAGTTGTTGATTTCAGCCAGTCTGACAGGTGTGAGTTGGTAGCTCATTGTGGTTTTGGTTTGCATTTGCCTGATGATGAGTGAGATTGAGCATCATGTGTCTGTTGGCCATCTGGATGTCGTCTTTGGAGAATGTCTGTTCATGCCTTCTGCCCATGTTTAATTGCGTTATTTGATTTTTGCTGTTGAGTGGTATGTTCTTTATATATTTTGGATACCCACTTCTTACCACATGTATCAGTTGCACATATCTTCTCCTGTTCAGTGAATTGTCATTTAGTATTGTTGATTGTTTCCTTTGCTGGGCAGAGCTTTTCATTTTGATGGGGTCCCAATGGTTGATTTTTGCTTTTGTTTCCCTTACCTCAAAAGACATTATCTAGAAAGATTTTGCGACAGCTGATGTCAGAGAAAGTACTGTCTGTGCTCTCTTCTAGGATTTTTATGGTTTGGGATCTCACATTTAATCTATTTTGAGGTTGTTTTTGTGTTTGGTTTAAGAAAGTGTTCCAGTTTCCACCTTTTATTGAAAAAAACCCTGTCTTTTTTTCCATTGTCTATTCTTGCCTCGTTTATCAAAGATTAATAGACCATTTAATCATGGGTTTATTTCTGGACTCTCTATTCTGTTCTGTTGATCCATATGTCTTTTTGTGCCAGTACCATAGTGTTTTAATTACTGCAGCTTTGTAGTGTATCTTAAAATCCGAAGTTGTGATACCTCCAGTTCTTTTTCAAGATTCTTTTGTCTAGTCTGGGTCTTCTATGCTTCCATTCACATATTAGGATTATTCTAGTTTTGTGGAAAATGCTGCTGGTAGTTTGATAGGGATTGCACTAAATCTATAGATGGCTTTGGGTAGTATAGACATTGTAACAATATTTATTCTCCCAATCCATGAGCATAGAATATCTTTCCATTTGTTTGTGTCATCTTCCATTTCTTTTATCAGTGTCTAATAATTTTCAGAAGATAGCAATTTCATCTCCATGGTTAAGTTTATTGCTAGATATTTTTATTATGTTTACTGCAATTGTAAGTGGGATTGTTTTACTATCTCATTCTGCTGCTTCAGTATAAGTGTATAGAAACGCAATGGATTTCTGTATATTGAGTTCGTATCCTGCCACCTTAACTGAATTCATTTATCAGTTCTAGTAGTTTTTTTGTGGAGTCTTTAGGGTTTTCTATAGAAAACCCTATCATCTGCATATAGTGAAAGTTTAACTTCTGCCTTACCAATGTGGATGCATTTTATTTCTTGTCTGATTGTGTGGCTTAGACTTTTAGTACTACGTTGAATAAAAGTGGTGAGAGTGGACCTCCTTATATTGTTATAGATCTTAGAAGAACTCTCAGGCTTTCACCATTGAGTGTGACATTAACTGTGAGTTTCTCATATGGCCTTTGTTATATTGAAGTATGTTCCCTCCAAACCAACTTTTTTGAGGGTTATGATCATGTATAGATGTTGTACTTTGTCAAATGCTTTTTCTGCATCTGTTGAAATGATCACGTGGTTCTTATCTTTTCCCTTGTTAATGTGATGAATGACATCGACTGATTTGCCAATATTGAACACATTGTATCTTCAGAATAAATCCCACTTGATTGTGGTGAATGATTTTTTAAAATAAACTGCTGAATCAGTTTGCTAAGATTTTAATAAGGAATTTTCCTTCTATGTTCTTTAGAGATACTGGCCTATAGTGCTCTTTTTTTGTAATTTCTTCATCTGGTTTTGTCATCAAGGTAATTCCAACTTCATAGAGTTATTTTGGGAACTTCCTCTTCTGCTTTTTGGAATAGTTTCAGAATAATAGGCATTAAGTCATCTTTAAATGTTGGATAGAATTCATCTATGAAGTGATCTGGGGCTAGACTTTATTTGTTGGGAGTTTTTTGATTACTGATTCAATTTTATTGCTGGTAATCAGTCTGGACAAATTCCTTTCTCTTCCTGCTTTAGTTTTGGGGAATTGTATACTTCTAGGAATTTATCAATTTTTTCTAGGTTATGTAATTTTTGGCATGTAGTTTCTCATAATATTCTCCCATGATTGTTTATATTTCTGTGGTGGTGTTATTTTTCCTCTTTCATTGCTAATTTGAGTCCTCTCTCTCTCTATGAATTTGAGAAGACAGTTTTCAATTTTGTGTATCTTTTTAAAGAACTAGCTCCTAGTTTCATTGATTTGATCTCTTGTTTTTCTTGAGTTTCTATTTCACTTAATTCTGACCTAAGCTTTATTATTTCCTTCCATTAGCTTTGGGCTTTATTTGATCTTTTTTTTTTTCTAGCTCCTTTAGGTGTAAGCTTAGTCTATTTGAGATTGTTTTTCCTTCTTTAGGAAGGAAGGCCTGTATTGCTATGGATTTCCCTCTTGGCACAGCTTTTGCTGCATCCCAAAGATTTTGGACCATTGTATTTTCATTTTCATTTGTCTCCATGTGAGTTTTGATTTCTTCTTTGATTTCTTTCTTAGCTCTTTCATTGTTTAGCATATTATTTAACTTCTATGTATTTGTGTTCTTTCCAGATTTCTTCTTGCAGTTGATTTCTGGTTTCATAGTATAGTTGGAAAAGATGCATGGTATGACTTAAATCTTTTTTAATTTTTTGAGACCTATTTTGTGGCCTAACAAGTGGTATATTCTGGAGAACGTTCCATGTGCACTTGAAAAGAATGTATTCCACAGTTTTTGGATGGAATGTTCTGAATATATCTGCTAGATCCATCTGGTCCAAACTGTGTCCTTCAAAGCCATGGTTTATTTCTTGATTTTCTGTTTGGATGATCTACCCATAATGTAAGTGAAATGTTCAACCCACTACTATTATTTTATTACTATTAGTTACTTCCTTTATGTTTGTTAGTAGATGCTTTATGTATTGGGGGGACCTCCATATTGGCATGTAAATATTTACAGTTTTTACATCTTCATGTTGGATTATCTCCTTTATGATTATGTAGTGTCTTTCTTTGCCTCTTTTTACAGTCATTATTTCATTTTCTCTCCTATTGTGAATGATTGCCCTGCTGGATAGAATATTCTTGGGTGTAGGTTTCTTTCTTTCAGTACATTGAATATATCATGCCATTCCTCTCTGGCCTGCAGAGTTTCTGCTGAAAAATCCACTGATAGCCTTTTGGGGTCACCTCTTATATGTACCTGCCTTTTTTTCCCTGCTGCCTTTGAAATTATTTCTTTATCACTATATTTTTTTTCCATCTTAGTTACTATGGTATTGGTGTGGCCTATTTGGGTTATTTTTTTCAGGGGGAATCTCTATGTGTCCTGGATCTGGGTATCTATTTCATTCTCCAGATTAGCACAGTTATCAGCTATTATTTTTTTCAAACAAACTTTCTGCTCCCTTTTCTATTTTTCTAGGATTCCTATAATGTGAATGTTATTATTTGATGGTGTTATTGAGTTCCTTAATGAATTCTCATGAATAATAATAATAATAATTATTATTATTATTATTATTATTATTTGTTTCTCTCCTGTTCAGCTTGATTGCTTTCCATTACTTTGTCCTCTGGGTCACTGATTCATTCCTCTGCTTCCTGTAGTCTAGTATTTATTCCCTCTAGTGTATTTTTCATTTCAATTATTGAGTTCTTCATCTCTGATCGGTTCCTTTTTACGTTTGTTTTTTTTTTTTATGACTTTGTAAGGTTCTCACTGAGATCCTCCACTTTTTCTCAAGCCCAGTGAGTATCTTTGACTATTATTTTAAATTCTCTGACATATTATCTCCATTTCACTTAGATCTCTTGCTGTGGTTTGGTCCTGTTCTTTCATTTGAGACCTATTCCTCTGTCTCCTCATTCCGTCTAACTCTCTGTGTCTGTTTCTATGTGTTAGGAAAGTCAGCTGTGTTTCCTGATTTTGAAAGTAGCAACCTTATGAAGAGGTCCTACAGTGCCCTGAAGTACAGGATCCCCTGTTCTCCAGAACCTGGTGCTTCAGGGGTGTCTCCTATGTGTGTTGCTGTGTTGCATGCACCCTGCTGTTGTGGTTATGGTTAAGCTGTGTTTGCTTTCAGTCCAGTCACCTATAGTGGGTCTCTCTGCCTGTTGTGGTCAGAGTTTGGTCCCTGTGGGCCAGTCTGGGGCCACCTTGGCCTGTGCTGACTTAGGCCAGGTGTTTGCCAGAGCTACAGTAGCACTAAGCTGGAGGGCACACTCCTTGTGTTGTCTTTTGAGAAGCTTTAGTTGGTGGGTAGTGCCTGCATTCAGACCAGATGTCTGTCCCCAGCCCACTGATGGGACCACGGTCAGACTGCTGTGTGTGGTTATCTTTCCCTCTCCTCAGGGCAGGAGTTTATATTGGAGTGGTACCTCCTTCTGGGGCTGCTTGTGCACTGCCAGACTTGTGGACCACTTTGGAGAACTGCTGAGGGTGGGTTGGAGGGAGCAAGTGCCTACAAGAGAATGTTGGGGGAGGGGAGGGCAAGCTGTTAGCCAGCTACTGGAGAGTATTCACTATGTGATGGTTTACACAGCTGTCCATGTATCTGGGCTAGGTTGCAGGGAAGGGAATTGACACCCACCAGCTTTTTTATTCTTAGAGAACTCTCCTAGGGATCCTTGCCCTTCCAACACTTGCTGTGAAATTAGTAAATGATTCTCCTTCCTGTATTCTCCAGGCATTTTTCAAACTGTTGCTTTGGGGCTGTGTCTCAGCAGGGCTGCTTGTTGTGCAGTTTCTTTAAGGGCAGAGACTCCATTTCCTCTCACTCTCCAGGTCTCCCGGAGGCCAGCCTGCTGATGCATAAGTTCAAGGTGTTGAGTGAGCCCTACAGGTTAGAAGCACCTGCAAAGTTAAGCTTCTCTGGTTTTCAAAGCCAAATGTTATGAAGGTTCATCTTTCCAGTGCAGGTCATCTCTTCTGGGTGCCTTGGGTACCTGGAGTGGCATCTTTTCCTCTCCTTTCTCCTTGTCATGTCCCTCCCTCCTGGAGATAAGTCTGGGAGGTCAGTTTGGTTCCAGATCATGTCTCTGCCCTATCTACTGGATTTGGCATCTTCTCTACCTTTAGCTGTGGAGAGTCTGGTCTGCTAGTCTTTGGGGCATTGTCTGGATCATTTACAGGGATACAGGTGTTATTTAGGTATATCCATGGGATGAGGTGAGTTGGGTCTTCAAATTTGCCATCTCCCCTGGAAGTCCTCTATAAATCTTTTATCTTACTCCCAGAAACCTGATACTTAAGGAAAGGGAATGCCATATATTAAAGCACAATTTCTAATCTCTAATTGTGCTGTAATATATAGAGACAATTGATTTTCACTTATTCACTTTGTGTCCTGTTACTTTGTCTGGTTTATTTACTTATTCTATTGGATTTTCTATGTACATATCATATTAGCTATGAATATGAAGTTTTTCTCCCTCCCTTCCTCTCTGCCTGCCTTCCCTTCTCCATGGCCTTCTTTTCTATTCTACTGACCAGGACTTGAGCAATGATGTTGAATAGGGGTGGTGATGGTAGGCATCTTTGCACCTTTCTGACTCAAAGGGAAATCTTTCAATATTTGTCCCTAAGAGTTTTTTTTCCCCTCTGGGTTTTTGATAAGGGTTCAGGTAAAGGATGTTCTTTGCTATTCCACATTTGCCAAGAATACATATGTTTTGAAATATAACAAAAGGATGTGAAATTTATTCAGACTCTTGATCTGTATTTTTAAATGATTATTTTCTTCCATAATTGGTTAATAGGGTGAATGGCATTCATGGATCCTTTGCTTCTCCTAAACACTTGAGACTATAAAATAACCTCTAAATAGTACTTATGTTGTATGTGGCACTGATGTTGTAGCTCTGTTTTTTCCCTGTGGAACTCGAGCCATTTTTTAAAAAGATTTTATTTATTAGAGAATAGAGAGTATGAAAGAGAGCGAGAGAGAGAGCGTAAGTGGGAGGGAGGAACAGGTTCCCCACTGAGCAGGGACCCTGATGTGGGACTCATTCCCAGGACCTAGCTGAAGGCAGATGCTTCACTGCCTGAGCCACCCAGGTGCCCCTCCACTGAGCCATTTAAATGGAACTTTAGGGACACAAGGGGTCAACGTATATCCCTCATCTGAAACCCCTGAACGTTTGCTTATCCGTCCACTTTACTTTTGTCATATTTTGTGGCATTGGAGTATTTGTTCATTTCTTGCCATCTCATCATGCATTTAGAAAAATGTTTTTAAATATTTTATCTAGCTTGTTCAGCTGTTTCCAGTAGCCCCTTCTTCAGGGCATCTATCACCCATACTGATGGAAACAGCAGCCTAGTATATTATTTATTTTAAAACATTTTTTTGAAGTAAATATGCCCAACTGTCGACTTGGATTACATCTGAGGGAAGCATACATTGGTGTTTGTTATACTTTTTCTGTAGCTTTTGTATTTTTAATAAAAACATTATGTTGTATTTTTTAACTGCAATATCTATTCTGCTTACCAGGGAAAGCATTTAGCACATATTAAAATCTTTGACTTTGGCTTTTCTCTTTACATTACTCGCATTTCTTATCAGTGTCAAAGTCATTTTCCCTGTGGCACTTCTGAGAGGGATGTTTCACCCCTTTTCATCACGTGCTTGGTGGTAGGAGCCCCCAGAGCCATAAGCAGAAGCCTGAGGGCATTTCTGCTGCTTTTTGCCTATAATGAGTAGTGACTATGAAACCTTCATATTATATGCCATTTTCATTTCTTTATGAAAAGTCACCTGCCCCTTCCCTCCCCTCCCCCAGTCTCTGGGGAGTCAGAGGTAGGGGGCTCTTCTTGAAAACGTTCAATTGGAAACAAATCTAGCTGTAACCCGAAGCAGGAAAGGCTGGGCTAAGTTCTAGTTACGGGATCAAAAAGCCAGAGTTACTGCTTTTACTTATTTATCTTCCCCAAGCTAGATCTCAGTTAGGAATGCAGCTTTCCACTTGTCACTCCCTTGTTTCTGTTTCCAAATACAGATTGAGGGCATTGATGTTGCACAGGACAGAACTCCATTTTAGCAGGATGTGCCTAGAGAGGATGTCACCTGTTAAATGATTCACTGCAAGGAGAAGGACCCACATGACGGGCTTTAGGGACTGAAGTTTGTAGAGCTGAGTACTCACAAAAGAAATCCTACCAGCTTCAGAAATGTTGTAGAGTTAAAATTTTAAAATTTTAACCAGGGCAGAACAAACAGGAAAACTGATTTAAAGTTTTAAGTATATTTTCATTACTACTCTTCAAATATTTTTCTACCCTCTGTGTCCATATCTATATCTTTTAGAAAAAAAGGACACATATGTCCTTTGTTTCTAACTACATGTACTGAACTAGAAGATCTTTCCTTTGGAAACTTCTAGAACCGGCAGTATTTGATTCTTCAGAGTAATACAGGTGTATTATGATTCTATGTACATCTATTCTAGTTCCCCTTTTGGGGGAAAGCTTTAACCTTTTAAAGAAGCAAATTTATAAAAATTTAGATAAAGCTGTATTTTTCCAGCATCCAGTATAACTTGAGTAAGCTCATGTGTTTCAAGGAATCGAGAGATCAAATAGCTAATTTTCTTTTTCCACTATATAGTCAATATTTTAAAATGAATATAAACAAAAATAATAAGGCTAAAGGGTGGTGAAATTAGGCAGAATGTGGCATCTCATGTTTAGCAGCAGGAAATATTTTCCAATTTATATTCCTCCAGTAAAAGGTTTCAATTTGCCTTTTTAATGTCCTAGGGAATATAATAACTATTTCTGAGTTTTTAAATGCCTCTGTTAATCTTTTGGTCTTTTATTTTTGTTCCATAAAATTCATTCACTCCCTTGCTATTGTAATTTTTCAAAGCAAATCCCAGATAAAGTGCAGCTCTGTGTTTATGTGAGATAAAAAAAAAAAAAAAAAAGCAGAGCTCGGGATGATGCATATGTGACTTACATTTAGCTGCATTTGTTTTATGAGAGATGTTAAGATGGCAGGAGAGGATAAGAGCCATAATAAAGGAAAATGCATTATAATTTTCAGTAGACTCTACATAAACATTGGAGACATCAGAAATAATTGGAGTAGTCTTAGCATTTGTGCATAATTTGGAAAGCTAACAAATGTTTCTGTAATACAAAAGAGCATGTTAATATTACAAAGTAATTCTGTGACTTACTGCATATTCCCATCTGTGTATGGGCATTTCCTAGAGCTACTCAAGAGGAGTCCACACACACAAGGTAGGAATAATGAATGGCACTTAGATGATCATGGCCTGTATTTCATTGAAGAGTTATGGTGCATAACAGTAAGTTAGAGTTCTCCTGAATAATACAGAATTGATTCTGCATCCGTGCATCTCTTTGGGACTGAACTTGTCATAACTCAACAACTTCTACCTATTTATCTTCTTCTAACCTCCTCCTTTTATTCAGCAATGCCATAATACTTTTCTTTTTTTTTCTTTTTGCCTTAGAGTATGCATCTACACACATACATACGTACGTACATATTCTCACATCTTTAATTAGTAAGGGCAGATTGAGGAAACATCCTAATGGCCATTGTATCAAGTTAAATTTGCCTTCCAGCTGCTAATCATTTAGAAGTACTTAAATCTCTTTGCAACCAAGAAATCAAGAGCCCTAGTAATATAGTAATTACTAAGGTAGCGGGGTAGTCATGTAACCCTAGTAATGCAGCAGATTGAGAGTCATCCAGAGATTCTGAAATTGGAGCAGCTAAAGAAATGAAATCAGCATTTTTGATCAAAATATTTGCCTTCTTTTTAAGATTTATAAATGAGGGTTTTTTTCACTATTTTTTCCCTAAAAATCTGTTAAGTGGTATTAAACTCTAATATTCTGCACTCTAACAGCAGACCTTTAAAAACCCCTGAGTAGCAAATGTAAATATTCAAAAATACATTTAAAGAATAACCAAAACAAAATAAAAGTAACCTCCATCCCCACTAGGGAGTTGGCTGAAACACACAATCACCATCTCTGCCACACACATTTACTTAGCATGAATTGTTGTTTTTTGTTAAAACCCTGAATCTTAACTGTGGAAGATGGAACTGTGACCCGTGACTTGGTCTTGTGTTTTCTTCCTCTTATGTGTCCTTTGTCAATAATAAATGGTACTCTGTTAGTAGAACTATTGGAATTGTTACTGTTTTGGGGTTATGAAGATGAGCAGTCCAAGCTAATGATCCTATGCAATAACAAAATAATGCACATTTTTTACATTATTTCATAGCATATATGTTTAAAATGGTCAGGCCTGGAGGAAACAGTTACATAAAATAAATTTAGTGGTGCCTCTGTATCTCTTCGGGAAAGAAGAGAGATCAGCTCTCTCAGACAAGGGTCTACCATGATCAGTGGAAAGGAAAGGTGCTCTAGTAACTACGAATGAGATCCCAAAACCCATTTCCTGTCTTTTCACCCAAACTCCCAAAGAAATATTATTCTTTCTTAATCTCTGGTCAGTTATTTAAAAACTAGTTTTTGTTTTTGTTTTTGTTTTGTTTTGTTCTAGAAATTTTAATTTATTTTAGAGACCAAGTGTGAACAGACGGAGGGGCACGGGGAAAGGCAGAGAATCACAAGGAGACTATGCTCTGAGCGCACGCCCCAGGTGGGGCTCACTCGCAGGACCTTGAGATCATGACTTGAGACAAACCCAAGAGTCAGACACTTAACCAACTGAGCCACCCAGGTGCCCCTAGACTAGTTTTATTTATTTATTTATTTATTTATTTATTTATTTGTTTGTTTATTTATTTTTTATTTACTTCCTAGACTAGTTTTAATCTAAGGGACTAAAAATCTGTTCTTATCCAACTGATTGGCAAAGAAAAACCCCTTCCAACTGACATTTTAATTCTGCCTCCCTCCCCGAGTTTTAAAGACCGGTTACATTAATAGGTTCTTTGCAAATCCTGTTAATGACTAGACACATGTCTGGTTTGGGGAAATTGAAATCTGTCTTTGCTTTTGTAGTCACTTCTCAAGCCTTTTACATTCTCTACACAATTGGACAGAATAAATTTTGTTTCCACTCAGGAGTAAGATAATGTTTTTTAAACTATTGCTTCTGTGTGATGGCATGTCTACTGTGACACATTGGCACCTCCTTCTCATCCTCTTTTCCTTCCTACCTGCTGTTTTTTGGGGGATACGTTGACATAAACCCACACAACTAAAATAATATTCCAGTCTTACCTGACTTGCGTAGCCGAAGCAATGAAATCGTGTGCCGTTGTGTAGGCTGACTAGGCCTGGAGATTGTGTCAGTTAAGGAAAGCGTGTATCACGGTTTTTGTATTACTGGTCATTGCTGGCGGGGGTGGTTCCTTTCACTGGTTGTACCCTTGACTACTCCCACATGACGTTCGGTATAATATGCTTGTGACGGAAAGTACAGATTCCATAGGTGAAATGAGAATAGACAAAGAATCAGGGAAGTCATAGAGAAGATAACATCTTGTAATACACCAAGATACAAATCTCAGCACCCTGTGTCTTTCCACCTAAATATTGAAAACAATATGTAAGACCATTAACTATAGCATTTTTCTTGCATTTTTTCCCCTCCCTTTGACATATGCGATTATACAGAGAAGTATTTTCAGGGTACTAAAAAGGCTTATTTTTTTTTTCCTACACAAACCAGCCAAATGAATACTGAAGTGTGAGAATAAACATAATAAACTTGAGTTGGTGTCAGTATAACCTGTGAGATCATCATGAGTCTTATTTAACACCCTGAACTCTGCATCTCTGTACTCCCCTCATCACATCCCTTTTTATATAAACTTTGATGCTGACTAAGCCTATGGATTCTTTCTCAGTGCTGTTCTTGTATCATTCTCCTTTTATGGCCACACCTCCATGCGTACTGACTCAAGGGCGTCACACTCTAGGAGATGGGGGCTTGGCTGTGTCACCAGTTAACTGGAACCTTTGAAGAAGCTACTTAATTTCACCAGAAGCTGGTTTCCTAACTAAGGGTCCAGCTCTCTAAGCTTTGGTGATTCATTTATTTTGAGTGTGAATTCCCTTTTGGCCCAAACTTCCTTAGCCTCACACTGTTCTCCTTTGCAAATCTAGGTGTTTACTTGTGTAGGTAAAACAGAAGTGTGATTACGCAAATTGTGAAGGAAACAAGTTGGATGAGGCATTTTGTAAGAACAGTGTCAGTAAAGAAATCTTAAGAGTCTTGCCTGACCCTTCTTGCCCCTCCCAGAAGTCATGCCTTTCACTATCTACATTCATTCAGCAAACTTTGTTGAACACCCTCCAAACACGAGGCGTTGTTAAGCTCTTAAGACCTAGATGTGAACCAGAATTCGAGTATCAACCTGGGAGTGACAGATAAGAGAGTTGGCATTTTCTTTTACTGTCATGGGCACGTGTAGGAGGAAGTCATTTTTCTGTTTTCCCCATTCTTCCTGTTACAGTTCCTCAGCTCATCAGTATCCTTCTCAATCCTTTATTGTGGCTCTGGAGGCGGACTCCCTGCCATATACACTCCTATATCTACACTCCTATACACTCCTATATCTAGTTGTGCTGTGACCGTGGGAAGTCATGAAGCCTCTTTGTCATTTTTCTCATCAGTAAAACAGGGATAACAATAGTGCCTAGATAATAGGATTATGAGGACTAAGTGACCATATATATATATATATATATATATACACACACACACACACACACCATTTAGTATAGTTCTTGGCATAGAAGCGCTTAATAAAGTAACTTTAATATAATTACATCTGTGTGTGTTTGTCCTTCTAAGATTTTAGGAGGACATTGGCTCAGTCTGTAACCTTTGAAATGTTTCTCTTTGAAATAGTTTTTTCACAAACCATTTTTTGGCCAAAAATGCCATGATAGCAGGAATCATGTTTTTTTTAAATATGTTTTCAAATTCTAATATAATGAGTAACAGATAAGTCTGAGAAGAAGAAAGGAAGGGTTTGAGTTGTTAAAGACATCAATGACATTACTTGTCAGTAAATAGAAATTCCTTAGATTTGCTAAAACAGAATTCAGGTAAAGCTATCATAGTGTCCATTTAGCTGAAACCAAGACATCATCATTTCTCAGCATGTCCTGAGACTAGATCCTTCCATCCTCCCAGATCCCACATACAAAAGATTCCCAAGTACTAGAAAAATGCGTGAACGGTTTCCAACAAATAAGGTCCCCATGTATTTTGAGGAGCTTATTTAATTTTATTTAAAAACACCTACCAAGCAGTGTCATGTTTGGGTCTTTTTTTTTTTTTTTTCCTGAGATCTTTCTTAAGGAGTACTGATTAAGCACTCCAGTGGCCAGAAACTGGGAAGCGCGGGGGATTTTTACATGTTATTTAATTTGCCATCGCTTTCTTGCCATTTTATTCAGCCAGCATGTACTATTTTTGGAATGCAAATATGGTCTGTAAAAAAGTTTCACCACTGTGAGCACAATTGTGCTTGAACCACCCCCCCCCCCCATGACTTTGTTTTCAATTCTAGTTTGATGGTCCAACAGAATGCATTTTCTTTTTTATTTAGTACTTTACTAGACTTCCCATAGACAAACATTTTTTTGTTGTTGTTAATTTAATTCCTGTTAGTTAACATACCATGTTATATCAGTTTCAGGTGTAGAATTTAGTGATTCAACAATTCCATGCATCACCCTGTGCTTGTTACAAGGGTACTCCCGAACCTTATCACATATTTCCCCCACCCCTCTTCCTACCACCCCTCTGGTGACCATCAGTGTGTTTTCTGTAGTTTAGAGTCTGTTTCTTGGTTTAATTCTTTTTCCCCCCTTTGCTCATGTGTTTTGTGTCTTAAATTCTACATATGAGTGAAGTTATATGGTATTTGTCTTTCTCTAAGTGGCTAATTTTACTTAGCATTATACCTTCCATTAGCTCCTTCCATGTCATTGTGAATGCCAAGGTTTCATTTTTTTTTTTTTTTATCAATGAATGTGTGTGTGTGTGTGTGTGTATCACTTCTTTATCCATTCCTCATCTCTCAGTGGACACTTAGGCTGCTTCCACAGTTTGGCTATTGTAGACAATGCTGCTATAAAAATAGGGGTGCATATGTCCCTTTGAATTAGTGTGTTTGTATTTTTGGGGTAAATGCCCAGTAGTGTGATTACTGGACCATAGAGTAGTTCAATTTTTAACTTTTTGAAGCGCCTCCATACTGTTTTTCCAGAGTGGCTTCACCAGTTTGCATTCCCACCAACAGTGCAGGAGGGATCCTTTTTCTCCACATCTTTGCCAACACCTGTTGTTTCCTGTGTTGGTGATTTCAGCCATTCTTACAGGTGTGAGGTGATAGCTCATTGTGGTTTTGATTTGCATTTCCCTGATGTTAAGTGATGATGAACATCTTTTCATGTATCTGTTGGCCATCTGGAAGTCTTCTGTGGAAAACTGTTCATGTCTTCTGTCCACATTTTAACTGGATTATTTGGTTTTGGGGTGTTGAGTTGCATCAGGTTGTTTTGTTTGTTTTGTATCAGTTTTTTATATATTTTGGACACTAACCCTTTATCAGATAAGTCATTTGCAAACATCTTTCCCCACTCTACATGTTGTTTTTTAATTTTCTTGATTGTTTCTTTCACTGATCTGAAGGTAATTTTTTTTAAAGATTTTATTTATTCATGAGAAACACAGGCAGACATAGGCAGGGGGGAAGCAGGGTCCCCACGGGGAGCCTGATGCAGGAATCGATCCCAGGACCCCCGGATCACACCTTGAGCCAAAGGCAGATGCCTAACCACTGAGCCACCCAGATGTCCCAGAAGCCTTTTTACCTTAATGAAGTCCCAATATTTTATTTTTGCATTTGTTTCCCTTGACTCAGGAGATTTATCTAGAAAGGAGTTGCTAAGGTTGGGGTCAAAGAAGTTACTACCTTTATTCTCTCCTAAAATTTCTATAGTTTTAAGTCTCACATTTAGATCTTTCTCTTTTTTTTTAATTTTTATTTATTTATGATAGTCACAGAGAGAGAGAGGCAGAACACAGGCAGAGGGAGAAGCAGGCTCCATGCACCAGGAGCCCGATGTGGGATTCGATCCCGGGTCTCCAGGATCGTGCCCTGGGCCAAAGGCAGGCGCCAAACCGCTGCGCCACCCAGGGATCCCACATTTAGATCTTTCATCCATTTTTGAGTTTATATTTGTGTAAGGTCTTGAAAGTGGTCCAGTGTCATTCTGTGACATGTAGCTGACCAGTTTTCCCAGCATCCTTTTTTGAAGAGACTGTCTTTTTTGCCATTGGCTATCCTTCCTTGCTTTGTCAAAGATTAATTGTCCAATTAAATGTGGGTTTATTTCTGAATTTTCCGCTCTGTTCCATTGGTCTGTGTCTGTTTTAATGCCAGTACCATACAATCTTGATCACTAGAGTTTTGGTATACAACATGAAGTCCAGAATTGTGAAGCCAACAGTTTTCCTTTTCTTTTTCGAAATTGCTTTGGCTATTTAGTGTCTTTACATACAAATTTTAGGATCGTTTGTTTTAGCTCTGTGAAAAATGCTATTGGTGTTTTGATTGAGATTGCATTAAATGTGCAGGTTGCTTTGGGTAGTATAGACATTTTAACAATGTTTGTTCTTCCACTCCATAAGCATGTAGTGTTTTTCCATTTCTTTGTGTCTTCTTTAATTTCTTTCATCAGTATTCTCTAGTTTTCAGACTACAGGTCTTTTACCTCTTTGATTAGGTTTATTCCTAGGTATCTTATTTTGGGTGCCATTATAAATGAGGTTGATTTCTTAAATTATTTTCTTCTTCTTCATTATTGGTGTATAGAAATGCAGCAGATTTCTACATATTGATTTTATATCCTGCAACTTGACTGAATTCATTTATCAATTTTAGTAGGTTTTTGGTGGAGTCTTTAGAGTTTTCTGTATAGAGTATCATGTCATCTGCAAGAAGTGAAAGTTTTACTTCTTCCTTACCAATTTAGATGCCTTTTAATTTCCTTTTGTTTTTTGATTGCTGAGGCTAGGACTTCCAGTGCTATATTAATTAACAATGGTGAGAGTGGATATCCTTCTCTTGACCAACGATGAAAAGCTCTCAGTTTTTCCCCATTGAGAATGATATTAGCTGTGGGCTTTTCACATAAGGCCTTTATGATGTTGGGGTATATTCCCTCTAAGCTGATTTTGTTAAGAGTTGTTATGAATGGTTGTTGTACTTTTTCAAATGCTTTTTCTGTGTTTATTGAAGCAATAGTTTTTCCTCTTATTGATATATATAGCACATTGATTTGCAAATATTGAACCATGCTTGCATCCCAGGAATAAACCCCACTTGGTTGTGGCGAAATTTTTTTTAATATTGTTCAATTTTGTTTGCTAGTATTTTGTTGAGAATTTTGCATCTATGTTCATCAGGAAGAGTGGCCCATTATTCTCTTTTTTAGTGAGGTCTTTATCTGGCTTTTGTATCAGGGTAATGCTGTCCTCATAGAATGAATTTGGAAGTTTTCCTTCCTTTTCTATTTTTTTTTGGAGTCGTTTGAGAAGCATAGGTACTATTCTTTAAATATTTGGCGTAATTCACCTGTGAAGTCATCTGGTCCTGGACATTTGTTTGTTGGGAGTTTTTTGATTACTGATTCAATTTCATTGCTAGTAATTGGTCTGTTCAGGGGACGCCTGGGTGGCTCGGCAGTTGGGCATCTGTCGTCAGCTCAGGGTGTGATCCTGGAGTCCTGGGATTGAGTCCCACTTTGGGCTCCCTGCATGTAGCCTGCTTCTCCCTCTACTTATGTCTCGGCCTCTGTGTGTGTGTGTGTGTGTGTGTGTGTGTGTGTGTGTGTCTCATGAATTAATAAAATCTTTAAAAAGAAAAAGTCTGTTCAAATTTTCTATTTCTTCTTGATTCACTTTTGACAATTTATATGTTTGTAGGAATTTATCCATTTCTTCTAGGTTGTCCAACTTGTTGGCATATGGTTTCTTATAGTATTCTCTCATGATTATTTTTATTTCTGTGGTGTTGGTTGTTTCTCCTCTCATTTGTAATTATTTGAGTCCTTTCTCTTTTTTCTTGATAAGTCTGTCTACTGGTTTATCAATTGTATTGACCTTTTTTTTTTTTTAAGAAACCATCTCCTGGTTTCATTGATCTGTTTTCTTTTAGTTTCTCTCTATATCATTTATTTCCGCTCTAATCTTTATTTCCTTAATTTTATTGTTTTAAGGTTTTACTTTTTCTGGCTCCTTTAGATGCAAGGTTATTTTGTGCATTTGAGATTTTTCTTGCTTTTTGAGGAAGGTTTGTATTGCAATATACTTTCCTCTCAAGACTGCCTTTGCTGCATCCCAAGATTGTGGACCATAGTATTTTCATTTTATTTGTTTCCATGTATTTTCTCTTTTTTCTTTTTTAAAGATTTTATTAATGAGAGAGAGAGAGACAGAGAACATTAGTGGGGGAGGGGCAAAAGGAGAGGGACAAGCAGACTCCCCACTGAGCAGAGAGCCTGAGTGGGGCTCGATCCCAGGACCCTGAGATAATGATGTGAGCTGAAGGCAGACACTTAACAGACTGAGCCACCCGGGTGCCCCTCCATGTACTTTTTCATCTCTTCTTTTTCTTCTTGGTTGACCCATTCATTGTTACGTAGCATGCTATTTAACTTCCATGTATATTTATAATCTTTCCAGATTTTTTCTTATATTGATTTCAAGTTTCATAGCATTGTGCTCAGAAAAGATGCACACAATGTGCTTTTGATGTTCTTGAATTTGTTGAGGCTGGTTTTATGGGCTAATATGTGATCTGTTCTGGAGAATGTTCCATGTGCCCTTGAGAAGAATGTGTATTGTGCTGTTTTAGGATGGAATGTTCTAAATATACTTACGAAGTCCATCTGGCCCAGTGTCATTCAAAGCCATTGTTTCCTTGTTGATCTTCTGTTCATATGTCCATTTTGTAGGTGGGGTGTTGAAGTCCCCTACTATTATTTTAGTATTACTGATTAATTCCTTTACATTTGTTATTAGCTGTTTTATGTATTTGGGTGCTCCCATGTTGGTTAAATATTTACAATTGTTATATCTTCTTTTGGAAGTCCCTTTATAATTAGACAGTGTCCTTCTTTTCTCTTATTACAATCTTTATTTTAGAGTCTATTTTATCAGAAATGAGTATAGCCACTCAGGCTTTCTTCAGATATCCATTTGAATAGTAGATGTTTCTCCATCCCCTCACTTTCAGTCGGCAGGTGTCTTTAGGTCTGAAATGAGTACATATACAAACACTTTACAAGATTTTGTATAAGCTGTTTTCTACATTCTGAAACTTTTCTTTTCAGCAATACCTATACTCTTAAGAAATTCCATATGTGGCAAAGTGGAATTTGTGCCTTACATAATGTGGCGATGTCACTTAAGAACTAATAAAGGAAATGCGTCTTAGGAATGCTTTATTAGGGCTCCTTCCAGAAATTATTTCTCAGCTCTAACACAGTGAAGACTTCTAAATCAATGTGTTTGAATGTTCGCAAACCATCCTTTAAGAATAGCATTAAGGAGGCAGGAAAACATAATTTTTACTGATAAGGAACATCCAGCTCATTTTATAATTTCTACTTGTCATTATGTGAGACCTTGGAGGACATCCATTCACTGTTGAGCTGTTTCTACATTTCTTGCACTCAGAATCTCCCCAGAGTGTTAGTTCTTTGCGTGTGAGTGTGACTTTTGGTAAAAAAGATTTCCCACATTTATAATATTCATAAGCTGGTGGAAATATGGTTTTGGCCCAACATCAAGCAGAGTCTGAAATGCGGAAAGTCTGGGATGATCCCTGAATCACCAACATGGTAAGAAAAATATTGGATATACTGAAGAGTTAGAAGTATGTGAGCAGTGACAGTCCCTGACTTGCCCACTCAGCTGAAAAGGAGTCAACTAATTTTTTCTTCAAAGGCTAGGTAATTAATATTTTCGGCTTTGCAGACCCACAGTCCCTGCTGTCACTGTTCAGCTATGCCACAAGAGCCCAGAAGTAGCCACAGACCATACATACAAAATTAGAGGTGGCTGGGTCCCCATATACCTTTACAAAAACATGATGAATAATATTTTCTTGGCAAAAGGACACAGCTCAAGTCATGATGAAAAGCACATCAGGGATCGCATAGATTAAGAGTAGCTCTTGCCCTGGGAGCATCCTAGTCATAGCTTTTTTTTTTTTTTCTTTTTCCAAAATACGCATACCTGTGCCCACTTAACCCGGAACATACAGGAATCTACAGAAACAGCTGGAAGAGCTCAAGTAATCCAAATGAGCCTCTGGCCTTCCCCCTCCCACCTCTACTATTGATGAGAAGACAGGTGTAAATCCTCGATGTTGAAGGTTGCCCCCCATCGTTAGCCTGGTTTTAGGAACAAGCTCCAGAGTACTCCTAAATCATAGCACTCCAGAAAATCATAGTAATAATGAACACTCCAGAAAGAGCCAAACGTGTCAGCTACAGTACTGAAACAAGCCTCTCTGACTTCCAGAGAACTTTCCGCCTTGGTCCTTCTGCTCCATCCCTTCTGGACCTGTTTATTCCCCTCCTGTCATATGCCTCCCATGCTTGATCCAGGCAGGAAAATCCATTCTGTCAGTGTTAGACAGTTCTTCGAGCTCTATCCTGTGTAGCAAGTAGGAGCTAGCACTTAATTTTAGAAGGCTGACTGCCCAGAGCAAAATGTGACATGATTAGTTTGTGTTCATTAGTGTTGGTGGATAGATTTTGTCTGCTTGAGTTTGCAGAACGGCCGGAAGTGAAATTTCACCAAGAGCTTTTTCCTTTAAGTTTGTGCCTTTAGGGAGACATCCAGGCCTTATTTTTAGAAATCATTTTTCATGCTACATAGTTCTGGGCTGGATAGATCAGATGGTGTAAATGAGCCTGTGGGTGTTTTGCCAGAAATCTACATGTGCTTTCATTGTCCTGTCTGACTGTTTCACTTCTCAAAAATATGTGTCAGTGGTCAGGAGGAGGACTGGAAAAGCAGACATGGACAATTCAACACAAAGTTCTTCCTTTTTCCTCTGATGGTAACATAATTTCCTCTTCCCCCACCCAACCCCCCACCTTGGGCCTCTACCCCCCTCCTCCTAACATACACTTTGTTCTTATTACTAAACTCATCTTTTTCAGATGCTCCTTTGCTTCTTCTGGAAACAGGTTTCTTAAAAGAAAACGAGCACAGCTTTCTTATATGATGTACTACCACTTGTAATGTCCAATCCTGCTCCTTCCCCTTATTTAAAAATAATTGTAGCCATAATTAACTTTCATGAGTCGAGATGGACATGGCGGTGGCGTGAACAGATGGGCTGTGATGACATGTGGTTGGATTAGAGAAATATTTAAAAACCAGTGCTGGTAAGTCTTGCTGATGGGGCCCAGGACAAGAGGAGTCAGGGACCTCAGGTAAAGGGTAGGTGCCAATTCGTGAAGGGGGGAGGGTGGGGGAAAATTGAGTTTGAGATAAAAATCACAACTTCAAATATGATAATTATGAAATGCCTATTAATCATCTAAGTGGCACTCAGGGCTACAGAGGAGTAGAGATGATAATGTGGGGTTTGATGGTACATGACTAAGATATTCCCTCAGATGCTGGACAAAGGCAAGTGCACAACTTTGGGTATCTTTACAACTGTCTTATAAATTACCTGCTTCTCTAATGGCAAGAAATCATAACTTCTCAGTTGTATGATGCTTTCATATATTTTTTTTTTAGTATTTGCATTAGGAAACCAAAGAAATTATCTCTTAGAATCTCAGTATGTGATATAGCAGGTTTTCTCTGCTATTTTCTGGGTAAAAGTCCACTTACCTGTAATCTAATATAAGCATCAACTTGCTTCATTGAAAGTATTCTTTGGTCATCCACATTTATTTCAAATTCAGGAGAGAACAACTGGATGTAACCGACAGCACATTTTCTAGAATAGTTAGTGTTTTCTAGTGTGAAATTATTAAATCATGTACTCTATTAATGGTTCAAGTAAGGTGATGTTGGGCCACATTTTGCTCTTCATTTTGGGAGGAATTTCTTTATCAATGGGTAAGAAATTGTCCTGGTTCATTTCATGTTTCAAAAACATCTTAAAAGATGAAACCATGTACTTAAAACAACGATTGATTGATTTTAGAGAGAATGAGCACAGGGAGGGGCAGAGGGAGAGGGAGAAACTTTAGCAGACTCCACAATGAGCATGGAGCTCCCCACGGGGCTCAGTCTCAGGACCCTGAGATCATGATGTGAGCTGAAACCAAGAGTCAGATGCTTAACTGAGCCACCCAGGTGCCCCAAGGTCACTTACTTGGAATATTTAAAGGTTAAGCACATTTATGGAAGCCTTGACTGTTTGTAGGTGAATTTAGAATTGGTTGGATAGATTTTTCTCTACAGCGATATGTCCATCTTTCATACAGCAGCATACAAGTGTTTCCTGTTCTACATTGTTGACATCAAAGAAATTATATTTTAAGAGGAAATGGACTATTCAGCTCTCTGAAGGGTTCATGGTCCACATGACAAATTAGGCATATAGCCAAAAAAATTCCAAACCGGCAAGTCTTGTGAAATGTAATCTCATTTCTTCTGTGTTTTCCTGGGAATGGGTGGTCAATGTCTTGATTTATGATTTTGCGCTTAATGCTGTTGGAGAAAAAAAAGGGGGGGGGGCTGGACAGAGGTGAATTGAGAAGTTTTTGCCCAAGACTATCAAAATAGAGGAGGAGATTGAATTCAACTCCTATGGAACAAAAGGCAGGAGGGTTTTTAAGTGCTGGGATGAACCAATGAGAAGGTGCTAGAAGACATTATTTGGTTGTTCAATGTGAATTTACTAAGTTGGTGTTAGCTGATGTGGAGCCCCTCCACTCCACCAGAGACTGGGAGGCTGAGGTACTCTCTTTTCTGAAGATTACATTTCAAAGGGATGGTTCTCAGGTTCTGGAGAAAGATGTTCCAAAGTTGGGAACCCAGAAAGAGGCTAAGAGAAGATTTACATCACAAAGGGGCTCAGCAATAATTTACAATTGTAAATTTTCTAAAGACTTTGGGAAAAGGGGGTAGCAGACAGGCCTAGAGTCAGGAAGGAGTCCCTGTAAAGTGTATTTAGCCTGGAGAGAAGCTAAGGCTGGCTTACTCAGCACCAGTTTCATGTGTACCCATAAGCTGCAGGATTCTCACTTATAAAAGAAGCAAATTAAAACACTGTACAATTATTTACTTTCGGAGGAAGAGCTGTTGCAGCTAATCATCTTAGCCATATAATTTATGCAAGTGGGTTAATCTTCCTCTTCCTCATACTGCTTAAAGTTATGTGTTGGAGTTGGAGTTATTGCCCAGGACGGACAGCCTTTGAGTTTGAAGACTTCTCTGGGCCCCAGAGAATAAAGCAAGATAAATTCTCTGAACTGAATGGCCTCGGGCAGTGGCTGAGTTCTAAATCCCTGTAACTTGCATTTCAGAGGCTCCTGGAATTCAGAGAGGCCCCACAAAGGCAAACAGGGGAGATAGGAGGAAAGTCAGAAATAATAATAAAAAATACTGCCTGTACTAGCAGGAAGATATTTTAGTGTATTTATTAGGTGATTGGATTTCTCTGCCTCAGTTTCCGATCTTTGTTTATTTACCTTTATATAAATTAGGTTGATAATAATAAAACATATTTCTCAGTTATTGTAAGGGTAAATGAAACCATACATATGTAAAATAGACTCTCTGGCTTATGGTAAAACAAAACAAAACAAAACAAAAAACCTGTTATCTATGGTCATTATTCTTTGGTGTTTCACATCTGTCTCTCCACTAGACATCATCACTTTACTACCCAAAGCAAAGAGCAAGTCTTCTTATCCTTGGATCTCTAGTGGTCAGTGCAATGCCTCATAAGTATTTGATAACCAAAGGACTAAATGAACATGTGAGTTATGCTGGCACTTCTTAGAGCACGTTTTATAGGCTAGTGATCCCCAAATCAGGCTGTTTATCAGGATCATATACAGATTCCCACTAGCCAGACCCAAGGTGTATAGTCATGTTACAAAGGTTTAAAGGAAGGGGAGGGTAGCCTAAGGCCTGAGCATTACAAAGGTGGCCTTGTAGGATATTGCTAACTTGGACATAATTCCCTTGATATTGGACCTACGGATGGATTTTAATGGGGTATGAAGGAAAGTCTGGGGTCACGCCTCCATATCAGGTGTGGTGCAATGTACATAGTAGCTTCTCAGAAGATACTTTGTGAATGAATGAAATAGTACTTAATCATTAAAGAGAATGAGGAATAAGGTCTCGGTGTACTGATATGGAAGGATGTCCGAGATCACTCTTAGGTGAAAAGACCAATTTCAGGCCAGTAAGTATAGTATATTTACACTTGTATTTGAAAATAAAAAAATGTGTGTGTGTGTGTGTGTGTGTGTGTGCGTGTGTGGGGGAGTAAATATGTATAAATACTTAAAGGAATTGGGAAGAAACTCTTTAATAAAGAGTAGTTACATCTTGGGGGTAGAATCAGAGAGTTGTGCCATTTATACTATGTATTTAAAAGTTTTAATTTATACTATATGGTTTACTTCATATTTTATAACTATACTTTGTTTTATGTAATCTGCATTATATGAATTTTGTACCAAATTCACTTGCAATACTTGTGTAATGATGATGAGGATGGCAGGCTGAAGAAATTCCTCTGGTACTTCAGATGTGTGTGGAGCCAGACTTGAGTGTGATCTGAAGTATAGTTTATTTAATGATGGTTTAAATTTTCATTCTCAACATTACAGTATTAGGGCTGAGAGTGATAGAGGATGGGAATGTGATAGAGCTTGTTCTTACTGCCTGAATCCACGTTGTTTCTTATAACCCCAACTTTCTTTACAGTTAATTCTTCAGTAATATAATATGTATGTTACACATATAACTTAAATAACTTGCTATATTATGGTATGAACTCAATTCTGTATTCTAGAATGGATCAGTGAAAAACGTATTTCAGATATTTACGTTCATATTTGTATAAATTTGGTACCTTAACTTTCGATAAAAATTTTATTACTTAACATTAAATTTTAACATTAGATAAATTGATATATGCCAATTCTAGTCTCAAGGTGGTTTTATACTATTATATAGTCATCTTATTATTCTTTAAATATTGCAATGTTGAGGTTGTAGTTTGAGTACTGGTGGAAACGGGTGGATTAAATCAGGAAATATATGTATAGAGATATAATAGCAGGTTCTAATGAATAATACATTCTGTATATTTGTTACATATGTTAGTGCCATAGTGCCAGCTAAAAGCCATAGTAAGACAAAAAGCACAGTTCCTGCTGTAAAGAACTCACAGTCTAGAAACAAAACAAAACAAAACATGCTAATAAGTCATAAGGTTACGAAGAACAGAAATGGCAGGGGAGCTCAGAGAAAGAGAGAATTGGATTGGACACTATAGGGATGGCAGGGTTTCATAAAATAGCTCAATTAAGCAATGGCATTCCATAGAGATGAGAAACTATGCATAAACTTAGAGATATAAAAAAGATAAAATATGGCATATTTGGGGAGCCACCAGCAGTTTGATATGACGAGTTCAAGTCAGAGTGTTGGTCTGGGAAGATCAAGAGCTGAAGTAAGCTCTGGAGCTACATTTTTAAAGACCACATATACCATTTCTAGAATTTTTATTTCCCTGTCAGCAATTGGCAGCTCTTGATGAATTTTAATTGGAAAATAAATATGACCAGATTTGTGTGTTAGGAAAATGGCTCCTGCACTGGATCATAGATTGAAGTGAGAAGATTAGAGGCACCAGAGGGCCAGTTGTCTCATTTCGGGTAGGAAATGATGCATGTCCTGAGTTGGTGGTGATGGAGCCAAATCAGATAAAGCACTCGAGGAGCCCTCAAGGGGGGAAATTGACGAGATCTGCTACCTGGTTAAAGACAAAGTCAAAGCTGACTCAGATCAAAGTTGATTCTGTAACTGGGTCAATCTAAATTGTCAAGTCATGGGAGAGCTGAAAATATTCTTTAGGTTTCTATAGTACATGGAGGAATGGAAAAGAGAAGAGATGCGCATAGTTGGTTAATGACTCAAAAATAGTGAAAGAAGTTGCTAAAGCAACTTTTTGTAGTTCCTGGAAATGTTTTCTGTCTGAAAAAGGCATGGATATAGGTTGTAGGAACTTAGAGATAATTTCTTTAGGATGTTCCTATTGGAATGACACAGTTGCCTCCATCAGGTTATTTTTCTTAGGTCATTTTGCACAAGATCACATATCCTAGAGTCTAACTGAAATCATACATGGGTAGAATTATTAATCCAGTAAAAGCAGGGATTAGAGTGTGGATTTAGTATCTTCATTTACAAACCCATTAAGATGATTTGGAAGGCACCCAGTTAAATGTGATGGATTGATGATGCATATGTACTGTTGCTACTTCTTGAAACTCCATTAAAGAAAAACTATATAGAGAGAATAGGAGACTAAAGAATGTAAGAGAAGACTATAATAACAGAATTTTGGAAGCTCAGAACAGACGAATGAATATAACAGATAAGGAAAAGCTCAATGAAGAGAAAGAAATCTATCACATGACCCAACAAAGGCATGGCTTTGGAAGAAACAAGTAGTTCTGTACACAGGAAAAGATTGGGGCTGAAAATGCAATGTTTATCTGAAAGTCTGTATAAGAAACAGACTCTGTCATTCTTATCAAGTATTAAAAATAGGATATCATAAATGAAAAGTGCACAAGAGTCAGAAGATGGATGTAGTTTTGGGAACGTAAGGGAGGTTTGGTGAGGTGAGGCCCAGAGCCAAGGATCAAGAAAGAATTTTTGAGGCATCTATGATGCAAGTTGGTGGTTTTATTAAATCACGAGGACAGGACCCTTGGGCAGGAAGAGCTGCTGCCCTGGGGTTGTGAGGGTTGGGGAAAGTAAGGACAAAGAGAGGTTTCAGAAACATTTTCATATGTTAAAGAAGACTCAAGATACCTGAGGTCTTGCCATTCTAAAGATTGTTTTTCCTTCTAGCAAGGCATTAACACTAAGATAGTTGGGAGCTTCCTGGAGGAACAATACACTCTGCCTGCTTCAAGTATCCATCAATGGGCTGTGGGTTATAAGGACATTCAATTGTATTTACATTTCCTTCTAGAAGCTAGGTTATTGATAACCATGCTTTGTTCTTGTAAATTACTGAGACTTTTGCAGGTTGAGGGAGACTCCTATCCTGCAGGATTTTGATCTCTATAAGTCAACTATTTGTTTTTCCTTTCCTTAGCTTTAGGTCAGCCAGGAGTGCCTGAGGAAGGTCACACACATCCCACCTGGGGGGCGAAGGGGGAGGGGGTTGCAGGGTGTCAGCTTGTGCTTTGTCCTCAGCTAGTCTTTTGCTCCCTCATCAAGATAAGGCCAGAAACAAATTTACATGATAGAAGACCAAAAGACCAAGACTGGAAATTGGAAGAAACATAGTCAAGAAAATCAGTGAATCCAACTAGAATCTCAAATAACCAAGATAGATTTAGAAAGAGAAAGGAAAGAAAATGAAGTGAAGAGCTTTATCAAAGACAATTCACAAATATTTTCCAATGTTGACCAATACATGTTTTTAGATTCAAGAGGCCCTGTGTCTGTTAAATAAATTGAATTTTTACTTAACATCTCCATAGAGAAAACTTCAAACTGTTACTGATGGATACCAAATATTTAAGGAAAAATAATACCAATTGTACATAAAATATCCCAGACAATGGAAGGAGGATTTCTCAGCTTGCTCCAGGAGGCCATTATTAACCTAATATGAAATCGCCCCAAAAAATCAAAGGAAAAGAAAACTATAGAACAACGTTCTTCATGAACATAGATACAAACATTCTTCAGATTTTACAAACTGATTCCAACAACGCATAAAAAGAGTAATAGGTCAGGACTAAGTGGATTTATCCTAGAAATCAAAGATTGGTTTAATTAATATCCAAAAATCAGTGAATTTCATTGACCATATTAATAGTATAAAAACGAAAAGAAAGTACACTATTATTTCATTAGATGTAGTAGAGCATTTGAAAAAACACAGCATCCACTAAAGAACTCTCAGAAAACAGAATAGAAAGGAATTGCCTCAGCCTAATTAATAATATATACAAAGCTTATAGCTACTCTCATACTTAATGGTAAAATAATACTTTCCTTCTAAGATGAGAAACAGGAGCAGAATATACCCTCTCAGCACTTCTGTTCAACACTGAAATGAAGATTCTAGAAAATGCAGTAGGCAAGAAAGGAAATACAAGTTAAATCAATTGGAAGGATAAAATTACTTTTATTCATGGAAGATAGTATTCTTTAGAAAAGCATAAAGAATCAACAAAACAGCTACTGGAATTAATAAAAGTCAAGGACTGAGTTTAGCAAGAAACAAGGTTGATATATAAAAATCAATTTTATTTCTGTTTACCAGCAATAATCAGAAATTGGGATTTAAAAACCCTGCCACTTAAAATAGGATCAAAAACATGAAATATTTGAGGATAAATTTGACAAAAGATGTGAAAAATTGTACACTGAAAACTATAAAATATTGGGGAAAATTTTTAAAAAGCCAAATAGTGAGATGTACTGTCACTAGGTATTAAATGACCCAATATTATTGAAATGCCAGTTCTTCACACATTGATCTAAGGATTCATTGAAATGCAAAAAAAAAAAAAAAAAAAAAAAAAAAACCCAGCTAGACATTTTGCAGAAATTGAGAATCGATTCTAAAATTTATATGAAAATTTAGAATACCTAGAATAGCCAAAATGACTTTGAAAAAAAGCAGATTTGGAGGACTTAGACCACCTGAGTTCATGACTGACTATAATTAAGGCAATGTGGTATTGGGTGTAAAGATAGGTATATGATCAATTGAGTCCAGGGACAAGAAACAGAGACTCTCATATACATATGGTGTTCTGTCTCTGAGAGAGAGTTTTGACAAAAGTATGTCAATTCAATGAGAAAAGGATTATCTGTTTAATAAGTGATGCTGGAAGAGTTAGATAGTCCTATACTGTAAATGAATTCTGAGTTGTACCATGTATTATATCAAAATTAAGTTTAAATGAGTCACAAACCCATATATAAGAGTCAACACTATGAAACTTCTAGAAGAAAATCTTGGTGACATTGATTTGAGCAAAATTTATTAACTAAAATACAGAAAGCACGACTATAAAAGAAAAAGACAATTTTTTAGAAATTACCAAAAAAAAAGTTCCAAAAAATAAAAAAGCAAGATACAGCCTGAAGGGAAAAAATTGAAAAATATATTACAAAGTACATGTATCTAGAATATATGAAGAATTATTAGTGTTCAATAATAAGAAAAAGAATATATTTTAAACACAGGGCATAGAATTTGAATAGATAGGTTACCAAAGAAGATATATGTTTGGTAAGTAGCATGGAGGGATCTTCACTCATCATTAGGAAAATGCAAATTTTAACTACAATGTAAGTCATCACTGTAAACCCACTAAACTGGCTAAAATTGAGCAGATGAGTCATATCAAGTGTTGGTACAGAACTCTCCTGCACTGCTGGTGGGAAAACAAAATGGCACATCCACTTTGGAAAACAGTTGTGCGGTTTCCTAAAACATTCCTACCCAGTATGAATACAAACTACACCATGGATGCATCTCAAGCAGAATATGCTGAGTGAAGTAGGAGAAGCAAACATGAGTATAAACTCTTTGAAGCCATTCCCTTAAAATCCTGGAATATCAAAAGTAATGAATCATGACAGAAAACAAATGTGTGGTTGCCTGGGGAGGGGTGAGAGAGTTGATAAAGTGGACTTGAAGAACGTTTAGAAGGTAATAATATATTTATCATCTTCATCATGGTGGTGATATCATGAGTACATAAATACATAAAACTCATCAAAGTTTACACTTAAATATGTACATTGTATATCAGTTCTACTTCAGTAGAGCTCTAGAAATAAGGGCAAAAAAAAAAAAAATCTGTCCTGGGGTGCTTGGCTGGCTTAGTTAGCAGAGCATGTGACTGTTGATCTGAGTTGTGAGTTCAAGCCCTCTGTTGGGTGTAGAGACTACTTATAAATAAAAAATAATAATAATAAAAATCTTTTCAAAAAGTCTCCCTGAGGATCCAGTGCAAAACAAAGACCCACATGGAGATACCACCTCAAAAAATTTCAGAACCTAGATGAAGAGAGGACACTAAAATCTCCACAGATAAAAGACAAGCCAAAAGGTCACAAAGGATCAGAAATGAATGCATTAGAACCTGGAAAACAGTGAGGTGATGCTTTTGAAATTCTGATGGCCGGTGTTTGTTTTTGAATCGAGAATCTGTATCTAGATAAACCATCACCAAGTGTGAGGGTAGAGCAAAGACATTTTCAAAAATGCATTTGGCACATGAAAGCTTATCTCCCATCTACCCCACCCCCACCCCCCGATGAAGGTACCACGGTGTGTTCTCCAACAGGAAGAGCGAGGGTGGATAGATGGAGGTGGCATGCTGAAAGAGCGGCAGGTCCAGCATGACGCTGGCAGGAGAGCCTAGCATGGCAGCAGCTATGCCGCTGACGGGAGAAGTAAGAAACCATAGTAGACTGAAGGCCTCCAGGAAGGATGCCACCAAGAAAAAGATGGAATTAAGGGACTCTTGGGTGTGTGTGGACAGATTCAGTGGAGATTTACTCTGCGGGCAAAGAATCCGTGGGTGAATTTGTGGTAGGAACACAGACAAGCTAGAAAATCAGAAATAGAATAATCAACCTCGGGGAGAACAAAATTACACAATTGGGGATGCTATCACTCCCCTGAAATTTATGTTTTATTATGGTCATAAAATTGCAAAAACAAAATTTATTTTAAATGTTGTCAGGGGATTGGAGGAAGAAAATGACACATGGGTTTGTATAAGGACAGGGCATAATACAAAGTCCATGAATAATATATAAAAGCAAAATACAAGAAATAACAGCAGCAACCTGTAGTCAGGGAACATGGAAGTATTTTTTTTTTTTTTTTAGATTTTATTTATTTATTCATGAGAAACACAGAGACACAGGCAGAGGGAGAAGCAGACTCTGTGGGGGGAGCCCAGGACCCCAAGATCACACCCTGAGCCGAAGGCAAACGCTTAACCCTGGAGCCACCCAGGTGCCCCTGGAAGTATCTTACAGAATAAAGAGAACGTGATAATGATTACTAGTTATTAAAAAAAGATGATTACTAATTATTAAAGAAAGGCTTTTAGACTTCAATTTAAACTATGAAAAAGTAGTTTTGATTGACTAAAATGTATTAAGGGACAGTATGTAAAGATTGGCGTCCCAAAGGAAAAGGAATATGAGGTGCGTGTTAAGATTGGCTGATGGGAATGTGTTAGATTCAGAAAAACCAAAATGGACACCAGTATTTTATTTTTGCCAGTAATCACTAAAGGATGGTAAAAATACAGAAAGTTATACTTTTCTTACATCACGCTGTCCACCTGATGTAAAAAGGAGTGACATGCTGATGCAGGCTATGCTACAGATGAACCTTGAAAAATGCTAAGAAAAAAAAAAAAAAAAGAAAAGAAAAATCCTAAGAAAAAGAAGTCGGGGCAGCCCGGGTGGCTCAGTGGTTTAGCACCTGCCTTCAGCCCAGAGTGTGATCTTGGTGTCCTGGCATCGAGTCCCACGTGGGGCTCCCTGCATGCAGCCTGCTTCTCCCTCTGCCTGTGTCTCTGCCTCTCCCTCTCTGTGCCTCTCATGAATAAGTAAAATAAAATCTTAAAAAAAAAAAAAAAAAGTCAACCACAAAAGACCCTGCATCCCATTACTCCATCTGTATGAAACTCCCAGAACTGGAAAATCCACAGAAAAAGAAAGTATGACATCGGGTGCCGAGGGCTGGGAGGAGACAGAATGGGAAGCAGCTGCCAATGGGTGTGGTTTCTTTCAGGAGTTAGAACGTTCTGGAATTAGGTAGTGGGGATGGTCGCATAGCTCTGTGAATGTACTAAAACCCACCCAACTATATACTGGAAAAGGGTGAATTTTATGGTAGGTGAATTCTACCTCAGTTAAAAAACTGTTGTGAGTTATGCATGTTCAAGATGACATCGAACCCATAACTCAAAGCTTAGGAACGTCACCTGAGCACCAAGCTGCCTCTGGGGTCCGAGTGTTCCCAGTTGGCCTCCTGTGTGCTCTAGGTCACCCTATAGGCCTTGGCATGTGCTCGTTGCCTAACCTGGGTGCACTCCCGATAGATGGTAGGGATTGCAACCATGAAGACCCAATGGAAAGGTTTCATAAAATTCAGAGGGACAGTGTGTGGGGGTTGGGGCAGTGGGGCCAGCATGTGCATTTTCTTTTTCAATGAATGAGCATAAATCTTGGACAGCAGAGGGCCCATTGGCTCATAAGTGAAGGTGTAGGTAGCGGATGCTGCTAATGCATCCAAATCCCTCGTGATCAAGGTATATTTTCATGAACTCCACATTCTACTTCTAATGCACAATCCAGCACGAGGACGACTTCTCTAAGCCATCCGGAAAATTGCTTCTACTTTCCACCTGGCCTTTTCCAAGTGGATAGATGGGAACAGTTGAGGGAACGGGGTGAGGGAGGATACAGTGTTTGAGGCAATCCTTGCTCTGAAAGTCCATGATGAGAACTTCCTGCTTTGCACAACCGGACCACTCAAGCTCAGTTACTAAACTCACGAGGCGTAAAAACAAAGAGTAATGACTTGGCTGAACTGGGACGTCTTTTTGTGTAGCTTTATTAATTGATTCTTGGAGAGAGACAGTGCACAAGCGAAGGATGGGTGAGGGACAGGGGACAGAATCTCCAGAAGACGCCCCACTGAGTGTGGATCCTGACCTGGGGCTCAATCTCATGACCTTGAGATCGTGACCTGAGCAGAAGTCACCAGTTGGATGCCTAACCAGCTGAGCCACCCAGGTGCCAGAGAACTGGAAAGTTTCCCAAGACTGTCACGTCTTTGTGTTTCGTTACCAAAGAGCAGCCGTGTGTTTTGTCACTGGTTGCTATTCCTTCCTAGTGTGACCTCAGCACTCAGCTCAGCCGTGATGTTTTCACGTTATCACACGTAGGGTCCCGCTTGCTTTGGACTATCTTACTTTGCAGACATGCGCGCTTCCTATCTGCACAACCCGTCGGGGTCACGGTACACGTTTTGAGAACAGAGAACCCTACAAGCCGGGGTGCTTTTAGTGTCCAGCAGGATTTCCGTGGGTCTTTCTCCTGTGTTCCTACATGCAAAGTCAGACCAGTCCGTTACCTCGCCCTGAGTCTCTTTTCCTTGGCCTTCCACCTCAGGAGATGCACTGCTTTTGAAAAACACTCATTGATTTTATTTTATTTTTTATCACTTCAGGGCACTCCTTTCAGCATAACCGTAGGCGGGAAGGAAAGGTTGTCCCTCGTTTTGTGTAAGTGTGCCTAGGGGTCACTCTGGGCTGTTTGTCACCTCGTGCCATGTTGAAGAACAGCCCGAGTGTACATTTCCAAGGTCTAGTTTATTTTTGCCGCAAGGCTGGTTTGTTTCAGCAAAGTCTAAGTGCCTGCTTGGAATCGGTTTTGATATTTTGAACGCTAATGACACTGTTTCTTTTACACCTAAACTCGTGTCCCCACCACGATCCTGGAATGTTGGTGCCATATGACTTCCATATGCTTCGTCAGGGCTTCTTAGGTGATAGTGAGTGATACTCTTAAAATAGCATCTAAACATTTGGGGAAAAAAAAAAACAAAAAACAAACAAAAAAACCTTCCAGACTTTAATCTGTCTGGTCTTAAGGCTCTGTCTACAGGGTAAAATGTCCAGATTAAAGAAACACAGCGCTGTAGGCAGGACCCCTGGTTATGTATGAGGGCCGTGGCCTGAAACCTTCATGAATCCTCCCAGTTGTGAGTGCTCTTAAGAATAGGACATTTATAATGCTTGTCAAAAAATGTCCTGAGACCCCAAGCTGGAATTTCTTGTTTTCCATGGAACTGTTGATACTCGGGCTGGAAGGTGATATCCTGGCCTGTCCTGTTCTGTGCAGCGAAATCAGAAAACTTGGTGCATCAATATCCCAAAGCAGAAGGGCCATTCTGTGCTGTGTCACTAATGTACTGGGTCTCTTTTTTCCCTGACACCTACATGTCTGAACGTGGACTTCCTTCCAGTATAGTCTGGTTGCATCTTATTTGACCTCTTATTTGGACCTTCTCTCTGTCAGCTTTATAATAAGCAATTAAACACACACACACACACACACACACACACACACACATTATTAGGAAAAAAACGTGCCACAGCCCGCCCAATGCCACGTGGAAAGGCTCCTCAGAGGAAGCAAAAATCCACAGATCTCACTGTCCAGGCAGCTTACTGGGAAGGAAGCCCTTTACTGGTGTGATGTCTGAACCTGGCGTTGTAGGGTGGAGGTTCTGGGCCATGGCAGAACATGGAAAGCACTTGAAGAATCTTCACAGATGCTGGGTCACTGCTCTGAGGGAGCTAATTTAATGTGTTTAGGCGAAGGCATAGGTAGCAGAACCCTTCCAACCTCCCGGGCCGTGCGGGTGGGCAGCTGCAGTTAGAGGTTGTGGTGCCCATCCCATTGGTGAGTAGAAACAGGAGAGCCGCCATCCTGCTGGACACCTGCCTGGCACACATGCTCAGGTGTCTTCTCCAGCCTGAAAATATGTTGAAAGGAAACCTCCCCTCCCTTCTGTGTGCTTTCCCCATCTTGTGAACCACATTCATTCTTGAGGAGTTCACGCAGTGGTTCAGAAACCATTTGGGGGGCTACCAGGTGTCCGGCTCGAGTCTTTCTACCTGAGCTCCCACCCTTGCTCCAAATTGCCCCCTTGTTTGAATTCCATCCCGTGGTTCCCATGGCCCGTGGAATAAAGTCAGGGACGATGGATCCTGGAAGGCCACCTTCACAACTCTCACGTCTCAGGTCCTATCACTCACAGCCTCAGCATGGGCTCCAGGAAGATGGAGAAATCCGTCAACCTCGGTGGAAGCCATGCTGTTCCATGCTCCCGAGCATGTGCTCTTCCCTCTCCTCTCCCACCAGCCAGTTCTCCTCTGGCTGAGTCCTATCCCTATATCCAGGTTCGGGTCAAATGCTGACTTTTCTGGAAGTTACTCTCTGAACACCATCAACACCTCCAGCAAACCACTTCTGTGCCATTTTGAAATTATATGGTTTCCCTTGTGCCCCACCCCCACCCCGGATTGCAGGCTCCTAGAAGGCACTTCTCACTCCCTGGCATATGCCCCTTTCCTTGTAGGGCATCCAACCCTTTTCTTTTGGACTGCTTATTGAAATGGAATGATTGGGGTTGGCATCGGGATGGTGCTAGCAATGTGGTGAAGTCAGATCCAGTAGTTTGGTGTCCAGGAAGGAAAGATGAAAAGTGGAATAAAAGGTCAGTCCAGGGACATTGACCATGGAAAACCACCTGGCCCGTGAGTGTCAGTTAGCACAGGGGATGTGACCATCCTGCAGCTCGTGACAATGAGGGACGTGACTGGTGATGCAACAGGTCAGTCAGACGAGTTTGAAATATATCCTATAAATGCTTGAAAGGTAAAAAGGGCATTGTGGTATCAATCCATTGCAATCAAACCAGTTAAAGTAGGGAAAGGAATGATGTGGAAGTTTTGTTGATGAGGGACAGCTGCATGATTCTATAATGATGCTACGTAATTTTATGTATCATGGACACTGCAGTGTCATTCCAGTTTTTTTTTTTTTAAGGGAGTTTTTCCTTTTTTTAAGATTTTATTTATTCATGAGAGACACACAGGCAGAGGGAGAAGCGGATCCATGTAGGGATCCCGATGTGGGACTTGATCCTGGAACCCTGGAATCAGGCCCTGAGACGAAAGCAGACCCTCAACCGCTGAGCCACCCAGGTGTCCCATTCCAGGTTTTACCTGCATTTGTAGCCAGAGAAGCTCTCTGACCACAGTCACACTAGGTGACAGTAGTCAGACCTATTATTTCATCTCCCACGAAAATGCTGCCTGTTACCTTTAGTGTCTTTGATCCACATAGAACCAAGGGAGGAAAATACAGTATGATGAAAAACTAAGGGGGCACATTTAAGTCTTTTGCTTGTGAATTTTTCCTCCAGATACACAGGCTTGGAAATAATTAAACTAGTTTCCATTTTGGGAAGCTCATAAGCTTCTAAGCACCTGGAAGAAATACCTCTGTATCCGTATTGTAGCTCAAGATTTCAGGGAATAAAATAAAGCAGGTATGTGCTTAGTATTGTGGCTGCTACATAATTATTCTGCAGCTGTTGGAAATAGCTAAATAGCTATTTTTAGTTCTGATCCCTCATCTGAGAAATAGAAATGATGAGATTTTCTTTTCTTTTCTTTTCTTTTCTTTTCTTTTCTTTTCTTTTCTTTTCTTTCTATTCACTGACTATGCAAAGGGCTTCTTGTAATGATTCAAGTTAATATATGTGAAAGGGTGTTTGTACATTTTAAAGTATGTATTAGTAATACTGATTTATTAATGGTTTTGCAAACTGTGTTATTCTGTCAAGGATATTTGTGTTTTAAAAATAGTTTAAAATGATCAATACTTGAATGCAAATTCAAGTTTATTCAGTTTAACAGCTACTTGTTGAGCCCCTCCTTAGTGTAAGGCATTATGGTGGCTGTAGCTGAAGATGGGAGATAAAAAATATCTGGGCTCTGTTCTCATTTTAGTAGATCCATAAATAAGGACAGAGATGGAAGTTGGAAAGTTAGATGCTGCTACAATTATTTTTTAAAAAGTATGCATGGTAAAGAAGAGCTTTTTTAAAGAAAATGGTTTTTTTTTGTATTTTTTTTTAAGATTTTATTTATTTATTTGAGGTAGACAGAGATAGGGACCCAGGTAACACAAGCAGAGAGGAGAGGGAGAAGCAGACTCCTGATGTGGGGCTCAGTCCCAGGACTGTGGGGTCGTGACCTAAGTCAAAGGCAGATGCTAAACCGACTGAGCCACCCAGGTGCCCTTTATTTATTTATTTTAGACAGAGCCTGGGGGCAGGGAGCAGAGGGAGAAGGAGAGAGTCTCCACACAGGGCTAGACCCTGCAACCCTGAGATCACCACCTGAGCTGAGACCAAGAGTCAGATGCCCGATGGACTGCACCACTCAACGCAGAAGGGCTTTCTATTTAGAGAACCAAGGGAAGGCTTCGTGGAGAACTGGAGTTTCTGAGTCGAGATGGTGGCCGAAGAACATTCAAGGCTGAGGGAATAGTGCATGCAAAGGGTACAGGAGAAGGAGCTATCCTGGCGCTGGAGTGGCTGGAGTGTAGAGGGAGAGCGGGGTACTTAAGCCAGTGCCAGGTCCCAGAGCCTTACATGCCATAGCAAGGAACCGACGTGTCGTGCCATTGACAAGGTTAAGTAAGCTCTTCACGTTTTTGAGCCCAAGAGTGGTAAAATGACAGCAGTGTTAGAGGAATCAATTTCAAATGATAGAATTGAGTAAGTGTCATTAAAATGCAAGATTGCAAATTCGGTTTGTGTCTGAGTAGCTTTCCTGGGATTATTTACTACGAAGATGACCAACCTTCCAACCAACCTTTCTTCCCTCCCCTGCTCCCATGTGTCTTGTCTTTTTCTTTCTCTTTCTTTTCCTTCAAGGAATGATAATTGACTCTCTGTAAGAGTAGAAGGAGGCTAAGCTGGGAGCCTAGGTTTTCTAAAACTAATAGAACCCAGATTCTACGTCTGAAGTTTACTTGTTGGGTTATCTTGGAAAAATTACTCAAGCTACCTAAGCTTCCTTTTTGTTCTAGTAAAATGGAGATTACAGGAGCTCAGTGAGTCACTGTCCTAATGGAGATACCCTTTTGCACATTGTCTAGCGTCCAGTGAGCCTTGAATTAATAGTAGCTATTATGTTTTATGGCGGGAGTTAACATTGGAACATAAAAGTGAATTTTTATAGTTATTATAAAATATTGCCTCACACAGTGGTTAGGAGAATTAGGAAAATTTTAACTGATGACTTTTAAAAAAACAACCTTTTTTCCTCCATTACTAGAAATAGGAAAATAAACATTTGGAAGGCAGCCTCAGTCCTAGTGGCTCTATTTAAATGCAAATAAGGTAACCACCAGGGCTTCCAGGGCAACAAGGTTCTGTGCATCTATGCTCCCAACCCTGAATTAGACACCCTTTTATGAAGTGGGTAAGATCTCTCCAGGCTAACCATGGTTCTGGCTTTCTTTGGGGGTTGTAGGTGTCTGCTGACATACTGTGCTCTATCCCCTGTGGGTGGGCAGGCCAAAGGTAGTCAGGGGAAGGCTGGACCTTTATCAAGGTCCAAGGATGGCTGCCAGGGTGACACTACCTTGATAGGTTTTACCACTCAGACTCTGGACTTATTTGATCCTGGCAGGAAGGGAAACCGGATCGTACATGTGTCAGATTCAGCATCCTTTCAGTGAAGGATGCTCTGACTTTTAGCATAATACGCTGGTGTCACCCAAATGTCAGTCTGGTACTTTCTGGTATATATGGGTCTCCTCCAGATGCTTGACTGTACTACACTCATCTGGGGTCCAGACTCCGTCCCTCCCGATGACAAGACAGGTGAGAGGAACACGGTTTAATGAGAATGCTTCCTGTTTTATTTAAAGCCAGGGGAAGTGGCTCATCCAAAGGCTTCATTCACTCAGGTGACCGAGGCTGATAAAATACACCTCGCTCTCCGGTGACCACAAGCCCATCACCCTCCAGACTGTGATCTCTGACTTGCCTGTACACGTGGCTCACGTGTGTTTCTCTGAACCTTGTCTTTCTTGTTCTGTCACCAAGAACACTCCTCATGGTGCTGTTTTCTTCAGCTGTGTTTATACGCTTTTTTAGCTATGTAGGAGAAGGAGAACTTTTTCTCAGCCCTCTTAGAGTTCCTGGCTGGGCCTGAAAATTAAACCAGCAAAGACAGACAAACAGTAGAAAAACATGCAGATCTATTTAATATACGTGTTTCTTGACATGGAAGCCTTCGTATGCAAAGGAAGGCCCAAGGAAACCATCGGACCCGAGTGTTCTGAGGGTGGGTTTGATGAAGAATGGAGAAAAGGCATAGGTCCAAGACGGTGAGGTGAGCGTAGGAAATGGAGAAACAGAAGGCCACTGGTTAGGATTCTTCTCAGGATCCCTTTGTCTTCAGAGGTCAGGATTCTCCTTCCCGTTGGGTATGGGGAGGGCACCTTCTACATGAGGATTTTGTCACCTGTGTCAGGGGAGAGGTCAGGACGACCTCCTTGCTTTTGCTGTTTGCCTAGACTCCTGCAGCTTAAAGTATCCCCTCTGTCATCCTGAACTCGAGGTGCCGTATTTTGGGGTAGCCTTTCCTGAACCCCATCAGCTGCCACAAGGCTGTTCCCAGCCAGGATCTCAGGCCAAGAAAACAGTCCACCTTCCAGTGCTGGGAAGATGTGATTCTTTTTCTTTCTTTTTTTTTTTTTTAAGATGTGATTCTTGATTCCATCACTGCCACTACCATTACCATTTTTTTTAAATTTCTAATTTTATTTTGTTTTCACTATCATTACCGTTACCAGTTATGATGTTCATTCTGAGTCCAGAAACCCTAAAATATGTGTGCAGCAGGGGCGAGTGGGGGAGATGAAGGTGGAAGAGTATTTTTACAGCTTCTGTGCAGGGGGTTTGCACAAGTTGTTAGCCCACTGAAATTCTGTTGTACCAGTCAGTATAACGGTGCTTCCAGGAGCCCCCCGGGGAGCCCCCTGACCGCTACCCAGCTCACTGCTGAGGCCCTCGCACGTCCCCATGCTCCAGGAGGTTCCTGGCACCCATCGCCAGCGCATGACCTTTCTGTTGGGACAGTGCCCTTCAAGTACTGGTTATTATATTGTGTCTCGCTCTGGTGTTAGTTCCAGTGAGCACACTAATTAATTTCACATTCCAGAAGCAGCTTTCCTCCCTTTGTCTCCCAGTTAGAGAGCATACTGTGGAGCAGAAAAGGGGGCAGGAGCATACATGATTCCAAGACCCCTCTCAAATCCGTCTAGACAGAAAACAAATATCCTCGAGGTGAGAACTACGTCCTCCAGTATATAAAGGACCCTTTTCCTCCCTGGAGTAGTCTAAATCCTCTTGGCTTTCTTTCCTTTCTGTCCTCGGTGGCTCAAGACCCCCTTTAAACAGAAGAGCATCTTCTCAAAATGTTTGTTTTAAAAGCCCTTTGAGGAAGTAAAACGTCAAGTGAGTTCTACGTACCCCTGACTCGCTCCACTTACTTTTGTTACGGGGTTCATGAGAAACCTTATTTTTCCTTTTTTGAGTACCGTGTTTATTCTACTTGAAACTTCAAAACATGTTTATACTTCAGATGGTGACTCTGAGATACTAAATTGGGTACTTTCCTGGGACACATTTCATAATCTGTCAGAGCAAACGGTTTCCAAGTTCTGCCGCAGTTAATTGCCTTTACAGATCAAATTGTTAAATTTGAGTTATAGTTTAATTATGTGGGATGGGAATGCCTGCGTGTCTACTCTATAAACGGTTTTATTCTGTCATGAAATGGGTAGCTCAGAGAGGAACTGTGCCCTTTGGAGATTTTTGGCATGTTTTGTGCGCCCATCCTGGTATCGCTCACTCTTAGTCATTTCGTTGGATGGATGCGTTCCCATCGCAGATCTGTCACGGTAGAAACAGAGATTGAAAATCCACTTGGGAAATGATGTCCTTGAAGAGCTCAGCTGAACATCAGATAAAAGCCAGGCGTTTTTGGAATTCCAGCTCAGATTTTCCCTCCTGCGTCTGGGATTTGGGGTGAAGATGCGGGGAGTACAGGTGGTCACTGCTGTGTCAACAGCTGTCTTCGAATCGTGAGGTCTGGAAGTGTGCAAGAGGCTCAGCGGATGGTGATGTGATCTGACCAGCAAAGACGCAAATGCTTCAAGAATGTTTGAAATTCAGAGAAGGAAAGCAGCACTCCCTGCCAGCTCAGCCAAACCGATGCAGTTTTATTGCACGATGGGAGATGCCGAGTGTTAGTTTGGAAAGTTGGACGCTTGGATATGCAAAACTATACTAACTAAATGGTTGCATTTTTGTCAGATTGTGGCTGCAGGAGGGAGCGGGTTTTGTTCAGTGCGAACCATAGATCCTTTCAAAGACGATCCCATACTTTCAATTTACACTTTTTCAGAAGTGAAACAGTTAAAACACAAATTCAACACTAATGTCTGTACTAAAGGTGACTTCGTATGGCAGTCAGGATGCCTCCCTATTCTGAAGATGTTGTGACTTGCATAAAGAAAGGAAACGGGGGATCCCTGGGTGGCGCAGCGGTTTGGCGCCTGCCTTTGGCTCAGGGCGCGATCCTGGAGTCCCGGGATCGAATCCCACGTCGGGCTCCCGGTGCATGGAGCCTGCTTCTCCCTCTGCCTGTGTCTCTGCCCCTCTCTCTCTCTCTCTCTCTGTGTGTGTGTGACTATCGTAAGTAAATAAAAATTTAAAAAAAGAAAGGAAACGGGGGTGTCTGGGTAGTAAGGAACGGATTTTACATGGGGGCCTGGTGCACACCTAAGTTTTTGTATACACGCACATATAAAACTTTAATAAATCATACCATCTTCACCTTCTGTGATGTATTTGACATCTTCCATTCTATTCCATTTAACAAGACTTGCTGCTTGTAATCCACTAAGCAGATTTCATGACACCTTTAATGGATTGCATTGAGCACGGGGCACACAGCAGATGGAGGAATGGCTTGCCTTGGTCCCTTGGACTCTACGAGGACCCAAAGCTGCCAGTAATTCCTGTTCCTCATGGCGATCATCTTGTTCTTTTAAAAAGCTACATCTGGGCTGTCTGCACTGCCGGGGATCTTAATTCTGATTTTCAGACAGCCTATTGGGTTGATACATCTAGGCACGAGTCATGAATTATTTTTCTAAGATAAGCTTAGACTGTCCCAGGGATTTTACACCTGTCCTTTACATCAGTGTGGAAGCTAATAAGAATCTGCCCCAGTACCTGGCTTGGGCAAGGCTGATTTCCAAGTCGAGATGTCCTCAGGATCTGACCACACAGCGGGTCAGGACTACACACAGGCCTGCGAGGTACTCTGTTCTCACAATGTGTCTCTGACCCAGTGCCTAAGGCTGACTTATACATCAATCCTTGGGTTTCAAGCACAGTGGATGCCTCAGTCGAGACAGAGTCCTTATAGCACCATCAAGGCAGATGGAAATCTAGTGATTCAGATGGTAAGGACAGAGCCTAAGTCCCTAGCAGCTGGACTATATCTCACGACCTTAAGGCAAAATTCAAAGTGGAGGAGTTTGATAAATAGTGTCTCAGGAAAGTGAGGAATGTTTCATCAAGGGCATCAAGGAATGTGCCAAGGGATAGCTGTATAGACAAAGATCCCCAGCGATGAAAGTGACTCAGACTCATAATCATGGCCCCTGCCTGGTATTTGTGTCTTAAAATGTCTCGGTGAACTAGGCTGGTGTGATGCCTTGAGGGGCATTGATAGGCAGGCTGTCTATCCAGAAGTCTGAGCTGTAGGTTGATGAGAAAGCCACATTTTTCTACCTAAACTTGGGTTTCTACCAAGGTGTCTGGTTCTCTGGGGGCCCTGTGAGTCAGCCCCTCCCCCTCGGCGGTGTGACAGTCCTTGGGGTCAGGGTGAGGACCTGTTTAACCACATGCTGTGTTGTGTCTTGACTGAGCAACTGTATCTTGAGTATCTCTGTAGCTTCAGTGCCAAGTGCCAGGTCTCATTCGTAGAAGGCAGAGGTAGAGGACATTGGCTGAAACTGGGTGAATGGCCAAACCCCTAACGAGGTCCACATGTCTCTCATGTGGATCTGAAGTTTAGGCTTTGGTGAAGGAGGATTTTGCAGGTTAGCGTGAGCAGCCTTGGAGCCAATCTGTTGTCCAGCCCAAGAAGTGTTAAAAAGGACAGATTATAAATTAGAGATGCCCTGCATGGAGGCAAGTCATGGCATTAAAGTAGGAAAAAAAAAAATCTGTAGTAGAGAAATGTATGTCCCAGATGTCCAGTCAGTTGGGACAGGATGGCGGTGGTGTTAAAGGAAGCTGTTGGAAAAAGTGTTCCAAGACACCTGGGTGACTCAGCGGTTGAGTGTCTGCCTTCGGCTCAGGTTGTAACCCCGGGGTCCTGGGATTGAGACCAGCATCAGGTTCCCCACAGGGACCCTGCTTCTCCCTCTGCCTGTGTCTCTGTATCTCTCTCTGTGTCTCTCATGAATAAATAAATAAAATCTTTGAATGAATGAATGAACGAATGAATGAATGAAAGAATGAATGAATGAAAAGAAAAAATGTTCCAGGCTTTGATTTGTTCGTTTGGAGTTTGGTTGATTTGTGAATGGTGGTGTGAGGAAAAGATAATTTTTCTTCAGAGGTTAGAAAGGAGAGTAAGTAAAACTTGCAGCCCTCACGAGGTCAAATATCGTCTAGGGAAGCACTTCATAAAAGAACATGCCCTCTTGATAATCATCGAGCTCTGAGAGCAAAATGCCAATTGATGAAGACGTACTTGGAGGAGAAATCCTGTCTGCTGTTCGTAGGGCACTAGTTCTGTGATGAAATCCATATGGGGACGATGGACTGGGGAAGAGAGGGAGAAAATCCTGGTTTACAGATGCCGTCATTTCCTCCACGAGAGTCCCCCGAAGACTTGAGACTGCACCCCACCAGCAGTCGAGGATAGCCTGTAGGAAGCTGCGCATCCCTGTGATGACCAGCTGTGGGCCATCTCAGCCCGGACATCTCTGATGGGCAGAGTTTTACCAAATAGGGAAGTCTTGGACCAGGAAAGACCTTGGTGCTTGACTACCTCACCGGCATGGTTTTCTTTGACTGATTGGGCTGTTTGGTGATCTTGCTCTCCAGTAAGAGCTCTGGTCTTTGAAATAAGTCTGACGTATCAGGAAGAGGGAAGAAGTTCCTTTGAGGATGTCCCTGATTTAGGATCCAGAAAGGCAGATGCCAGGATTTTTGAGTCCGTTTTTCTTCTACCCAATGTCCTACTGTTCCTCTAAGATCAAAAAGAAAAAAACAAAACAAAAACTGAAAAAAAAATGAGGCAGGAATCATGACTCAAGACTCCTACTGCTCTTAACTCACTAATTTTCCAAGAGTCCTTCCCTATTCGAAGCATTTGTCAGATGTGCAGACGCGTGAATGTGGTCCATGCTTTAGCCGTCGTGCTAATCAGAACCAAGTACCATACTGGTCCCTGTACCTTCATCGTGAGGACGGCGCCAATTAAAAGCTGTTCCGTGCTCTGATGAGCAGTGAAGGGCAACTCCGATCCGAAGCTCAAGTATAAGGGGAGATAATTGATGTATTTTCTGGCTGAAATAAATAAGGCGAGAATTTACTTCGAACCGTACCTCGTGTGTTAGTCCATGTTAACAGAGATCCAGATCATGCGTCGCAGGGGGGCCTGAACAGGAAACCAGCAGCTAAACTACAGCATATTTGGGATGAGTAATGGGGTCTGATCTGAAAAGCAGAGAGGGGTCATGTGGATGGGTCTCCTGCCAAGAGTCAGCAAGCAGGTGGAGGATTTCAAGACGTCTCAGTGGACATCAACATACCAGTGCTGGGTTCTGAGATTCTAGAGACGCACGTGTTAACAGTCGAAGCTACAGCCCCTTCTCTCCAGCAGCAAAGAGAAGACTGGCTTTTCCTCACTCACAAGGGACTGCCTCGGGGGCGCTAGATTGCTGACGTTTAGACATGCTAGGGGGGTTCTTCCTCTATCCATCCCTCTACTCCAGGATTTAGGACTTGGCTTTTCCACTCAAAATGAAGACGTCTGGACCAAATCTGTCCTTTAGGTGCAGAAGTGGATGCCTCCTTTGTGCTAGGCATTGTTCTAAGTGAAACGGTAGTTATAACATAAAAATCTCTGAGAGATGCTGGGTGGCTCAGTGGTTGAGCATCTGCCTTCAGCTCAGGGCATGATCCCGTGGTCCTGCGATCGAGTCCTGCATCAGGTCCCTCTAGGGAGCCTGCTTCTCCCTCTGCCTGTGTCTCTGCCTCTGTCTCTCTGTGTCTCTCAGGAATAAATAAATAAAATCTTTAAAATATCTTTAAAATAGGGATCCCTGGGTGACGCAGCGGTTTAGCGCCTGCCTTCGGCCCAGGGCGCGATCCTGGAGACCCGGGATCGAATCCCACGTCGGGCTCCCGGTGCATGGAGCCTGCTTCTCCCTCTGCCTGTGTCTCTGCCTCTCTCTCTCTCTCTCTGTGTGACTATCATAAATAAATAAAAATTAAAAAAAAAAAATTTAAAAAAATAAAATATCTTTAAAATATATGTATTTTTTATTTTTTAAAATATATATTATACATATATATTATATATGTATTATACATGATTTATGTATTATAATATATATTATATATATGATATAATATATATTATATAATCTCCTAAATCTTCTGAATGGTATATTTAAAATATCTTTATATATATTTTTTATGTTTTAAAAAATATGTATTATGCATATATATTATTACATATTATACATGATTTATGTATTATATATAATATGTTATATTAATAATATATATTAAGATATATAATATACAATATATCATATATAATTATATAATAATATATTATTATATATATTATATAATCTCCTAAATCTCCTGAATGGTACATAACAGGGAAGAGACCAGAGAGCAAAGAAAATAGATAATTTCTGATCCTGGAGGTGTGAAGGGCTTTTCTCCCAAGGGCTCAGCTGTGCCGCAGCTGGTAGCTGTGATGGTCCTCGGGCAGTCAGTCAAGTGTCTGGTGGCATTTTGGCAGCAGCCTAGGAGAAGCACACAGGACAGACAGGGATACAGGGCAGAGAGTGAGTGGAGCTGAAGGCACCGCATCAGAGTGGTGTGGACCCAACGATGAGAACAAGGCCATGACAAGGACGTTGAGGAGAATGTTCGAGACAGTCCCTCTTGAATGCAGAGCCCTGAGGATGGGTCCTGTCTGGTGAGTCCAAGGCACAAAGGAAAAAAGAAGCCAACCTTTTGGACGCAGAACAAGTGTGGGCAAGGTCGGGGAGGCCTGAGGATGGGGCGGCGGTTGGGAGCCAGATGTAGAGAACTTTATAGACCGTCGTGCGTCGTTTATGATTTCAGCTGCAGCAAGAAGCCCCTAGAAGTCTTGAAGCAGCAGAATGATTTCAAGGTGGTACACGACTTGCAAGGTCACGTTGGTTGCAGAGAGAACAGATGCAATGGGGCAAGGGCTGAAGCAGGGAGGCCAGCTGGGGGAGTTAGAGAAATCCAAGAGGTGGCTCAGGCTTGGGCCAGGGTGTCAACAGCCCACACCGGGAGAGCCAGCTGGCTTGGCACGCGTGTCGGAGGTCGAGGCCTTTCTCACGGTGCACGCAGCGGTGCTCGGAAGCCGGAGGTCAAGGAGGGCCACTGCCTTCCTGTAAGGACAGTTCTCAAGTCCTGGTTCTGTCTCCAGCTGTGCCTTAGATGCTGAGGATGGTGGTGCAGTGGACAGAACCAGATGCGACGCTTACTTTAAATCAGATTTAAAATCTGGGGGAAGGGGATCCCTGGGTGGCGCAGCGGTTTGGCGCCTGCCTTTGGCCCAGGACGCAATCCTGGAGACCCGGGATCGAATCCCACGTCGGGCTCCCAGTGCATGGAGCCTGCTTCTCCCTCTGCCTGTGTCTCTGCCTCTCTCTCTCTCTGTGTGACTATCATAAATAAATAAAAAACTAAAAAAAAATAAAATAAAATAAAATAAAATAAAATAAAATAAAATAAAATAAAATAAAATCTGGGGGAAAACATCACTAACAACAGTCCTACAGGGCGCTGGGAGGAGGCTCAGTCGGCGAAGCATCTGCCTTCAGCTCAGGTCATGGTGTCGGGGTCCTGGGATCCGGATCAAGCCCATATCAGTCTCCTTAACCAACAAGGAGTCTGCTGCTCCCTCTCCCTCTGCTCCTCCCTTGCTCCCTCTTGCTCTCTCTCAAATGAATACATGAAAACTCTTTAAAAAAAAACCCCAAACAACAACAAAAGCCCTACAAATACTCTCAAGCTCAGCAAAGAGCAATGAAATAAGCTATGTGACTTTGTCAAATCAGAGAATGGAGAGAGCTGGCTTAGGCCAGGGGGTGTTCGGGGTGAGGCAGTGCCAGCCCCGGGAAGGCTGCGATGGGAAAGACAAGGAGGCTGTGGGGAGGCGAGAAGCAGTGGGGTACATCAGCGGGGTTTGGGCCTGGCGGGGGAAGGGAGCGTGGCACAACCGAGAAAGGGACCCACGGGGTGGGTCCTGCGGTGCGGCTGGAGGACAGAGTGAGCACGAGTGAGCAGAGGTGGGCAAGGGTGACACGGAGCAGACAGTCTATGGCCTCGCAGGCGGTGTGAAGCAGTTTGGCTTTCCTCCTAACGACTGTGGAAACTTTTAAAGGAATCTGCCTAATTGCTAAGGTTTCCACTCCTCCTAAATGCTGTATTTTTCTGATTTAATGTGAAAGAAGAAAATGGCAGAGCTTCAAAGTGACCTGCAAAAAACCATGAAACTGCTGGCATTTGATGAACAGAATTAGAGGGACTCTCGGAGGGTCAGCCTGCGTGATCGTCTTCCGCTCAGGTGCAGTTAGTTGAACATTTCAGGATGGCACAGTCACGAGTCTTGGGGCTACAGCACCGTGGGCATTAGCTTTTGCCAACCGGCACCACCTCTGGCCACCATCCCCTAGGCTCTTCTCTGCCTGAGTTCTATGGGCTTATGCGGCCAATTGGTACCATCTTTGGCCAAGTGGCGCCACCTTCGCCCACCATCCCCTAGGCTCTTCCCTGGACCCGAGTTCTGTGAGCTTACACGGCCTGGAAATACGTGTGCTCAATGCCTGTGCGGGTCAACTAAAATAACAAGTAGAGGGTCCTTAGATAATTTCCACGAATTAAATAGACAGTGGATGTTCCTGTCAGGGTGTCCTGGACTCTCCCCCCCTTCTCCTATGAGACCTTGAAGGGGGGGGCCAGGCTGCCGGCAGGCTCCCAGCAGCCACAGGTGGAGTCCGGGTGCTGGGATGCAGCCCCCTGCATTGCCAGGTAGCAGCCAGCGCGGGGTGTAGCCACGTAAGAGAAGAACCACTTGATTGTGCTCGTTATGTTCTGTGGGTTAAGAATTCCGACCCGATAGGCATGACCGCTCTCTGCTCCATGACATTTGGGGACTCTGAATGGGGATAGTCAGATGCTGAGACCCGACCCTGCTGGGAGTCTCCCCCACTCCTGTGTCTCTGTGCTGACTGCAGTGACTGAGGGGACTCAGGCTGGGTGGGGGCGGCACCACCAACCAGATCTCCTGCTCGTCACCCCAAGGTGTGGCTCAGGCTCCTCCCAGCATGGTGCTGGGTTCCAGGATGGAGACTCCTGACCAGTGGAGGCTGGAAGGCCTTTTCTGAGATAACCTCTCAAGTCACATAGCATCACTTCCACACAGGCTGTTGGTACAGAGGAGCCGCTAAGGCCAGTGTGGTTTCAAGGGGAGGACAGTCGGACTCTGGCTCTTACTGGCAGGATGGCCAAGTCTCCATGCAGGAGAGCTCAGGGAATGGAAACTATCTGGTGGCTGTCTTTGGGAAATAGAACCTGTCAGAGAATTACAGCATCTCAAGGCCGGAAGATGCCCTAAATTCACCCTCGGGCATCCTTGGACACCACCTCCATCTCTTTTCTGATGGCTTGGCCCCTGCTCACCCTACCTAGGCTGATGTATACTCCAGACATGGTGCCCCCTGCCCACTGGGTGGCCCATTCCACCTTGGAGCTACTTGGACCCACACATACTGCCTCCTTGTCTTGAGGTGCCAGCTGACACCAGGGACCTCCTCCTACATACTCTGGACGATCGCCCAGGGTTGCTGCCTCCCTCTGCTTTACCACAGCTCAGTGGGGATGTGAAGACTGCTAGCATGACTTCCCTCTGACAGTCTGGCCCCCCACCCCCATCTGAGTCTTGACCCTTCAGAGGTTGCTCAGGTCAATCCATGAAGTAGATACCCTCTCGGGTGCCTCTGTGGTTCCTACCCATTGTTCCACTGCTAGAGGTTTGGTTTCATTTGAGTGGTTTTCTTGTTGGGCACCATTGGGGATGACCTCAAGCCATGAAAATCACTTGGAGTAAATTGAATTACTCCAATTCACCTCGTCAGACATTCGTTTAAGAATGGACACGTGACTCAGAGGGGACCCGTGGGGACAATTGCCAGGGCTTCTGGTGCTCCTGCCCCAGAAACAGTTGTAAGGGGAAAGGCTGCCCTTCTCTGCCTCTGACCCAGTGGTGATGCCTGGAACCGGGGACCCACCTAGTGAGGGCAAACCAGCGGAAGAAGGGAGAGAGCCCTTGCCATGTGGGGCATTTACCACATAAGCCATTTACTTGATGAGTATTTAGAGAACACCCAGGTGCTCTGCTAGGTGCAAGGGAGACAACAGGGAGTGTAAAAATTCCTTCCTGGAGCTGACCCTTTAGTGGAGGAGAGTTGAAAGGTGAGTGAATGATTGGTTAAACAGGAGGCTGATGCATTCCACTTGTCCCTGGGCCTGCTTTTCACTTTTCCTGGGTCCTCCTCTCTCCCTAGAGGCTGATCTAAATGGGAGGCCCCCTGTCCCATCTCAGCTGACCTCAGCTAATGAGGAGCCTTGGTGGGATACGAGAAGGGAGAGAGGATAGAGGTCAGACTCCCTGTGAACTAGACTGGGGTTGCCAATGGGTCCTTCCTTATCAGAAGCCATGGCTCCAGCTCTTGGCAGGGACTGGTAATCCTGCTCTCTCGTTCCTTTACCTTCTGAGATCACTTCTGAGCCATCTGGGGTAGAAGGACATCTCAGGCAGAGGGCAGAACTTATACAGAGGCCCCGAAAGTTCAAGGAACTTTGTTCAGGGAACATCAAGAAAAGTGGTATGAAGAGAAGAGACATAGCACAGGGAAGAAGGTGGATGGCAAGGTCAAGGTCCATGAAAAGAGCAGAAGCTCTTAGTACCTTGTACCCTCTGTGGGGCTTTAGTGCGCATGGGCACAGAGGGTCTCCTGAAAGGATAGGAGCATGGGAGGGACAGGTGCTGTGTGTTAATAGAATTGCCTGGCTGCTAGATGGGAAGGGGGACCGAAGGGGTCAGGTAGGAGCAGATAGCCCAGTCAGCAGGTGGCTTCATGGACTGAGCAGGAGAACATGGCAGCCATAGCAGCAGATGGGGGAGTCCTTGAGTTTTGGGTATATTCTGAGGGTGCAGCCAGTGGGTGTATGATACCCACTGTGGGCCTGGGAGACAGAAAAGTTCAATATGACTCCAAGATGGTTGGACAAGTATCAGGAAACATGCAGTTGGCATCACTGAAGCAGGGAAGGCACAGGAGAAGGAGGTCCGGAGTCCAGCTTCATGTATGTGAAGTTTGAAGCCCGTGGGAGACTGTTTCCGTAGCCCTGATGCACCGCATCCCCTGGGGTTCACACCTTTGTGTAGTCCTCTCCTCTTGCATCTGGACTGGCCCTGGGACCTGCTTGAACTTAGTGGATGCAGTATAAGTCTGGACCTTAGGGAAAGCCTGGCACCTTCTGCTTTTGCACCCTTGGAATCCACCTAACATATAAGAGGATGGCTCAGCCCAGACCACCGTGCTGTGGAGGAGACTGGGCAGCCCTGTAGAGGGGCCCATGTGGAGGAGAACAGAAGCTGACAGTTGCAGGTGTGCCCCCCAGGTAGTGACCAACACCAAATAGTCACCGCAGGAGTGAGGCAACTGACCTTTCACTGATCCAGCCTGGCACCCAGAGAAGTCAAAGAATCATCTAGAACGCAGTATCAAGAGAAATAATAAATTGCTATTTCAGGTCCAGAAAACTACAAAAGATTTAGTGCAAACCTTCTCAACGAGTGGTTTTGCCCCCAACAATTACCCAACAAAACAAAGGGTAATTAACAAGGTCTGGTCATATTTTTGGTTGACATTAGTGGGATTGGAAGTGCTACTGGCATTTAGTGCATAGAGGCCACAGGGGCTGCTCAACATCCTACAGCTGACCTGGTGTCCAGGACAACTCCCAGCAACAGAGAATTATCTGCCTCAAAATGTCAATGATGGTGTGCCTGCGAAAATCTTACCTTCCTACATTTTAATGTAGAACAAATAATTTCGGCTTTCTGAAAAGAAATGGCAATCATATGGGGAGGAATATACTTTTAAGGAGGAGATAAGAAGAATGAGCTCAGAGGAGCTTAGGATTCTTTTAAGTTTGGTGCTTTTTTATTTGCATTTTTCTACTTTTTCCAAAATAATAGTATTGCTGCTACCATTATGTGGGCATAATCTGCTAATTCTTTTCGGAGAGGCTTTCTCCTGCTCAACATCCAGTTAACTTGCTCCTCATACTTCCGTTGGAGCTTAAGAATCTCCTCCATGAGGAAGCCCTGGGGAAAGAGTGAGACAATAGACAGTACATAAGCCCTACCAACATAAAATATAGCATTTGCACACTGGATTGTTTGGGGGGATTTTGAGAGGTTTTGGATTAGGAAACAAGTGAGAAATAGGACAGAGACTAAAGGAAATAGAACTAATATGCTGTTGTTACTAATGATACAAATCTAGGCTAGGTGATGTGGCTTAGGTGTCAGAGCCAAATAGGCTTCCTATACTGGGCCCTGTATTTGGGTGGATGTACTTGTCCTGTGACAGAAGCCCAGCAGAGACATTCTGCTTGTCCTGGGGAAGCCGCAGAGAATGTCCACCTCTGTGGGGAGCTCACCTCCACTTGGCAGACTAGGGGCTGAGGCAAGCACACCTAGCTGATGACTTCCAAGTGAACCAGTCAAGTAAGCCATACCACCTGCCCTGGTGCAGCACGGGGAAGGGGAGGGAAGAGTCCTGAATTCTAATAGAGCTCCATTCATAGAGAGTGGGAGAGATGCCTCGGCCTGCCCCCCTCCCCTATGACTACAGATTGTAACTCCTCCTCCGTCTGCTTTAGCTACTACCGGTGCTAATACAGTAGCTATTAGCCATGTGTGAGTATTTGAGTTAATTCAAATTATTATTATCATTTTTTTCTTTCAATAAGTTAATTCAAATTAAATGCACTTAAATGTTCAGTTTTTTAGTCACTGGCCACATTTTACTGGTCAGTAGCCACACGTGGCTAGAGGCTGCTGTATTGGACAGCACATCTGTCCAATACAGCATATTGGACAGTTGAATATGCATATTGGACAGTTGAATGTTGCCGCCCCTGGAGAAAGATCCAGTGGATGGTGCTACTCTGAGATTTTTGTATCTCATCTTCGTATCATCAATGCCTATAACCAGGCCTGACTCAGAAGGCACAGGGAAATGTTTGTGGAATTGATACCTGAAAGAAGACTCTTGTGAGTTTTTGTTTTTCACATCTGCATATCGCAAAGATCCTTCCTCTCCCAAGCAGCAAGATGTGATAAGGGGCCATGGATAGCTTGTTAAATGAAATAAATCAGTTGAAGAATATGCATTCTGTAATCTTATTTTTTAAAACTTGTTCCGAGTTAAAAAAAAAAAAAAAAAAAGTAAGATTAGGTAGTAGGTTAATTTTCTGGATATACAAAGAAAATTCTGATTGTTCTCAATGTCAAATACTAACAAAAGGCATTTTAAATAAGTGAATAGACGCCATTATTAAGGAACGTGGTATTGAAGTATAAGGATAAATCACAGCTGTTGGCCTGATGGCTACTGCATGCAGACCATGAAGTCTTGTTTCCTAAGGAGTGTGTAAAGGATTGTTTTCTTTCTCAAAAATGGCTCCCTTGCTAAGCTGCAGAGAAGAATGTGGCCAGATGGTGCAGTCTCATTTTTCTGTTCTATCTCTTGAGCTAGCCATATACTTTGTCCGACCTCGCCTCATAGAAATTACTTTTGTTCACTGCAGAAATAATCTTCACCCTGGGAACAGACCTACTGACTGTGTCCAAATCCAAGAACTGGCACACTGACTGCGATAATCCTCTTGTAGCCTTACCTTGTTTGCTCCTTGCTCCTTATTTGCTAATTGATGAGCTCGTAGATGCTAGACCAGAATTCAGTCCATAAAATGAAGACATTCCATCTGACCGGGCCAAATCTAAATTGCTGAAGCAGGACATTAGAGCGCAAAGCTGTGCCTTAAAAACTAACTAGGGCCAGCTAACTCACACTAAAAATCAACCTGTTTTCAAAATGAAGATCTTTAGATACCATATTTCTAAAAAAAAAAAAAAAAAAAAAAAAGCCTATCATTACAAGAATACTAAAACCAAATGAGAATGACAAAATAATACAAAAAAGACCAGTTTAATTAACAGCAGCTCTGCAGTTTTGGTTCCAAGGGGAGAAAATATTTTTATAGAAGTATTAAAATGAATGAATTTAGAGATCTGAATATAATCACCCAGAAAAATGGCATTAACAAATAGTTTTAAACATGAGCATGATCAAAATAATTTCTTCATAATTATTTCATTCATTGGCTATTACTCATTCTTGAATCATGATGAGTTCTGGGCTTGGGTAAAACTCCATCAGGATGAACGCATCCTTGCAGAGTTGATATTTGAAGAGATGGAACAGTTTGTTATATTACTCCCTTCTTAATTTTTTTTTCTGTTGCTTCTATTTTTCAGACCCACTATGAGAATGGGGAATATATCATCAGGCAAGGTGCAAGAGGGGACACCTTCTTTATCATCAGCAAAGGAACGGTAAGCCCTGGGAGCCCCAGAGGGTGATGCAGAGTGGGATGGGGGCCCCAGGGTGCATTAGCCACCCCTGGAGACGCACGTGCACAGGGTCTTGAGGGAGAAACATTTGAGAATGGATCTCCCAAAAATGATGCCAGAGGAAGAAAAAGTGTAACCCTGAAGACCCAAAAGTAGCCTGTGTTCCATAATTTAATAACCATGATGCTAGATGCCACTGATACGACTGCATAAATGGGAAGATTTCCAATATTTAAATTATATAAATCAACAAGAGAAAGACTAAGATTGCTTTAAAAATTCTCAACAGAAAACACAAACAGACAAAAAACAAAAAAACTCAATTCCAACTAGTGATGAGTAACATTGCTATCTTGAAACACCAGGGCTTTGAAATCCAATGGCCCAAGTGTGAATCCCACTAGGAAACTTAGCAGGTTCAGCATTCTTTGGCAAGATACTCAGCACTCTGAGGACTGCAAGGGTATAAATACACTCATGCTCTATTGTATCTTCATAAAGAAATGTTGAATGGATACTAAGAAATTATAAGAAGTGGTAGTGGTAGGTTATACGGGAAGGGATAGATGGGGGTGGACAAAGGATAGGAATGAAAAAATCATAATTTATTCCTTTATATTATTTTAACTCTTCATTTTAAATTACATTTAAATTATATTTAATTATATTTATTTATTTTAATTATATTTTAATTCTTAAACATTTTAATATGTATTATAATTATGATTATTTAATTATATATTTTATTTTAATATTGATAAGTTATATATATATATATATTTTAAGGATTTTATTTATTCATGAGAGACACAGAGAGAGAGGCAGAGAAACAGGCAGAGGGAGAAGCAGGCTTCCTGCAAGGAGCCCGATGTGGGACTCGATCCCAGATACCGGGATCATGCCCTGAGCCCGGAAGGCAGACGCTCAACCACTAAGCCACCCAGGCGTCCCTATTTTTTTTATATTTTAATTATATTTTAATTATATTTAAATTTTCAAATATATTTTAATTATATTTAAAAACAAAGTAATAAAATAAGTGAACTGGAAAATGGGAACTTACATAGATGAATGCTCTGATAGTCTAAAAAAAATACCTTATATTTCTTTCAACAGTGAAGCCCTAATCATTTTTGCATTTAAGTGTCCTTGTCTTGTAGCCAATGATTGGAACTTTGATTCCAATCAAAGTTGGAACACTTACTTTGCTTCATCATAAGAGATCCTTAAGAGGAATTTGTATGTATGAAGCATGGTAGGTGACAGGAAAGAGAATGCTGGTGAAAAAGGATTTATATACAACTTGTCATTTTTATAATCGTTACTTTAAAATGTAAGTTTAGGGGCACCTGGCTAGCTCCATCTGTAGAGCATGTGACTCTTATTCTCAGAGTCATAAATGCAAGCTTCATGTTAGGCGTAGAGCTTACTTAGAAAGTAAATAAAAATGTTAAACAGTTTTTTTAAAAACGTAGGTAAGTCTGTTCTAATTTAGCAAATACAACTGACTCTGGGACTTATGGCTCATACTAAATAAGGAAAGAGAGACGTACAGAGCCACAGTGGTCAGGAGATGTGAAAGATTATAAATCTTGTTGGATCACATTTTCGGTAATCCTCTCTGGACTGATTCTGAATCGAGAATGTGTCAGTGTTTACACTGATGATCAGTCACACTGAAGTGAAGACAGCATCATTTGTGCTCGTATCATACCTGTTCTCTGGACTGATACTGGAAAGCCTGGGATAAAGAAAAATGTCAGGCACCAGCATCTTAAAGATATCAAGAAATGACATGTCTGACCACAGTTACACTTAAAACTGTATTTTGAATTTTCCAATGTTAGAGGCTAAGGATTCTTAACATTCTGTGGTTTATTTTTAAATCGTTGGAGCTTTACCATTTGCTGTTTTATTTTTTTTAACATTTACTAAAGAATCAGGGGAAATGGAAAATCCTCATGGATATAAATGATTCAATAGGTCACAGGGGACATTTTTTGTCCCGACAATCTGGATTTATTTTTTTCTTATGACACTGCTAATCCTTTGCTTTCATGGAATGATACCTTTATTCGTTGAAGATGAATTTCTAACACACTTCTGTGATTACCCTATTACTGCACATTTCAAGCACTACCTAAAAGAAGCTGCTGTTTATAACCATATTCAGTTGCAAATAGGGGCATTAGGGGTGCTGCTTTATGAGTTTTGTAATAGGTATAAATAGAACTAGTGAGGAAATGCACCACGGGAACCCATTCCTCTGGCACTGTTTCAGAGCACCATGGGGGTTCTGGGAGAGAAGTAGTAAAAATATGTCAGACTCTTGACACATCCAAAATGGAAATACCTATGGCTGGTTAAAAAAAAAAAAAAAGAAAAAAAAATCCAAGACTAGTTTTTCATGTCATGTAACTTAGCAGCTATGATTTTTAATTATATTCATTATATGCTAATTAATGATATATTAGTATCTTCTATTCTGTTACACACGTATTGGAATCAGTATTTTAAATCCTAAGAAGCAAGAGATGAATATACTTAAGTCCCGGTGGGAGGAGAGAAAAGTGGAAGTGTCTTTAAGTAAGCAGGCAAATAAGTTGTGAAACTGAAATTTTCTGAATCTGTGTGCTTTGCTTTAGGAATGCAGATATAAATTTGTTTTCAACAAAGGGTTGTGGAAGGAGAGGTGGGCAGGGGGATGGGGTGACGGGGTGACTGGGTGACGGGCACTGAGAAGGGCACTTATTGGGATGAGCACTGGATGTTATACTCTATGTTGGCAAATTGAATTTAAATAAAAAAAATAAATGGTTTTCGTATGCATTTAAGCAATGATAAAGGATAACCCTGGCAAAGATGATTTCCTTGCTTCCCCTGAACTGGCTTTTCCTTAGAGCACGTTGTAAGACACACAAGAGGCTAAAGTCACAAATGGATTTCCCAAGTTCAAGACACTTATTTAAGCGTAAAACTGTTTTTGTTCTCCTGCGAAGCACAGCCACACAAACAGAGAAACTCTGAAATACTTATTTTTCCCCCAATAAACCTACACAAACTGATTTTTCTAAAACTTGAGCAGAATGCTTTCAGTGATGTTTAAAGGACCCAGACTTGCCTCCTATGGAAACTGAGTTAGTTTCCAGTTGCTAGGAAACTTGACATTCCCTTCGCCTAATAATGAACATCAAGGAATTCACAACAGAGCAATGAAAAATGTCTTTGATAAAACTGTATTCATATGTCCCGGTAGCTGTGTTACATCAAAAAATGTACTCTCTGCATAAATAAATTAAAAAAAAATGTACTCTCTCCATAAATAAATTGAACCAAACAAAATTGAGGAGGATTGGCCGGCAAAATTTCAGAGTTCCAATAATAATTCAAATATATTTTGATTTTCTGATTCTGTTGAACATACCTGGTACGCTGTTAGAAAAAAAATGTAACTTAGAAGTTTTTGTCTATTATATACTATTTAAAACCACATAGTTTTGCTTAGAATTAGCAAGTATAAGTAAGCATGTTGGTGAAGAAATGGGCTTAATGCATTATTTGGTATGTGTCGGGCATGAGAGTTAGGGAAATTTTATTTGTATATGGTACATAAGATTGAAACATGAAAAGCCCTTCCTTTTAGCTCACGAACAAGATCAAGGAGCACATTATCACCATTTCTGTTCATTGTGGAACTAGACATCCCAACCATTGTCCTAAGTCAAGAAAAATATGAAAAAAAAAGGATAGAAGAATAATTATACATGTAAACCTGGAAGGAACACGTTTACATCTCTAGAAGAAGTAATAGGATATATAATATGTAAAATCCATAAATCCATATCAGATATATTCATATAACAGGGTAATATGCAAAGAGAGGAAATGAACTACAGATACGTATAGTAAAATGGAAGAGTTGGATCAATCTCAGATATGATCCTGATCAAAAGAAGCAAGTTGCAGAACATGTGTGGCGTGTTGCTCTTTTTATGATGGTCGAAACCAGGCAAATGTGTGGTATATGTGCACAGAACGAGATGCGAGTGCATGCAGGCACCTGCATTAATTGCAAACACTAGAACGGGGATCATGAACATCCGGTTCACCACAGACATGTCAGGAGAGTGAGTTAGGACGGCCCACGTGGAGAGGTACGCTAATATACTCCCGTGTTACACAGAGGGTTCAGTTGTCAAATCAGACTCCTAGGAATCCTAAATCTGGCCAAACTGATGTATACTCATGACTCAGAGAATGTAGGTAAACTTCAAGTTCAGGAGGAAAAAAAAAAAAAAAAAAAAAATTCCTACCCAGTTTATATCCCAGATTACCAGATACAGTTCCTAAAGTGTCCTCATTCTGCATCAGGAGGCATTTTGATTTGCAAATAACAGGACTAATTTTTAAGTGATATGTGCAGAACGTTGTTTGAAGGGAGAACTGCGGTGCGAGAACTGGGGCTCCTCTATTAGTCACAAAGGAAGGAAAATGATGACTTCAGAGACCCTCATTGTCTAATTAAGTCTTCCCTATTAATCTGTGAATTCCAGGCTGGCTGGCTGGCTGGCTTGCTTGCTTTCTTTCTTAATAATAAGTGTTGCTTTGTTTATAAAACCTGCCAAATTCATACTACACATTTTGTTTTCTTTTTGAATTGTTTTCGCTTAAACATGTTGGTTGTGCACATTGATCCTGTTTAGTGAAGACTTTGATATCAAAGATCTTTATACTGCTTTAAAAGTATCTAGTTTTTAGGGGATCCCTGGGTGGCTCAGTGGTTTAGCGCCTGTCTTTGGCCCAGGGTGCAATCCTGGAGTCCTGGGATCGAGTCCCACGTCAGGCTCCCGGCATGGAGCCTGCTTCTCCTTCCTCCCGTGTCTCTGCCTCTCTCTCTCTTTCTCTCCATGTCTGTCATCAATCAATCAGTCTTAAAAAATATATAAAAGTATCTAATTTTTATTTTGATTCTTAATTTTTAAAATTAGAGTTAAAATGGTCTTAAAAACTCAAATTATGAGACTACACATATGTCTTGTAGAAAAAAGTTAATGTATAGACAAGTAAAAAGAACGTTAGAATAAATACTCTTTTGTCTGTCTAGAAGGATAAGAAGTTTATGCTCTAAATAGCATTTTATACCAACAATGAGAGAGCGGTAGTAGTGATAGGGGATATTTATTTTACAATCAAATGCTTGAATTTCTGAAATAGGTGAGAGAAGTTGGAGAAGGGGGAAATATGAGAAAAGTAACCAATTTTTTGAGTACTTTTTTTTTTTCAAAAGATAGCATGAGAGAGGGAGAAGGGCAGAGGAGGGGGAGGATCTCAAGCAGACTCACTGCGGAGCCTGGAGCTCAGTCCCAGGACCCTGAGATCACGACCTGAGCTGAAACCAAGAGTCAAACACTCAACTGGGTGAGCCATCCCGGTGCCCCGAGCACTTACTATTAAGAGTCTGCTTTTCATAGATTTTTCTCTTTTAATTCATACACTTATATGCAAGCCCTCCCGTTTTTTGGACAAGGTGATGAGATAACAGGGGTTTGAACAGGCCCAATATTATCTTTAAGGCTCCAGAGCTGGTTCTTTCCCATAGCAATGTGGATCCTAAAGCACATAGTAATTTCAGGGAGGAGAATAAGCAATATAGGCCGAGGTCACAGAAGCTATCTCTGTGTATGTGGCTTTCTCTACCCTGACATTTTTTTTTAGACTTAAAGATGCAAATGCCCATGCCTGGTGTCTGTACATATTTAGAATGGTTCATTATTTGTACGAAGAAATAGTGTGGAAATTACAGTCTTAAAGGAAAGCTTTTATTCTTGCTCTTTGAACTGCTTATCTTTCCACATATATGGATTATCCGGGTAGGTTTTCCTTCACACTTGTCGCATCAGCAGAAAGTGGTCTATTTGATAGGTGACCCACTTTTTATGGCTCTGTTAGTGCGTTTCAGTAACGTCTTTGTAAAGCGTATTTCCGAAGCCACTGAAATCTCCCCAGGCCTTGCATGCATCTGCCATTTGGAATTTCTAAACATTTTTGTTGTTGTTGTCAATCAAATGGCAAATGTGTAATTGTGTAACGTATCCTTATATCTAATTGTGAATTGATGATCTCAGGTATAGTTCACCTTAGTTCATGACATTTTTTTTTTTTTTTGTAGTAGCAAGGGCTGACAAATAATTTCGTTGGGTTGTACCTCATGGTAACAGGTGAGAAAACTGAGACCCAGAAATAAAACAATGAATTGATGTGTATCACAGTTTGGTCTCTAGAACATTTGCATCTGAATCACCTACATTAATCTTTTGAAATACAGATTTTCAAGGCCCATTAAGTTAGAACTTCAAGAATAAGGTTCCAGTAGCCTTTTTTTTCTTCCATTTTTTTTCAGATTTTTAAAATTTTTATTTATTCATAAGAGACACAGGGAGGCAGAGACACAGGCAGAGAAAGCAGCACACTCCCTGTGTGGAGCCTGATGCAGGACTCAATCCCAGCACCCTGGGATCACACCTTTAGCCAAAGGCAGAGGCTTGGCTAAAGCCACTAAGCCACCCATGTGCCCCTTCTTCCAAGGTTTTTTTTTTTTTTTTTTTTTTTTTAAGATTTTATTTATTCGTGAAAGACAGAGAGAGGGAGAGAGCAATAGAGAGGCAGAGACACAAACAGAGGGAAAAGCAGGCTCCATGCAGGGAGCCTGAGTGGGACTCGATCCCAGGTCTCCAGAATCAGGCCCTGGACTGAAGGCGGCACTAAACCGCTGAGCCACCCGGGTTGCCCCCAAGTTTTTATTTAAATTCCAGGTAGTTAACATACAGTGTAATGTTAGTTTCACATGTAGGGTTTAGTGATCCATCACTTACAAATAAGCTCATGCCAACAAATGTGCTCTTTCATCCCCATCACCGATTTAACCCATCACCTACCCACCTCCCCTCCAGCAGCGCTCAGTTTGTTCTCTACTATTAGGAGTCTGTTTTATGGTTTGCCTCTCTTTTTCCCTTCCTTTAGTCATCATTTCGTTTCTTAAATTCCACCTATGAGTGAAATCATGTGGTATTTGTCTTTCTCTGACTAATTTCGCTTAGCATTGTACTCTCTAGTTCCAGCCACATAGTTGCAAATGGCAAGGTTCCATTCATTTTGATGGCTGAGTAATATTCCATTATATATGTAATATTCCGGTATATATGTATACCACGTCTTCTTTATCCAATTGTTAGTCAATAGATATCTGGGCTCTTTCCTTAATTTGGCTATTGTTAATGGTGCTATAAATATTGGGACACATTTTATCCCTCTGAATTAGTATTTTTGTATGCTTGGGGTAAATACCTAGTAGTGCAATTACTGGATGGTAAAGTAGTTCTATTTTTAACTTTCTGAGGAACCTACAGAGGATTCTGTTTTCTAGAACTGTTCTCCACAGTGGCTGCAACACTTTGCATTCCCACCAACAGTACATGATGGTTCCTTTTTTTCCACTTCCTTGTCAACATCTGCTGTTTCTTGTGTTGTTGATTTTAGCCATTCTGACAGGTGTGAGGTGATATCTCACTGTAGTTTTGATCTGCATCTCCCTGATGAGGAGCGATGTTGAACATCTTTTCATGTGTCTGTTGGCCAACTGGATGTCTTCTTTGGAAATCTGTTCATGTCTTCTGTCCATGTTTTAACTGGATTATTTGGTTTTGGGGTGTTGAGTTGCATCAGTTTTTTTTTTTTTTGCCTCAGTTTTTTAATATATTTTAGACTCTAACCCTTTACCAGATAAGTCATTTGCAAATATCTTCTCCCATCCCAAAGATTGCCTTTTAGTTGTGGTGTTCCCTTCACTGAGCAGAAGTTCCTTATCCTGATGAAATCCCAGTAGCTCATTTTTGCTTTTGTTTCCCTAGCCTCAGGAGATGTGTCTAGTAAGAAGTTCAGTAGCCTTTATTTTAAATAAGACCCCATACTCGGAAGTTTGAGAATCAATGGGATAGTGTATGTCTGTCCACATCTAAAAAGCCTCATCAGCATGCAAATGAGCATGTCTATGATACAGCTTGGTGTAAGAGGGTTAAAAACTGCATCCCCATGGTTTTGAAACACAGTGTGGAAAAGTAACCAAATGGATCAGTGGAGAATAATAATTGAATTCTCTCCACCTTGCATGTACATTCTTAATACTTATAAAAATTGTGGTCCTTGTCATCCATTCTCTAAATACAGAAACCTGAAGCATAGTATTCTTAAATGTGCTTAGTGTCTTGCATTGTCTTCAGAAATTAGTTTTTTTCTACTTCATTACATTTTCTAGGTAGGTGAGTTTTAACTATTTAACCATTCTAGACAAAACATAGCCAGCATTATGAATATTAGTAGAACTTGAAGGGGAAGTGAATTAACACAAAGGTACCACTTATTGCATTTATGTCTTCATTCATGCAACAAAAACATTATTCTTTTCCGTCCATGGATTGTCATCCAAGTCAGAAGTCCTCTATGGGCTCAAATACCTTGTTTGGATAGTAAAGCTTTCCTGTTGAAGCAACTTCTAGCTCTTTATTATGTGCTTATTATAAATTGAAGAAAATGTCAAAGATATACCCACTTCTTTGAAGAGCATACTGTTATGGTGGAAAAAAAAAGACATATATATAAAATTCATAGATCCTTTAAAACTGAAATTCTTCTCAATGAAGCTTGTAGACCTTAAGGACTGCCAGGGGTTAGAGGCCTGTGAGGAGGCTTCATGACCATGTGAATGGCCTCAGAAGAGAGGTTAGATTCTTCAGGAAAAGAGACAGGCATGTCTTAGAAGAACAGGGCCATACATGCGAGGTGCATAGAAAGATGTTCACTGGAACAATTCCAAAGCATGTAAACAATTTAAACGTCCATCTATAAGGAAGTGGATGAATAAATATGGAAGAAGGCATTAAGTCATTAAAATGGATGGACTAGATTTATCTGTGAAAGGATGGATAAGTAATAAAACAATGTTGAGAGGAAAAAAATGTGAATTGCAGAATGATACATACTGTATTAGGCTATTCATATATTTTTTTTAAATTTTTATTTATTTATGATAGTCACAGAGAGAGAAAGAGAGAGAGGCAGAGACATAGGCAGAGGGAGAAGCAGGCTCCATGCACCGGAAGCCCGGTGTGGGATTCGATCCTGGGTCTCCAGGATCGTGCCCTGGGCCAAAGGGAGGCGCCAAACCGCTGCGCCACCCAGGGATCCCCTATTCATATATTTTAAAAAAGTCAAGCATATAAACACATTAAAGAAGACTGGAGGGATGCTCATTCATTATAGCGCTTGCTTCATAGGAGGTCGGGAGGAGGACTAAGTGAAATTCGAATTTCTGAATAATTTATTACTTCTTGAAAACAGCTTGAAACAGCATAACAATAACTGGAGGGCATTTCTTGTGGTTTGTATGGAAACGTGTGATACTCTTTGGTCCTGTCAGTGGTAATGTACTCATGGTCTTCATAAGAGTAATTTTAAAAGAAGAAACATGAAGTGGAAATCACATGACCAATCAACCAATTAGTTGATTTGATCAATCAGCATGTGCAGTGGATGTAGATTTTCATTGTTTCTCTTTGTAGGTGAATGTCACTCGGGAAGACTCACCCAGTGAAGACCCGGTCTTTCTTAGAACTTTAGGGAAAGGAGACTGGTTTGGAGAGAAAGCCTTGCAGGGGTGAGTAGATCACATGTTATAGTTTTTGCTTGAGTGCTGCATAAATTCCCGTCTCACATATTGAGCTCCTGGCAAAACAGGCTCTATATTTGGTGTTTCTCCTAATCCTGGACCCAGACCCTCGATGGCCATTTTTATTTATTTCCAGGTGGGCTCGTAATGCATTTATATAAGCTCCAGGATTAATCAATTAACTTGTGTCACATCATTTTTATATTAATGGGTAATTTCTCAGCTTTACTCTCCTTGTCCGCAATCTCTATGAAGACTCTAAAAGAGAGGGGAAAGAGTCTCCCCTAAGCTAAGCTTACCTTGTGTGGCAGTTTTGCTCTGAATCCTAGGAAGATGACTGGTTGAGAGTTTGGAAATCCCTGGACTGACGGTACAAACCAAGGATCAGAAGACAGTGGAGGCTTGCTGGGCCTCACGTCTGGGTGGTGGTTGTCATTGCCGCTGTTAGAGATGGAGGTCATGCACGAGAAGATTCCCGGTGGATGGGCTCCAAAGGCTGGACCCAGAGAGACGTTCTGTAAGGTCCCTGAAATTCTTCTACTTGTAAAGCAAGTAGATGCTCGAGAAACAAGCATTTGGGATCTCTTCCTACCAACTATGGACGAAAAACCCAGTTGACTTTGTACTATACATATTGCAGGATGCATGACAAATAGGACAGATCTCTTTGAGCTTTCTCTTCTTGTTTTCCAATAAGCAGCACATCTCTATTATCAGTGTATAAATAGATGAGATTTTCAAAACTCAGTGCTGTGTGTATGTACAGAATCAGAAATATATATATATATACTTGAATCAGAAATAACCAGTAAACATTTATATTTGTGTCAAATTCCAGATGGCCCAGTGTCTGCTATGGAGGATCAGCAATAGGATATAATTTATCCCTAAAATATTTGGAACAGGGAGTTTTGCTTCCATTATACTTTCATTTAAAAATTACATTATAGGCATTTTGTTTAAAATTATTATGAAGATACCATTTAGCGGGTTTTAATTTTTAAGCCACAGTCAGATAGCAGCTTTTTTTTCTTTCTTACCCTTTCACAGCTACAGAAATGAGGGATCCTGCTAAGTCATCTTACGTACACCACATTACCTTATGAAAATTCAGAATTCAATGCATTTCACTTCTTTTTTTTTTTCTTCTCCTTTGTTCATTTGATCCTTATCCGATGAGTATGTATTTGCCATTAGATTTTTTTTTTCTAGAGGCGAAGTTGAAAGAAATACCATGTTCACTGTATGTGCCACAAAAGAATGCAATAAGCATTATCTTTCTAGTATAAAGTGCCCAGACCCATCCTTTGTACTTGAATCCTTCTTTCCCTTGATTATACGTAGAGGATTCTAGAGAATAATGCTCCCTGGTTCCATTGGTTCAAGATTAACTGCCTGTATGAAAAATGTCATTTCCAACAAAGCCAAAGAACCCGAAACATTTTCAGGCATTTCTGATTGAGATCACAAGTGGGACACCAGAAGATACAACATCATTGAAAATGGACAGGTTTGCTTTTGTAGCTTATTGCCACTGGATTTTGGTGCCAAGAAAGCCTTTATGGCAAAAACCCCTTTCAATGGAAGAATGTGTCCTAAGGAGTGACCCTGAGGATGCAGTTCATGGAAAAGTTAGCAGATTGTGTCTGGTGTCAGAATTTGATGGCATTCCATGTAGGTTGAAGTCATTCTGGCATATGGCTATTCTCATGAACTGTCTGGTGCCCAAATCTCTCATATGCATTCAGTCCCAGTCCTCTGCACTGCTGGCTCCTCCCCACACCGCTCTATCTCCCCCTACATACCTTCCCCCACCTACCCTTCCCCCAGGAATTTATTTCCTTCTTGAGCCCTTTGCTTTTGTTTTCTGGAGGCTCAGCCTGGCTCAGCCTGGCTCCATAGGCCTATTCTAAACGCCCTCTTAAATGTCACCGGGGATTTGCTACTTGCAAGTCCTTTTCTGCCTTCCTTGGACTTCCCTTCTCAGCCATGGTTTTACATGCTGACCACTCCTTCCTTCTTCAAATTTCCTTTCCTTTGGGTCCCGTGCAACTGTTAGCACTTGTTAGAATTTTTTATTTGATTTCCTAAAATTCATCAGTGTTGTATCCTCAACTCTATTCCATGCATGTTGACATACATGGGGATCTGTGACAGCATGTCACTTTGGTAAAAAAGTCTAAATCTTATATTCTGATTTGAGCTGAGTATCTGGCGCTTTTCAGATACTCCACATGTATCTGTTGAATGAATGGGTGAACGAATGAACTAAGAGACAAATGAGCCGCTTTAATGAAGCCCAATCAAACATTTGCTTCTTGCCATTGATCACTTTCTCCACTTGGATCTGTTTGAAGGTAAGGGGTTATGAACTCGCTTGTCTACAGGGAGCAGGCTGATAATGTCAATGAGTAGGGTAAGGTGGCAAACTAGAACCCCCCCCCCTTTTTTTTTAAAGATTTTACTTATTTATTTATGAAAGACACAGAATGAGAGAGGAAGAGAGAGAGGAAGGCTCCATGCAGGGAGCCCAATGTGGGACTCGATCCCAGGACTCCAGGATCACACCCTGGGCCAAAGGCTCAATCACTGGGCCACCCAGACATAGCTAGAAACCCTTCTGTGAAGAGGAGACCATTTACTGAGCTCCAGCTGATTGTTAGACTTTTTTTTTTTTTAAAACAGAAAAAATCTAGGTTTTGAAAAAAAAAATACAAAATGTGATTTTGTAACTTGATTTTTGAAAAACGCTCTGCAAGCAAATACAACAAACCCAAAAACCAAAACAAACATTTCTACAAACAATTTGACCTGTGGGCTGCCATTTTGTGGTGTCTATCAGATGTGCCTTCTTAAGGCCCTGTATCTAGATTCAATTGAGGGAAACCGATTAGGTGAGGTCTTCTTGATTATTTCCTTGTTTCAATATTTTTTTTTTAATGTTTTGATGTCTTATGTGTGTAACTTTTTTTTTTTACGCTAAGTATGTTCTTTTTTGATCTTTTCTTTGAGTCTCAACATCTCACACAAGAAATTCTAACTTTTCATAAATCAGATTAATTTGTTTCACTGGCTTTCCTCTAAAAACCTTTAAAAATTTACCTTACTTTGAGATAGAAAGTCTTCTGAGCACTGTGTGTATACTTTTGGGTAATAACTATGCTTTTTTGCAAGTCATGTGATTTTAATACTTGGAAGACCAATTACATAGTAGTTAGCATTCTCTGTATGTACCTAACACAGCATTTCAGATTGTCGTTTTCTCACATATAAAATTTATATGTACTTGGAATTGTTGATTTGTTTTCCTGAGGATATTCAGCAGACCATTAAAATATTGATGGATTAGTAATTTTGACATGAGTCCTTGACCACTCTTTTTACATTTCAGAGTGCCTAATACTAGTATTGGTGAAGCACAGTTGAATGACAGAGCTGAAATGTGAGCTCAGTACCTCGACTCCAGAACTCCCTTCTAGAGTTCTGCCTCTAGACGTAACAAGCTCCATTTCCTTGTTCTGTGCAGACAATAGAGTCCTAGACGTGTAGCCATCTTATAACCTATATAATTACCATCCATTAACCAGTAGCACCTCGTTACCAGAGAAACTGACGTCATGGATTGCCTTCACTTTAGTTGATGTGAAGCAAATTATTCAGTATTCCTTGACTCAACCACTTTTTTTTTTTTTTTTTTTTTACTGTAAATAATGGTTTTCCACATCAGAGGAAGGGCAAAATGTCCTTTTTACAGAAGGACTCTTTCCTTACGTACAGGAAAACTAAAGTTGTGTTTGGGAGAAATTACTGCAGGTGTAGTCTGGTAACTCCTGAGTCAATCCATCACACTCTGACGTTACTATGGTTTCAAGCTCTCTCCACCTGTCTTGAAACCACGCAGGATCCGCAGAGGCATCAGATGGTGTCAAACTCTCAGCCACACCCACGCTATGCATCTGGAATAAGGGTGGGGGGAACCCTAAGAGTAAGTGGAAGCTGACAGAGATGGGGCTGAGCTCCCACTTGCCCCTACCCTCTTCCCCTGATGTTTGAGTCTTTGGCGTAGCCTGTGGTTCCAGCCTAGAAGTCAGACTGCCTGGGTTGGGATCCACTTTGTCATTTATGAAGTATGAGACCCTGAGACATTCTTCTTTAATCAGAAATGGAGGTGATGGTTGTACTTAACTTTTTTTTTTTTTTTTTTTGGTTGTTGAGAGGAATAATCAAGGGGATTGTTACAAAGCATTTGAGTAAACATCTGTGGAGAATTTAAATTATGCTCAAAACAAAGTTCGTTGCTACCATCAGCACCACCACCATCTTGTTTTCACTGTTATTATCAACAGCACTGGCATCACCACCATCATCATTCCCCAGAATATTCTGCTACTTCTTGACCAAATTTAGAGCACTTGGTATGATTGGCATAGCATTAGATACGGAGTCAACCACTCTCTGATTATATGCCTTTGAGCCACTTAGCCATTCTGGGTCTCTGCTTCTGAATTTGTAAAACCAAGACAGTTGGACTAGGAGATCTCCAAGTATCCGTAGGTCACAGCTTCTGCTTCTGCTTCTCTGGGATTTGGCTTCTTTACATTTGAAACAGACTCCTAGATGCCAGCTGCTGCCCTGTGCCACCCTGATAAATGGTGGCATTTAGTAGAAGGCCACTACCAGTGGGGCACTCCCTCCAGGAGCCCTCCTACTCTTGCCTATCCTCCAACACCTATGCCACATGCCAGCCTCTGTCATTGTTAATGGAAAAAAGAATAAGCCAAGACGATATGTCCCCAGTTTCTCCCCGCAAGGGCCCTGGATCTTAGGAAGGTGAATGAACATTTCTGAACCTACTTTTCACCCCTCCCTCTTTTTTATAATCAATAAAATGATAGGACATAAAAGGATATAATAATGGGTCTAGCAATTAACACTTTGTCATATTTGAATCTGGTAGCTCATGTATTTATTTGAAAATAAAACATAACAGGGACGCCTGGGTGGCTCAGTGGTTGAGCGCTTGCCTTTGGCCCAGGGTGTGATCCTGGAGACCCAGGATCGAGTCCCACATCGGGCTCCTTGCATGGAGCCTGCTTCTCTCTCTGCCTATGTCTCTGCCTCTCTCCCTCTCTGTGTCTCTCCTGAATAAATAAAATCTTAAAAAAAAAAAAAAAAAGAAAAAAGAAAATATAACAGATACAATCCGAGCCTCTCTGGTATCCATTCTTTCCTTCCTTCCCTTCATCAACTTCTGAGATTGGCCATGCGCATGCTCACCATTCATGTGTCCATGATATATTATGCATATATGATATTCCTAAATGTATGGCTGGATTGTTTTGTGTGTGTGTTGAGTTGTATAAGTTCCTTATATGTTCAGATACTAATCCTTTATCAGATATATCGTTTGCAAGTATCTTCTTCCATTTAGTAGTTTTTTTAGTTTTGTTGATTGTTTTCTGTTGTGCAGAAGCTTTTTATTTTGATGTAGTCCCAATAGTTTATTTTTGCTTTTGTTTCCTTTGCCCTAGGAGACATAGCAAGAAGTATGTTGCTATGGCCAATGTCAGAGAAATTACTGCCTATACTCTTATCTAGAATTTTTATGGTTTCAGGTCTCACTTTTCATTTCAAGTTTATTTTTGTGTGTGGTATAAGAAAGTGGTCCAGTTTCATTGTTTTGCATGTTGCTGTCCAGTTTTCCCAATACCATTTGTTGAAGAGACAAGTCTTTTCCCATTACATTTTCCTGTCAAAGGTTAATTGACCATATAATTTATTTATAAATTTCTAGGCTCTCTAGGCTCTCTATTCTGTTATATTGATCTATGTGTCTGTTTCTAGGCTCTCTATTCTGTTATATTGATCTATGTGTCTAGGCTCTGTGCCATTTTGATCTCTACAGCTTTTTAGTATAACTTGAAATCTGGGATTGTGATACCTCCAACTTTGTTTTTCTTTTCAATATTGCTTTGGCTATTTAGGATCTTTTGTGGTTTCATACATATTTTAGGATTATGTTATCAACTTCTGTGGAAAATGCTGTTGGTATTTTAATAGGGATTTCATTAAATTTATAGATTGTTTTGGATCATATGGACATTTTAACAATATCAGTTCTTCCAATCCATGAGCATAGAATATCTTTACATGTGTTTGTGTCATCTTCAATTTCCTTCATCAGTGTTTTATAGTTTCCAGAGTACAGGTCTTTCACCTCCTTGTTTAGGTTTATTCCTAGGTATTTTATTCTTTTTGGTACAATTGTAAATGCAACTGTTTTCTTAATTTCTCTTTCTGCTATTTAATTATTAGTATGTAGAAATGCAATGGATTTCTGTATATTGAGTTTGTGCCCTGCAACCTTAGTAAATTCATTTATCAATTCTAGTCTTTTTTTTGGAAGAATCTTTAGGGTTTCTTATATAAAGTATCATGTCATCTATAAACATTGGAAGTTTTACTTCTTCCTTACCAATTTAGATGTCTTTTATTTCTTGTTTGATTACTGTGCTTAGGACTTCTAATAACTACATTGAATAAAAGTAATGAGTGGTCATCCTTGTCTTGTGCTTGATTTTGAAAGAAGAGCTCTCATTTTTTCACCATTGAGTATGATATTAGCTGTGGGTTTTTCAGATATGACCTTTATTACGTTGAGGTATATGCCTTCTAACTGATTTTGTTGAGGCTTTTTATGGATATTGGATGTTGTCAAATGACAGTAGATATTGTACTTTGTCAAACACTTTTTCTGCATCTGTTGAAATGATCATATGGTTTTTATCCTTGTAGATGTGATGTGTTATGTTGATTAATTTTGCAAATATTTAACAACCTTTGCATCCCAGGAATAAATCCCACTTGATCATGGTGAAGGATTTTTTTTTTATTTGAGGATTTTTGCATATATGTTTACCAGAGATAGTAGCCTTTAGTTCTCTTTTATTGTGATATCTTACCTGGTGTTATCAAGGTAATGCTGGGCTCATAGAATAAATTTGGAAGCTTTCTTTTCCATTTTGTTGGACTAGTTTGAAAGGCATATTAACTCTTCTTTAAATGTTTGGTAGAATTCACCTATGAAGCCATCGGGTCCTGTATTTTATTTGTTGGGAATTTATTACTGATTCCATTTTATTGCTAGTAATTGATCTGTTCAAATTTTCTTCCTGATTCACTTTTGGTAGGTTATGTACCTCTAGGAATTGATCCTTTTTCTAGGTTGTCTGATTTGTTGGCATATAATTTTTCATAATATTCTCATAATCCTTTGTATTTCTATGGTATCAGTTATTTCTCTTCTTTCGGTTCTGATTTTGAGTCTCTCTCTCTCTCTTTCTTTCTCTCTTTGATGAGTCTGGCTAGAGGTTTATCACTTTTTTTTTTTTCCAAAGAACTAGCTCCTAGTTTCACTGATCTGCTCTATTGTGTTTTGTTTTGCCGTTAGTTTCCACTTAATTTATTTCTGCTCTAATCATTATTATTTACCTTCCGTCCACTGGTTTAAGGGTTTTTTGTTGTTGTTGTTGTTCTTTTTTTCCAGCATCTTTAGGTGTAAGGTTAGGTTTTTATTTGGGTTTTTCTTGCTCCATGTGGTAGACGTGTATTACTATAAATTTCCCTCTTAGAATAGCTTTTGTAACATCCTAAAGATTTTGGACTTGTGTTTTCATTTTCATTTCTCTGCATATGATTTTTTATTTATTCTTGATTTTGTGGTTGATCCATTCATTGTTTACTAACATGGTAGTTAGTCTTCATGTATTTGTTTTCTTTCCAGTTATTTTCTTGTGGTTGATTACCAGTTTTATACCATTGTGGTCATAAAAGACATGTGGTATGGCTTTATATGTTTGAATTTGTTGAGACTTGATTCATGCCCTAACATGTGATCTATTCTGGAGAAAGTCCCATGTGTGCTTGAATAGTGTGTGTATCCCACTGTTTCAGGAAGAAGTGTTCTGAATATATCTATTAGATCCATATGTTCCAGTGTGTCATTCAAAGCCACTGTTTTCTTGATTTTCTGTGTCAGTCATCTGTCCATTAATGTAAGTGGGGTGTTAAAGTCTCCTACCATTATTGTATTACTATTGATTGCTTCCTTTACATTTGTTAGTAGTGCTGTATATATCTGGGTGCTCCCATGTTGGGTACATAAATATTTATAATTGTTATATTTTCTTATTGGATTGTTTCCTTTATGATTATATAGTGTCCTCTTTGTCTCTTTTTCTAGTGTTTGTCTTAAAGTCTGTTTTGTTCAATATCAGCATTGCTATCCTGGCTTTCTTTTCACTGCCATTTGCACGATAAATGCTTTTCCATTCCTTTACTTTGATTCTGCATGTATCTTAGGTCTGAAATACATCCAGAGAAGTTATTTCTAAATCTTGTGTCTCATGTGTAAAAATACTCTGGAGCTCTGGACTTAGGAAAGGTTCAGTCCCATTCACCATCTTGGTTGGACCATAACAGTTTCCTTCACCCATCTCCAAGGGCTCTCCTGTCCAGCTCCAGCTCATTTCTCTCCAGCCTTAGGACCTTTCTCTGTTTGTAGCACCTGAGATTTTTAGGGGTTTTGTTTTACTTTTGTGTTTTAGTGAGGGTTATGGTTAATTAGCCTTTAAGCAAAGATTATTCCTGTGAGAATTATATTGGGGAATCTATGTAAGATGTCACAAAATATCTGGTGGGATTTTTCCCTGTGGTCCTGGATTTGTGGCTAAGGTCCAAAGTTAAAAAGCTGTCAGTACATAGGACCGTGTCTTCTGCAGAACTGACTGGAAAGAGCCAAAATTGCTTTATTAGTATCACTACTCCATCCACAAGATGGCCTGTTGGAAAGAGCAGTGTTCATCGAAAAAAATTGTTCCCTCTGTTTTCTGGTCTTAGCTTATTTTCAGGTAAATAGATGATTAAAATAGATGCTAAGTGATACTATGGCAGAAGCTCAAAGTGTCATAGCAATGTTATTATATCTACATCTCCATCCTAAGACCTTTTCCAGACCCAGTTTCCTGTGGTCCATGCCTGCTTAGATATCACTCAGGTACCTCAAATGGTGATTGGGCAGACCTAAATTCACTTTATCTCTCCTCCCAGGCAAATCTATTCCAAGTGATCACTCTTGTAATAAGTGTTTTTCCAACCAGAAATTTGGATATTATCTCTGACCATTTCTTCTCCTGACATCCCCATACCACTGATAACTAATACTGTTGACTGTATTTTCTAAGTAATTATCAGCATCACCAGGGGCATGTCATTTTCACTGCCACTGCTCTGATTACTGCCACCATGAAGTAGTGGCACCTGGCCTGATGTTCACCATCTAGTTCGTCACCTTGTGTCCAGTCTCGCTCACCTTGCATCTACTCCACTCACCTTGGTAATGATAATTTTTCAGTATTCATTCCTACAGTGGCCATGATAAATTACCACATATTGAGTGTATTAAAACAATAGAACTTTATTCTTTAATAACTCTGGAGGCTCAAAGTCCAAAATAAAGGTATCTCCATGGCCGTGTTTTCTCTGAAAGCTCTGGAAAGAATCTGTTTCACACCTCTTTCCTAGCTTCTGGTGGTTGCCAATAATCTTTGACATCTTTGGCCTATTATAGCTTCATCATATCAGTTTCTGCTTCTGTCTTCACATGGCTGTCTCCCCTCTGGGTATGTCTTTGTTTCAAAATATTTCCCTTTTTACAAAGATATTAGTCACTGAATTTAGGGCCTACCCTAAGCCAGTATGGCAGCATCTTAACTAGACTATATCTACAAAGGCCTTATTTCCAAATAAGGCCACATTCATAGGTTCTGGGGCTTAGGACTTTAACATAGCTTTTGGGGGAACACAGTTCAACCCATAGCGCTCTCTAAAACAAATGGGGTCATGTCCTTTTCCTTCCCAAGGGCTCCCTGTGGTACCCACCCTGCTGAGAGGTCTCTTATATTACCCCAGTCTCATCCCTCACGTGCCTCCTTCATGATCTGTGCCTTTGTCATACTGAGATCTCCAGTGGCACCATCATCCCTATGATGTAGTTTGGTCTTAGACATTTGGTATTGAATGATCTTTTAGGATTAAAGTCCCTCCTGGCATGGATGAATAACTGAACTTATAACAGGCCCCAACTGTGATGTTAAAGCCTGGCAGCCACCCACAGCACAGAACCCAAGTGTGCAGATATATAAAAGCTGCTTGTTACTCTGAAGTCACTGATTAGTCATGTTAGGGACATATTCTCTTATATCTTGACATAAACATGCCTGGGATACAATAACTTACTGGGTTTTGATGTCAAGGAACCCATCAGAGGATTTATGAGAATTACATCTTGGTTTGGAAGAAACTATATTGCATACAGAATAAAATTATACACATACCCCCCCACACACACACACACATATGCACAACCCCCTCTAACATACACATTCTAAATTATAGATATTGGTATGGGAATACCTCTGGTCTAGCCTCTTTAGATAATAATGAAGATGATTTAATTAATATAATTTAAACACATGGTCTCTGGACTTCTCTGAAAAACACCTTCACCTGGAATATAAAGTTAGTCACACAAAATAGGGTTTTTTGTAGTTTTGAATTTATTTTATAATCTTACTAATGCTTTAATGTGCTCTATAGACTCAGATATATTGTTAGTAGCTGATTTAACTTAGTATAATTGTCAGCAACTGATCAGTAACCCAAGGTATGTTAGTTTGGGTAATTTGGGAAATTGGCTATTTAGAAAAATTCTGTCAAATAAAATTTATAAAAGAGAACTTCTAGAGAAAGGCTTTATGCCTATGTATATGAACGATTGTTAATATAAAAGGGATCAGATTTTTCTGCTTGGTTGGGGACATCAGGGTGTCGTATTTTTCCATAAAGTAATTTCTTTATCCCTACTGCCTTAAATATAAGGTCATTTTCGGTGGTGGAAATTGAGCTACTTACAAAACAATTCAGTCCCTCATTGTTATTCTCCAACATGTCACTCAGACAAATAATTTCCTTTAGGTGCCTCAAGATAAGAAAATATAATGTGAATTTGAAAATCTCTTCAAAAAGAGATGCAAAAATGTTTCATTTGAAGTTAATTTCCTTGTTAATGAACTTGGCTCGTGTTTTGTGTCTCTGTCATTTTTATTCCTCCCAAGTCTAAATGATTGCTTCTTAATTTTTCCTTCATACAGTGTAGAAAAAAAATGACTTGCTATAAATCATATTTTGGATAGGCAACAAAGATTTTAATTGGTTAGACTCATTGTCATTATACTAATCACTTGTGATGCCTGAGAAAAGGTGTTTTAAAGCAGTCTGAATATTCTTGCCAAAAATTATCTTTGAATGTAACATTTACTCATGTATTCTGATTAAGACTGTGTCCATATGAAATGAGCATTTCTAGCTATGTTTGGCCCCACATTGTTCTCATGCCCCATTCATACAGTGAAATAAGTGGGAGGTATTTCAGAAAAAAATATGCTATATGGTCATTGTCTTACCCCATATCCCAAGCATTAGGGCAAATACAATATTTGGATATTTCAAATAGTATTTAAAGAGCTTCAACTTGAAGCACCTGGGTGATTCAGTTTGTTGGGCATCCAACTCTTGATCTCAGCTTGGGTCTTGATCTCAAGGTCGTGAGATCAAGCCTCACATTGGACTCCACATGGAGGCTACTTTAAAAAAAAAAAAAATGAATGGGGCAGCCCTGGTGGCGCAGCAGTTTAGTGCCACCTGCAGCCCGGGCTGTGATCCTGGAGACCCGGGATCGAGTCCCGCATTGGGCTTCCTGTATAGGGCCTGCTTCTCCCTCCGCCGGTGTCTCTGCCTCTCTCACTCTCTCTCTCCCTCTCTCTCTCTCTGAATAAATAAATAAATCTTAAAAAAAAAATGAATGAATGAATGCTTCAAGTCCACCATTTCTTCCCAGGGCCCTGTTCAAATATGTCAATAAGTAATCTCATAGGTATTCATGGTTTAAATAAAAAAATAAGAAATTGAAAAAAATACCATTTACTATTGCATCCAAAATATGAAGTACTTAGAGATGAATTTGATAAAAGATATGTAAAGCCTGTACACTGAAAACTACACCTTTCCAATAGAAATGTTGATATATGCTGCCTTCATGAAACTCAATATCGTTCTCCCAGAAGGTTGTGGTCCCAGCAGGACTTTTTGTAGAAATTGACAAGCTAATTTTAAAATTCATGTGGGAATTTGAAGGATCTTGAATAGCCAAAATAACATGAAAAGGAGAAAATATTTGGAGGAAAATCCTACCAGACTTCAAAACTTACTTTACAGTCTCAGTAATTAGGGCAATGTGGTATTAATGTCAAGATACAAAAAAAAATCTATGGAACAGAATAGCCAGTTGCTAAATTGGCCACACATACATTACCATCCTGGCTTGGGCTGCCGTAACTAAATATCACAGAGTGGATGTCTAAAACAACAGAAATGTCTTTTCTCACAGTTCTAGAGGCTAGACTTTGGACTGCAAGGTATCAACACGGTTGGGTTCTCAGAGGACTTTTTTCCTGGCTTGCAGATGGCTGCCCTCTTGCTGTGTGCTCCCATGGCATTTCCTTGGTTTGTGTGCCTGTGGAGAGAGAGCAAGCAAGCTCTGGTGGCTTTTCTTACAAGGGTATGAATCGCATCATAAACCCTCCACCCTTGTGACATTATCTAAACCTAAGTATCCCTGAAAAGGCTCCATCTCCAAATGCCTTAATATTGGGGGTTAAGGCTTCAGCATATGGGCTGGGGGGTAAGGATACATAACTGAATCCTGTAGCATTGGATTGTAGATTCTAAGCAGTGGTTCAAAAGCAGTTCAGCTAAGAAAGTTCAGCATTTTCTACGAATGGTGTTGCAACAATCGTATCTCCATCAAGTTAGAAAAAATTGTCTCTGTACCTTGCACCATATACAGAAATTCAGTCAAAATGTATCCTAAACAAAACCATAGTCTGTAAGAAAAAAATATAGGGATAAATTTTGTGAATGTGTATTAGGCAGTTTAAGATATCATACCAAAACATACACAAAAAATGTTAAATTAGGTTCATTAAAATTTTTGTGCTTGAAAAAACATTATTAGGAGTAAGAAAAGAAAATATTTTCAGGACGCCTGGGTGGTTCAGTGGTTGAGCATCTGCCTTTGGCTCAGGTCATGATCCAGGCTCCTGAGATCGAGTCCCATGTCAGGGTCCCCACAGGGAGCCTGCTTCTCCCTCTGCCTGTGTCTCTGCTTCTCTCTGCATGTCTCTCAAGAATAAATAAATAAATAAAAATTTTAAAAAATTTCTTTCCATAGACCAAGAGAAAATATTAGCAAATTATTATCCTAAAAAGGACTTGATTCCACAATGTATAAAGAACTCTCAAATCTCATAGTGAGAAATCACAAGTGATTTGAACAGACATTTCCTCAGTGAAGAGCAAATGATCTTAAGTCAGTAGGTAAAAATGTGCTCATCATGGTTTGTCAAAGGGAAATGCAAATTGAAAGGACAGTGAAATGCTTCTGTACACCTATTAGAATGCCCAAGATTTGGAAGATTGACCATACCAAGCCCTGAAGAGGATGTGAAGCAAGTGGAACTTCCATGTACTGCTAGTGAGAATGTAAAATGGTGTGACTACTTGAGAAAACGGTTTGACCATTTCTTAAAAAGTTAAATGTACCTGCCATGTACTCAGTCATTCCGTTCCTAGATATTTACATGACAGGTTATGTGAAGATCCAGGCTTTTGCACAAACGTGGATGACCACTTTCCATATAATAGCCCCAAACTTGAAACAACCCAAGTGTGTGTCATCATTTGAATGGATAAATGAATCATGGAATAGCCATACAACGGAATATATTTGGGCCATAAGCAGAAAGGCGTTTTGACTTACCAATATAGAAGAATCTTCAACTAATTATAATGAGTAAAGACAGACAGGAGAAGGAACACATACTCTATTGTTCCATGTATATAAAATCTAGAAAACAGCAGCTAACCTCTGGCGTGACCCAGGGAGGGGGCTGGCAGGAGGCAGAGATGATAAAGGGATGCTGACAACCTTAGGGATGATGGGTGGGCTCGTTATCTCGAGTGCAGGGATAGCATCATGAGTGTAAATGTCAAAAAATTTTAACTCTGCTTTAAACATGTGCGGTTTATTTTATGTCGATTATACCTCAATAAAACTATTACAACATTTTCAAGTGCACTCTACAATCTAAAAGTAAAGTGTCACCAGCTCTCATGTGGTCCTTTACCGTTATGCCCATCAGGTGAGCTCCCTGGACTCCTATTTTCAGAGCATCTGTTAAGGACTTCATAGTTCTGCAGAATGCTTTAGCCCAGTCGCCAATACCAGGCTGCGTTAGAGCGGGGGATCTAGGGGGCCGTGCACGTGACAGACCCACCGGTAGAACCCACTGATGCTCTATAGGGTCGTGCAGTCCCGGGAAGGCCCTGCGCTCAAGCACCCGGAGTGTGAAGGCAAGGAGAAGCAGAAGGGTCTTGGCTCTGAGGATCTGTTTTCAGGCGTGTGTCCAGTCCGGGTAGACCCTGTGATTGGCAGCCCGGAAGGCAGAGGACAAGCAGAATTTACTCCCCAAGCAGCAGAATTACAGAAGATGTTGTGTTGCTTGTGTCGGCTAGAGTCACCTGAACCAGTGGTGATCTCCTATTCCACACGAGCACATGAAAGATAAGCTGTTAAACACTTACGCTGGTACACCTGTATGTTACTGTACTATGTTATGTTACAAAATTTTATTTTTTAAAAGATTTTATTTATTCATAAGAGACAAAGAGGGAGGCAGAGACACAGGCAGAGGGAGAAGCAGGCTCCCTGCAGGGAGCCCTATGCAGGACTCAATCCCACGACCCTGGGGTCACACCCTGGGCCAAAGGTAGACACTCAACCGCTGAGCCACCCAAGTGCCTCTGTGTTACAAGATTTTAAGTTTAGACAGCATGCATTTTAATATCCCTGTCTTAAAGTGAATTGTCTATTTACTCTAAGAGTGTATTGGATTTAAAGGTGAACCGGGTAGACCAGATGGCCTGCCCTCTGAGCCCTTGTGCTAAATACCATTCTAAGTGTTATCTCGTTAATTCTATCAGCAGTCATTATTAGCTCCATTTCATGTGTGGAAAAAGGGAGGCCCAGTGAGATGAAGGGGTTTGTGCAAGGTCAAACCATCCATAAACGGAGCAGTGGGATTCCAGCCCAGGTCCCTGTGGCCCCTGTGTCCTCGGTCGGTGGCCACAGTGACCAGATCCAGCAGGATGGAGGGCATGGACGTCATTTCATGCCTGTCGCCCTTTCCTGCCCAGAGCAGGTGTAAGAGGACAGGAGAGAAAAGCGTAGAGCTGCCCTTCCCACCCCCATCCCTGTTTTCTCTCTCTTCTTACTGCCCTGAGATGTGATGTGCTTCTCCTCTGCCATTCTCCATGATTTAGGTGACAGAGGCTCACTTGTCATAAAAATACTTGTGGTTTCATCGTGGCCTCAGCCCATGTTCTCCATTGATAATTGAACACGGTTGTAAAGATGACAAACCATCCATCATGCCCCTGTCCCCTCCCTAGGCCCGTCCCACAGCACAGGTCTGCTGGTATTGAGAGCTTATCCTTGTGAGGCATAATGGCCACCCCTCTGTTTTCTAGAATATTCCTGAGTGCCCGAGCCTAGCAGCGCCCTCGGCATCAGTGGCTGACGGTTGCCCGCTACCAGATGGCTGACTGCTTCTCTCACTGTCTACTCAACATCTTTGCTGCAAACCTGCTCCCCATATGGGGGAACATGTTGGTTTTAAAAGGAACGTTTTCCACAAACATTCCGCAAGAAGAATACAGGGTTTCCACCACCCCCCATCCATATGCCCGATTTCCCTTGGAAATGTGGGCTTGCTGTCTTGGAAAAGTAGAATTTTTATTTATCTTTTTCTACTACTTTAGGGCTTTTGAATTTATGTTACCAAACAAAAAATAGTCAAGAATTGTAAAAACGCGTACCTGTCATTTGCTTTTAAATTTATGCATTTTAAAATTATGGATTTTTAAAAGTAATCCTAAATTATTTTAAAAATATATAGGGGAGAGAAAAAAAAAGAGATTGTAGGCTGCTGGACAATCCCAGAAGAGTGAGGATTTGAGATTGTGGAAACTAGTGGGTTTTAGAACCTTTGCTGCTATAAGTTTGACGTTTCTCATCCTTCGTGCCTTCCTGCACCCACATTTCACACACTTCTGTAAGGCGGTCGGTGATCTCCATGTTCCTATGTGCCCCTGATAAGCACTGAGGATGTTAAGCCAGCTGTCACACACCTGCGACTACCATAGACCCTACTTGTTTTCATTAATTTCCTTTTTTAACTGATAGTTTTATTCAAAAGAAGACTGGATAAATTATTCTATCACCAGCTGCAATAAATTTCATTAATTTTCCATTTGCTAAAGCAGAGTGAGTCATTAAGCATTGGAATATAAATCCTAAGATTTCTCCTTCTAGCAATGTCTAAATATCCTGCAAAGAGCTGCTTAGCCAAATGCTTTTATTTAACATGGCAACGCTGTATGTGTTTGTGGGAAATGGGAAATGATTTTTAAGTGATTGATGAGATAGTTCATATTTATAGTTTTATTATTCCTTTCAAGGTTCAGAGAATGAATCATGGATCTCTGGGTCTCCCCTAAGGATAGAGTTTCATATACTTCCAGGCAAACTCTGTAGGAGGGCAGTCTTGACTAGAATTTTTATTTCTTTCTCAAATCCATGATTTTTCCTTCAGATGGGTTCCCTTGCAAAGAATACCTTTATTTCCTCTGTCCTCTGGATTTGGGAGTTAAAGGCGGCCCGTGCACACCCCCCATCGTTATCGTAGCTCTCCTTCTGCATGTTCAGACACCACATTTTATCGAGAAGTCTTCCACGGTATCTCTGACATTCATTCCTCTCTGTTTTGACTTCCACTGTAATCCATATCTTTTCTTTGCCTGTACCTTATGCTGTGAGATTTGTCTTCTCATTCTTCGTATCCTAATATGTCATAAACACCACCTCCCTAGGCTCAGACACATAGGAACCTTGCTCTGGTGCCATTTCTGGAAGCTCAGCTGGTCCCATTCTGGCCCTCTTCTATTGTGTCCTTTCCAGAGGTCAAAGAGTCTTCAGGGTCAGGGGAATGTGTCCCGCTGGAGCCGGAGCATCCCTTTCTATGTCCTTCAGGAAACTGAGACCCCTGACTTCCTGGTCCTTCTGTAATCTGGGAGGGTTCTTTCTTCCCTGAGTCTTTCCTAGTAAGAGGAAGTCACTCCTGTGGTGTGCACTGAGCGGTGACAGTGGCTGTTTCCCTGGGGTGGAAGAAGGAAGTGATTGGGATGTGTAGGTCTTCGTGGTTGGTAGAAAGCAGGAATAGGCTGGAGGATGGGGGCCTCGGACTACCTGCTGCCATGGTCACGTTCCAGGGCTGGGCTTAGGAATCTGAAGTATACAAAAAAGAATACCTTGAATTTAACCCTCCAGATTATTATGAAGGGATATTTGCAAAGGTATATAATTATATTATTTTATATGATTATATAATTTTATATAATTATATTTATGTGATTTTATATAATTATATAGTTATGGGGTGTCCATTTACAGTCTTGCCTTAGACCCTATCAATGCCAGGTCAGGCTGTAAACCAGGATATACTCATATACATAAGCACTGTGATGACATCACAGCCTTCTCCAAGAGCATTAATTCACAGCCCATCACTCGCCAAATAAACACACTCGTTACTTTGAACTTCGGGACCTGTGATATGGCTTCTCAAATTGATCCTCTTTTTTTTTGGACTTCTATTATTCCACAATAAAGACCTAAGCTCTCAAGAAGTCCACAGTATTGATCATTCCTGAGACTTGTACCATGTTTGTTTTTCACCCTGTCTCTGCATATCTGAACATAGCATTCCTTTTACCTTTGTGCCATTTCACTCTGTGTTCAGTATTTATTTCTAAGGTCTGCTCAGCCTTCCTGATACAAAAGCCTTCTCCACAATGTCCTTTCCATGGTTATCCAGCAGAAACTAATCCTTACCTGTTAATGGCTAGACCATGTCCTATCTTTGCATCCAACAAAATAAATGTGCCAATACCCTTCTAAAAGTTTTCTAAATATATATTGAATTATTTTGTTGGATTTTTCAATGCAGAAAAACATTTTAAAGGATATTAATTAAATAGAATGCATGCACAAGCAGCGGGAGGGGCAAAGGGAGAAAGAATCTCAAGCCAACTTCCTGTGGAGCCCAATATAAGGCTCAATCTCATGACCCTGAGGTCATGATCTGAGCCAATATCAAGAGTCAGACACTTAACTAGCTAGCCACCCAGGCACTCCTCAATGCAGAAAATGTTTATAAAATTACAGGGTGACAAATTTTTCTTTTCCCCTCAAAAAAATGCTAATTTGGAAATCCATGGAATGGAGACAGAAAATTAAGAATTCATAAACTAGTTTGGAAAGAGGTTTCATCGGTTTGAGAAATACAGAATCTTAGGGTTCCCTCTGAGTTAATTTGCAGCTTTTTTTTTCTATTATTTGCGTGATAGAGTAAATGCTGCAAAGTGCCACCCAGCCTCCCTTGAGGACTGGTTCATCCCCCCAAGCTGTCCAGAGTGTTAATTTTTGAGAGGTCATAGCCTCACAAATTAAGTTCAAACTCTCGGGATGGCCTTTGGTGAAAGGAAGCTAGAAGGGTAGCTCAAGGCCCCAGGATTATATTCCCTCCACGCACCCAAATCTGGTTAATGCTGATCAGAGGCGTACTCCCCTAGCCTCAAGTAGAACACCTGTGTGGAATCACCCAGTAGCATTGCTTCTGGTAGGATCAGCTGGGGCCTCTGTTAAGGGGTGTTGTTCCTCAGCACTGACTTCTCCAGTACACACCTGCACACAAATCAGTCTGAGAATCTTTCTCAGGAAACCAACCCACAACACATAATATTGACCTTGCAATTCAATTAAGTGAAGGGTGTGTGTTGGATGGGGACTTGGGAGGTGATGTGCTATATAGTAAAAGGGTGGGGTCCTGGGCCCAGGCATATGTGGATTGAATTTCTGATCTGTCCATTTTCTTGAGGGAGCTACTTAAGTCTTCTGGCTCTCAGTTTCATTATCATCGAAATTACAATAGTTACTCCAGAATTGATTTGAATGTTAAATAAAATATGTAAATGACCTAGCACATTATCTAAGTGCATTTAAATGGTAGGTTCTATTAAATGTTAGGCTGCGCACATCCTTCCCTGCTTCATACTAGCTACGTAAAAAGTCAGATTTGTGTCCTCAGTCAGGTGGGGATTATAAACCATTTATTCGTTTGATTGATTCAGTCCATACTTACCATATACCACGTATACATGCACAGTCTAGGCATTTGGGGAACAATGAGGGAGAAACAAAATCTCTATCTTCACAAATCCTGTATTCTGAGGTTGGGGAGTGGGGCCAAAGAGAATTTAGATGGTGAGGAGGGCTCTGAATAAAGTGGAACAGGATAAGGGAAACAAGGAGGTAATGTGGAGGGACATTTGCAGTTTCAAGTACATGGGTACCATAGTCCTCAGCATGAAAGAGAGTTTCAACAAAATTGTTCTTTCTAATCATTACCATCAAAAAAGTCATTGAGGATGGTGACGGATTTCAGTAGTTGATTCTTCTAATAGCTTTTATTTAGCAAATATTACTATACCTTAGCAATGTATTTACTTATCCTGGAAATATTATGGTTGATTAAGGAAAAACAAAAAAACAAAACAAAACAAAAGAACCACGTAATCCAGAAAATTTAGAACAGGTGCAGATCATAATATTCCATGAGATTCTTTCTTGACTTAAATAATGTTTGAGAACAATCTTTCCTATTTGAATTTTAACTCCTTTGGCTTAAAAATTATTAGGTAATTGTTCGTGTAAAATTGCCACATTGAGTTATTTTACAGAAGTGGTTCTCCAATAGACTCAAGGATAAGATTTATGAGAAGCAAGTATAAAATAAAATCTTTTTTTTTTCAGTAGCTGCACATACCTACCCAGAGTGTTTTGCCTAAAGAGTTTTAAGATGGATGTGAAATTGCCTAGAAAATTAGATGCAGATTTATTTTGTGTTAAACTTGAGTGAAAAGAATAAGTTCCAGTCTAGCAATATTAGTAAATATTGCTACATGTATAAAGAAGCAAGGCATGTCTACAGGGGCTGCAAGATCAGTGGGCACTAAAAGGAATATCTTTTGTTGCTTTTTCTCTTCTAGCTGAGCTGAATTTTAAATAACCATTTTACATTTCAAATCCGTGTTTACATAAATACATAATAATGAAATCTCATTTGATTCTGATAGAGTATAAAGAACCTTCCTGAAAGAATATAGGCAGAACTTTGGGGAATTTCTATAAGGGTTAGGGCTGATTTTAATATTAGCTCATAAAACAAACCAACATTATGAGGAGTTCATTATAAAAATGATTAGTAGTACATTTAAATTACTCGATAGGCTCTGGTTTTTAAAAGGGAGCAGTAAAGTTTTCTTACTGCTGTAATATTTGACAAAGTGCATTTCATTTACACAACACAATGAAACTAATATCTACCCAACTAAGATGCGTTCAAGACAAACGAAATGAAAAATTTTGCAGCTCCAAATTTTATTACCTCCATTCAGTCACTTTCAATAATAAGGCCTGATTTTATTCAAGGAATCAGTTTTGAAATATTTACTGCCTTCAGAGATAATGCTGTGGATTTTCACAATTGCACCTTGAAATAATTTCAAATTTGCATAGAAGTTGCAAGCTTAATGCAGAGGACTCCTCTATATGTTTGTCCAAATTCTCCAGTTTCTGACATTTCACGTTTGTTTTACCCTCCTTCTGATATATTGATATAATTTTGTGTATACAAAATATACACATTGATATATTGATATAATTTTGTGTATTTCTGAACTATTTGAGAGTGAAGTGAATTAAGGTGAATATATCATGTCCTTCACCCCTAATGCCTCAATGTATATTTCTCAAGAACAAAGATAAATTCTTAGGTCATCACCATAAGTTCTCAAAATTCAAGAAATTTCACATAAATATCTAATCTATAGCCTTTACCCTCATTCCCCAGATTGCCCCGGTAATGTTCTTTATGGAGCTTTCTCCTCTGGTTCGGGGTCTGATCCAGGACCATGTGTTGTGTTTTGAAGGCATGCCTCCTTGTTCTCCTTTACTCAGCTTTCTGTTATCGGTCATTACACTGACATTTGTTGGAGACTCCAGGCTAGTCATTGTAGACTATGTCTCCACTTGGGTTCACCTGATACTTCCTCATGACCAGATTCAAGTTCTGTATCCCTGCCCAGAATATTCTATAAGCATCGCCACACCTCTTTTACCTACTTAAGCCTCCCTTTCGGTCATTTTAAAAATGAGAGTACTAACACCTGCCGTGCAGAGTTTTGAGGATTTAATGAGGTCATTGATGCACAGTACTTTGTACCATGTCTAGCACACAGGAAACCCCCAGGAATAGTCACGGTCCTTCTATCATTGGTCACATATCCACCCAAAGAGGAATTTTATTCACCTTCTCTTCCCTTGTAGTTTTGCAGAGATGTAACTGACTTACAGCTCTGTGTACAATTCCAGTGTATGGCATGATGACTCGTGGATATTGGGAAATGATTGCCAGTGTCCACTCTCTTCACAACATGCGCTAATATTGCTACCATCTTCACGGTTGATCTCTGGTCGAAAACCTCTCAGCCACTATGGTCTAATCCCAGAAATTTGAACCTGTTCAGTAACTTTTAAGCCAAAATATTCCTTAACCCATCCCAGAAAGGTTTGCTCAGTTACATTGAAGAATTGGTCTGTTGGGGTTGTGTCTGGGTCCTAAAAACAAATCAAACAGAATATGGACAGTAAAATCTAAAGCACTCTCTTGAGAAATAAACTCCATGAAAATCATGGAAGATTTGGGCTCACATGGGCTCACGAATACACTGTCTCACTTTTTTTGTGGCAAATAACTCATAGTTTTCTGATGAGGAAAGAAACTCATGACCATTATTTTGATAAATTCAGAAATAGAAAGGTCACTTTAAGCTTTGGTCCATAGATAGGGTCAGGTTGCCCATCTATTTTTTTCTTCTAGATTATTTGTAACTTTATTTTTCACCTTTGAATCTTAACATCTTCTTAAGTGTAATCTAGCATATATTTTAATCAGGGATTTAACCTTATGAGGTTTGTATTTGTTTCTAAATAGTCAAAAATATAGTTGTTGAATGCAATATCTTTTCTTTAATAAAATATTATGCCTTTTACTATATGCCAAGATGTTGCATATTCTCAAGGCAGGTTATGAACTTCCAATTTATTTTAATTTATTCCATTACTAAATACTATTTAAAAGACTGAGAAAATGCTATAATATAATATAAAGTGAAAAGAGTCTATAATATAAATATAAATGAAAAGTGAATATATAAATATACTATAAAGTGAAAATATAATAATAAAATGAAAAGAGTCTGTATGGAAGCATATATTCAAAATGATCCATCCAGGGTCACACCCCTACCAGTGATGTAAGCTACCTCTGCATGTGTAGAACAGGGGTAATGAAAGGTTGTCACCTCAGATACATTTCCATATTTTCAAAATGTTCAAAAGTGAAACATATTCCTTTTATAATCAGAAAAATGATCTTTAAAAAGATTATGATCTTGGGGCACCTGGGTGGCTCAGTCGGTTAAGTGTCTTAACTCTTGGTTTTCATCTCAGGGTCATGGGATCGAGCTCCACCCTCAGAGCAGAGTCTGCTTGAGATTCTCTCTCCCTCTCCCTCTGGCTCCCCTGCTCATATTCTCTCTCCCTCTCTCTCAGTAAATAAGATCTTAAAAAAAAAAAAAAAGTCTTTAAAAGGAAGATTAAGCTCTTTTGTCTTTTCAAACCTTAGGAGAGAAGTGAAATTACGTGGAAGATCTGGCCATTTATTTAAATAGGATCGGAACAATGTGCCAGCTCTAGGTTATGCTGAGTAGCAGGCACAGAACAACAGGCAGGCGTGATGCCCACAGATGTGAAGACTGCGTTTCATAATTCACTCTCTTCTTGAATTACAAATTCCAATATTCTTGCATTATATTTGCTTGTCTATTCTCAGCACCTGACTGTTGCACAAAGTTCTCTTCTGGGTTAACAGATGCACTAATAAAGCTTGGTCAATGATTTGCATCAATCCTAGACCTTACTTTTTTTTTTTTTTTGGTCCTGCTTCCAGATGTCCATTGCATGCTATGTAAGTGTAATAATAGGTTAAGTGGTGATAGAACGATCTTTAAGAATATACGTAATGAGAAGCAAGACGTTCACTGAGAATTTACAGATAAGAAAAGAGGGAAGGCCAGGATGACACGATAGCACTGGATTAGAAACAGAGGTACAAGAGGAGCACCCGTAGATACACAGATGAGTGGATATTTATGTACGTGGGTTAGCATAGGTACATCTGTTTTCTGGTTCTATTCCTTGAGGGGCCTTCAGCGATTCCCCAGTAGCAACAAGCTTATCTTGCACCCAAATCTTGGTGGGGGGTTGATTTCTTTCTTTTCTTTCTTGTCTTTTTCTTTTCTTTCTTTCTTTTCTTATTTTGTTTTATTTATATGACAGAGCACAAGCAGAGGGAGCGGGACTACCAGGCTCCCCACTGAGCACAGAGCTTGACACAGGGCTCCATCCCGGGAGCCTAAGATCATGACCTTAGCAGAAGTCAGATGCTTCATTGACTGAGCCACCCAGGCACCCCCCGACCCCACATTTTGGTTTCTATCCCCCAATAAGCGAAACCAGGACTCCTTGGAGGAATGGCTGATTCTATAGCCAAGGGTACAGAAAATACAAGATAATCCTTGAACTTCTTGATGTGCTCTGAACTAAGGAAATGCCATGAATGGATGAATAAGAAGGGGTCAGTATTCCTTATGAAATGATTCTAACTAATGTAGGAAAAGTAGGACAAGTATTAAGCCACCATTAGGCCATCACAGTCCATCGCTACTGGTTAAATCCTCTAAATATGGTTAAAATCAGCAGGTCAGACTTGAAGACGAAACAGAATATTTTGCATAGCGTCAAATTATCTCCTTCAAAAATATTTACTAATTACCATGGTTGTGTTAAATGTGTTAAATATAAGTGAAATATAAACTTCTGGCAAGCAGTGAAATCTGACTGTCAGGGGTAACCATTAACGGCAATGCCCTTTTTTGCAGTCTTGTGTTCAGTTGGAGCAAGTTACTAGTTTTAAGAGTTTTTTGATGATGTTGGAACATGGGAAATGAAGTCATGAGTGCCTGATAATCACGCCGGTTGATCTTCACCTTCCGGGAAGACATTTTAAAATGTCAATCTGTGGGATCCCTGGGTGGCGCAGTGGTTTGGCGCCTGCCTTTGGCCCAGGGCACGATCCTGGAGACCCGGGATCGAATCCCACGTCGGGCTCCCGGTGCATGGAGCCCGCTTCTCCCTCTGCCTGTGTCTCTGCCTCTCTCTCTCTCTCTGTATGACTATCATAAAAAAAAAAAAAAAATTAAAATGTCAATCTGTGAAAATGACAAACCTGGAAGAAACTTCTCGCTGCTTCAATGCTCTGTCCTTGTTGCAATACCTGTGAGTTTTTAGTTGCCGCGTAATGAATCTCCATGTTTCAGGGACTAAGGGCAGTATTTATTGTTTCTGGTTCTGTAGCTAAGAATCCCCAGGGGCTCAGGTACCCTCTACACTCAGGGTCTCCCAGGCTCAACCAAGGCCTCGGTGCTGCTGAGTGCTGACCTGTTCAGTCTCCGAGCAAGGATTCGCTTCACAATCTTTCAGATGGTTGGCAGGATTTGTTCCACCAAAGCTGTAAAACTGAGGACTCGGTTTCCTCCTCAGACCCAATCTGCAAGCCAGCAAAGGTGCTCATTTCATCTTAGAATCAATCTCTCTCTCCTCTCTCCTCTCTCCTCTCTCCTCTCTCTTCTCTTCTCTTCTCTTCTCTTCTCTTCTCTTCTCTTCTCTTCTCTTCTCTTCTCTTCTCTTCTCTTCTCTTCTCTCTCTCTCTCTCTCTCTCTCTCTCTCCTACTTCTGCTACCAATTGGAGAAAAATTTTGGCTTCTTAAAGGGGCCACGTGATTACATCAGGGCAACACTCCCTGTTTTAAGATCAACTGGGGCCCATAGCACAGCCTGTTCATGGGACGGCTATTTCATCACATTCTTAGGGTCTGGGGGACTCGGGTAAGGTCATTTCAGGGGAGCCGCTTAAAAAATCCTTCCTGCCTCAGTAACATCCTATGAATCTTTAGAGCTGAGTCTCTCCTTCAGTTTCATGGGCAAACCATGTGGGTGGAGATAAAATCGTCCTCTCTAAATAGTTCGGTCTTTTAGGCAGGGCTAACAATCTGACCCATCACGTTGGTTTTTGGCAGTGGGATGAATACTTTCCGGGTGTGTCAGACCCGTTTTTACTTTGTAGAGATTTGAACATATTAAATCAGAGATGTTCTAAACAAGATGATTAGGGTGGTTTCATTGTAAAATTATATATTTCAGTGGTGATTTAAAAGAAGTAAAGACAGGAACTTTAATCCACATTCATAGGATTTCCATATTCTACTGGTGGTACAAGCAATCCCAAATGTACAATGATGAGTTGATCAGAAATTTTTGTTCCAGGGACACCTGGGTGGCTCAGTGGTTGAGCGTCTGCTTTTGGCTCAGGGCGTGATCCCTTGGTTCTGGGATCGACTCCTGCATTGGTCTTACCTTTGCCTGGGTCTCTGCCTCTCTCTGTGTGTCTCTCATGAATAAATAAATAAAATCTTAAAAAAAAAAAAAAGATTTGTGGAGTTCTAAAATTGCAAGGATAGTAGACTTAAAAAAAAACCCAAACCTCTTTGTAAATATGCCACAGAAGACACAGTTTGCAAACCCTCGTTCTGACTTAAAGTTTGATTCTTTCCCTGTGATACAGAAGCTTTTGACATTTTTAGGTTGTTCTTCTAGGTAAGATTATTTTCCTGTGTAGTAACCTGACCCCAAGGTTCAGAATCCTGCAGTGTTGAGAATTCCCTCAGATAGGCGCTTTGATTGATACTTGCTCTGTGTTGTGTTCTCTCAAAGGCAATAAAAGGCTGAGAAAATGCAAATGTCTTCACATAAAATCCACATGTGAAAAAGTAGTCGTTTTATTTAATGCTTTAAATTTCACTGGTTAGCGATGTGAGGTTTAAAGACGGGTATATAATTTTTTAAGCTGTTGGATTGTTAGAAACCCCAAATAAAATAGGATGTTGAGCCAATTGATAAGCGACGCAAATAGAAATTCCAGTTTCTGTGCTAAGCATGGTCTTTGCACCTGACTTAACCTGCAAAATCCTGTACCTAGGAATTGTGAGGTGAAGTGGCCTTAGATTCATTGAGGAATCCAAAAATATGGGCCCTAGAATCTTAGCCTTAAATCTCAATCACTGGTGATTTGAGTGTGAATAAATAAACTTGTTTTCTTTTTTGTAACATGGGATGTCAACTGTAATGCCTCTTGTAGTGTGTTTGGGAAGAACTGTAGAGGGCATCATTGGGGTTTCCTGGCACCGGTTTAACTTTTATTATTAGAAAAACACAACACGTAACATGTTAGACTGTTAATAAATGAAGATCCTATCATGATAGAGACTTCTTTGCATGGTGAAAGTTTAAGTCTGCCTTTCAGCCATTCCAGTAGAAATAAAGGTGTTTCTGAAATTTTTTCTTGAGAGAGTGGTTCCGAATAACTCCATTGTTCTTTCCTCGTGGCTTTTATTTTTCCATTTATCAGAGAATATGATTTAAAAGTGAAATGAGTTTGATCTAGCACTGGCCACTCAAGGATCTTAGGTGTTCTGGCATTGATATGTTATGCAAAACAGATAATTGTGAAAATCTATGCTAAGGAAAAAGAAAAAAGCACCATGAGGGCAAGTCTCAGAAATGGAATGCAATCCTAGGAGCTATCTAGGAAAAGGAATTTGCATTTTAACCTTTAAAATCACCTCTGATCATAGCTGCTGTAAAATATTTGATTCAAAACAAAACCTACAAATGCCTACCTCACTCAGGTAGTTCTGACAGGTAATTTATTTTATTATAAATTAAATAAATTATATATTTATTTTTATTTTCTTTGTTCTGAATTATGCAAATAATGACCTCTGCTTATTACTTTCATTTGCCAGTGTACATGTTGCACCAGTTGAGCTCATGGCAAAAAATAGAGCATATTGGAGGCATCTTAAGAAACCCAACTGTTAGATACCATTTGAGAAGATGTTTTAATGCACTAGAACTTGAACTTTTATACTTTTAAACTCTGAAGACGATAGACTCTCATCCAAAGAAAACGTGCACGCGTAGAAAACTGTGCATGCGACCCAGAAGTGCAAAGCTGCTGCTACAGGGAACACCAGTGAAAATCACTTAAGGACCGCCAACATCCCAGAAATCAACTTGCTGTGATTTTCCCACCCAATCAAAGACATGTTGCTTAAAAGCCCCTGTAAGGGGTATTGAAAAATTTAAAAAGAAAATAGAAAAAAAAAAAATTTCCTTCAAGGTCTGTTTTCTTTAATTATAGCACAGATGAATGGAGAAGTATTTTGACATTGTCGCAGACCCTTCTTGCAGTTTGCTTATGATTGACAAGATGATATTTTAAGTACAGTGGAGGTTCTGAAAACGTCCTTAAATCCCGACACAACCAAATTCATGCAACCATTCCTACCATTTCTGGTGGTGCTTCAGACACATTTTTGCTTCCACATCTGTCGATAATACTTCAAAGATATTTCTTTTCATCAGCTGTTGTGCTATTTTTTTTCCTTTGCTATTTTTTTTCTCTATAATCACTAGACCTTGATCCATATCATAATACCTAGTTCCATCTGTCTGTCTATCGTGGATACACACAGAGCTTCCAGTTTTATCACCTCAGAATGACTCCATTTAATTTATGTTGTTTGTATTACAGCTGGTTGGAAATCTGAGCACGAAAAGTACCTGCACCTGTTTGCTGTCCTTAAATTGAAACGTGTTCTTTGGTTCTACTTTGTAGTCTCTTTTCCCAACACCTGGGACTGCTAACTTTGGGCCACTGGGTTCCCCGGCCTTGACTCACCCCGGTCTTTGAAGTGGCCTGCCAGGCCTTACCTTTTCTGCACCCCCTGACCCCAGCTTCCTGTCCTGAGCCTCCCCTCTGTGACCTGGCTGGCTTCTTTTCCATCTCCTGGACACACAAGGTACCCTGGCCTTTGCTCTAGGGAATCTCCTCTGCCTGCAGTGTTCCTTCCCCATCTAGCTACTTGACTGAATTCCTTATCTCACCCTCCCAGTGAGACCTACCATGATGCCCCTGCTCCCACATGCCCATTCGACTTATTCTCAGCCCCTTTAAGGAATAGGAGCAACAGGGGAGAGGAAGGCAGATAGCCATCTACTTACTTCATTCATCGACAGAGCATACCTTCCTGTAAAAGGACCTAGCCATAGCCACCTAATAATATGCTTTAACAGCATTAAGTGAACACCTATTATGTATTTATTTAGCATCGAGGCAGTTTCTGAATGAAGAACGGAAATACGTAGTTGCCCTGGCATCCCAAGGAGCTCACAGGCTAGAAGGGAAGTCAAGCAAATAGACGACATCTGTTGTTTGAACATCATGTGTGGGTCCAATGAGGATGTCATGTTACACCACACCCACTGGGGATACATCCCTCCTGTTGCTCACGGTGTACCTGCTGGTCGGGCTTACTATGAATGCCAAGGACTGTCTAACAAGTGCTACGTCAGCATCTGAGTGTGGGTGTTGTGCATGGGTCGAGGAGGCAGGGAGAGATCCTGGGAGCGGGTGGCCCTTGGAAGCTCGGTGTCTGTGAGGTAGATATGTGTGTGTGGCTGCGGGGGGTGTGGGGAGTGGAGAACCTTCCAGACAAAGGGAGCAGCATCTGGTCTGTGCTAGAAGGCTGGAAGGCCTTGGCTTTGACCCCCATGTTTGTGCCTCCCTTCTTGGCTCTTGTCACCGATACCCCCGTGCTGTTGGGTACTACCTCTGCCACGAGAACTCTTTAAACCGAGGACCCAGACTGTGGTCTGTAGATGCGTTTTTACAAACCACTTTGTGTTTAAAAGCATCCTAACAGTGTAAAAGTCAGGGCATTTTTGCGTAAACGCATCTGGCTTCTCTTTAAAAACCTGCTGCACCGAGCGCCGCTGGCCCACAGCCTCACGTGGCCCCAGCCCGCTAGAAAGGGGGGGATGTGCTCTCCCCTTTCTGCACCCCCGTCCTGCCAGCCCCTGTAGGCTACAGAGTCTGTGAGCCCTGGACAGTAAAACCATGAGCCAGATTGCTTCTCCAAGTAAGAGTCTCCCATTGTGCTGTGTTTCCCCTTTCTTGGGCCCCCTTCCAGATACTCCCTGTGAAAACATGGTGCCGACAGTAGGACCCCTGCTTCGCCACCAGCTCTTCCCTTGGAGTAGAAAACAGATGGCAGAGTGGGTCCCTGTGACTTCGTATTCTCTGGATCCAGCCTCCATGGGGATGGGGTGTATGTGCAAATATAATTTAATGTAATATACATAGGGTTTTAATTTTTAGTTAAAAATAGGATTTTTTGAAAAGATTTTATTTATTTGAAAAAGAGAGAGCAAGCGACCAGGGGAGGGACACAGGGAGGGGGGAGAAGCAGACTCCCCACTGAGCAGGGAGCCCCATGTGGGACTCCATCCCAGGACCCTGAGATCATGACCTGAGCCAAAGGCAGATAGATGCTTGGCCATTGGAGCCACCTAGGTGCCCCCAAAATAGGATTTGTTGTGAAATTCAAACAAAATCCTTTAGGCTGTTTTACAACTAGGATGGCAACCAGAATTTGCTTTGTGTCCACTGCAGGGCAGTCTCACAAGTTTGTTTTTTCATGATTATTAGCTCACCTGTAATGACTGTTCACTGCAGCTTGGGGACAGAGCTAAAGGTTTAAGAGGCATTATCTCGGCTAACTCTGCAAACCTTCTAGGGAAGTTTTGTTATTCTCATTCTGTAGGTTATGAGGTTGGGGATTAGAGAGTATAAATCAAACTAACCAAAGCTCTACCTATAGAAAGATAAAGAATGGAAATTTACACCTGGCTTGTTCTTGTATCCCTTTTATTCTAGGTAGAGAATAGGCCAAATTTAAAAAAAAAATATTCAAGCCTTTGTAGCTACTAGTTAATAACCCATTTTTTGGCTCTTACATAACATTCCTGGCATACGGTATTTCATTGGTTTGCTTTGGGGAAAAAGAGGGTAAGGATAGTTTCTAACAAGTGTCTATTATCTGTCATTTTAAGTTCATAGGACAATGGTTGAACATTTATTAGGAGGTATTCAGGAGAAGACATATGGCTGTTCTTTTGCATTTCTTTATTAATATTTATCAAATGGAATCATTGTATTAGTATTTATTTTAAATATTTAGTGATATTCTGAAAACTTTATTGATAAGACAATCAAAAATTAAGCTAATGCTATGATATTTTATCAGTTTGGCATTTGTGGGTTTCTTTGCCACTTTGGTCTTACACTTTACTTCACGTATATAATTAGATTAAATTCAGCTCATTAACATCTTCTGCAAACTAACCGACTCTCCAATAAGAAACTTTTGTTTTCTTGTCAAATCTTTGATATCTTAACAATATTTTGCATCCTTGCTTTCTAAAGCTAATTATTTCATGAACAGAGTGATGGTTTTCAGATGTCTAGTATATGAATACAGATTGCTGATGGCTTTTTAAAACTTACAATGTAGTTCAAAGATGTAATTATCACCATTAATTTTGGGGGGACTTAGTCATTGTACATCATAATTCTTGGTTCCTTGGTGCAAAAAAAAGAGATTTTTAAATCTAAAAGCTTTAAAAAGATAATGCTTCAGGGGTTAATTCAACATATACTGAAAGTGTGTAGAAACTGAAACTAACCATTTCTACTTCAAGAAGATATCTCAAATGTATTTAATTATGATAATTTATATATCACAAAACAGTGCTTTTTGATAGTCCTGTGTCCCTTCCACAGTTCTTCTAATTGTATTAATTTCTCTCAGTTCCTGGGTCAACATTCCTCTTACTATAAGAATGTACCTGAAGTCCCCTCTTACTATAGAAGTCCCATAAAAAGTATAATGAGTGTCCAGCTACCTTTTTGAGAGACACAACTAACTAACATTTAATGATAATTTGAACAGGATCTCTTTTACAGTACATCAACATTTAAAAAAATTTATAAAGAATTTTTGTAAAAGATTTTGTTTATTCTGGCAGGGGAGATGGGGAGGATAAGGAGAGGGACAAGCAGACTCTGCTCTGAGTGTGTAGCCCAATGTGGGGCTCGATCTCATGGACCCTGAAATCAGGATCCAAACAAACTGAAACCAAGAGTCAGACCCTTAACTGACTGGGCCACCCAGACGCCCCTGCATCCACATCTATTAAGCACCCTCAAGGTTTGGATCCTGCATATGCTTTGAGGAAACAATATGTTGAGGGGTGGGAAAGGAATCACATGTGGGTAGACACATGAATGTAAAACAGACCATGAACAGCTTTGATAGCATCCTATCCTGAGGATACGACAGAATTGGGTACCTAATCCAGGTTGGGTCAGGAAATAGGAATTGAGAAGAAAGGATGATTTTCTTAAATTCAGTGTTAGAATGAGTAGCACTTCATTTTCTAAACTCCCAAAAAGTGGGTGGGCACGATGAGTAGGTAACACAAGTGTTCAAATGACCTAAGTATCTAAAGAAGAAATCAGTGAGGGCCTCTCCTTAGCTTGGTCTGTGGATGACTTGAGCACAGAAGCAATAACCACAATATAAAGAGAGGGAGAACAAGGTGGGGGAAGTGATTCATGACAACGGGGAAATTTAACCAAAAAATTAGCTCAATTAACTTAATCTCCATCACTTCTTAAACAGATTCTGCAAGGGACTACATTTAAGGAGTAAGATGATAATAGAAGGGAACTGTTGTGAGTTGCCTTCTACACAGATAATTATGGAAATCTGCAGCTGTAGAGAATACTTCCAAAGAGAATCTGTTCATAAAACTGCAGGATAATTTCATAGTTTCCTTAATTAGTTTTCACTTGTGGCTACCAGTAGGAGTGGGAGCTTTCTCATGTTTATAATGTAGAAAACAAAATGGTTGATGATGCGTAAAACCTTCAAACAGTCCCTTCCAAATTTTTCTGAAAGACATGGATTTATAATCAGTGACTCTGTTATAGACTAGTGTGGTTGTTAATTCGCAAAATTATTATTTTTTTCTTTAAAATGCACGGAATCCTGGAAGGGAAGGATGGTGGCTTGAGAAGGAGAGAAAGTGGGGAGATGTGTATGGGAAATAGAAGAAATGGATCACAGTTGGTTTCCAGGATAATCTCTATAAATTATTTTACTAGATCGAAGTAAAACAAAGATATACAATCACCTTTAAGATATTAACCTTTATAGTGGCTTCGATACTGGGAGGGTTGGAATCAAAAACCTTGTGTAGAAGCCTGGCTTGCCAGCTAACAGTCATGCAGTCCTGGGCTCGCTTCTTTGTGAGCCTCCTTTCCTTTAGCTGGAACAATGAAGAAATGGCCACTTTCCTCAGAGGTAGAGAATATGGTAGCAATAGGATCATGCTTGCCACACGTCCGGCGCCGTGCTTGGCATACAGCTGCTGTCCTGCTGCTGGGAACTGTCGTCGATGATGTTGGAGTATTCCTGGTCTTGTCTTCTTACAGTGACCTACTCACAGAAGACCAAGGAAGGCCTTCAAAAATTTCAGTAAACCCAAACTGGCAGTGGCATTCTAGAGGAGTCCAGCCTGGGGGGTTTTGAGCCTTTAATAATGCAGAGAGCAGCGAGGCCCCAGGGGGTTCGAAGCCTTCTCAGAGCACCAGGAATGCCAAGTGCAAGGCTGCTGAGGGATCCCCATTGGTATGATGCCTATGAAGGGCCTGTTGATGTTGTGTTTTATTTTTATTTTTATTTTTTTTTTTTGATGTTGTGTTTTAATAGTTGGTTGTATTTTTAATGCTTCTGCTCTTGCCCCTGGGGAAGAGTTGGCTGCATCAGTGGAGGAGGAGTTTGGACTGTTTTTCCAGGAGCGCTAAGGGGACACATGGAATTAGAAACCTGCCCACCTGGCAGTAGGGTGATGATGATGAAAGATGTGCACTTGTCACGCGCCAGGGTACATTCAGTGCACAGTCTGGACAGTGAACCTGGGTTTTTGTTTATTTTCCTGCAAAATTAGCTGACCTTTTTCACTGTACCAAAGAATAAGAGGCTGTGGCTTTGCTGTTGTTCCAAATTCAGCTAAAATGAGCCCAACCTAAATAGATCCCAATCTATGACTTAAAAAAAAAAAAAAAAAAAAAAAAAAACTACCAACAACCAAAAAATAAAAATTAAAAACACAGCTGGCAACCATGCGAGAAGTCTTCCTTTCATCCCTCTGATAGGAAATAGAAATATCTGTTGCCAAGAAACTACTCACTTTACGCGAAGCAATGGCCAAAACAAAAGCGTTTTTCAAGGATGGGTTGTTAAAACTGCTTTGTTGGTTTCGTGTCATCCTTGGTGTTGACATCTGTAGATCACTGTCACTTCATGTTGATTTTTTTTTCACCCTCTTATTTATAGATGCGTCAGGACAAACTGGGATTTTACCGGAACAAGTGAAATATAGGAATTTCTTTCGCAGCTTGAAAAAAAAAGACATTTTTAATGCTGCTTTCAGTTCTTTCTCAGTTTTAGTGTTTCTGCTCTGTCACTCAGACATAGTCTTCGGAGGCTGTCTGCAGAGAAGTTCTGTAAGGTTTCTTTGGCCAAGGCCATCTGAGGGATGGATGTTGGCATGCGTGCCTTTCATGTCGAGGAATGTGTCTCCCTAGCTTAGTTTTACTATTCAGAATTCAGGTCAGCATGATTACGAAAAAAAGAACATAAATATAAAAGTAAATTTGTTTTCTGTTTCATTCCCGCCCTAATTTGCTAATAGGCTACAGTGTTCAAAGGCTGTGGGTATAACTTGAATCCTGCTCACAGTTCGGAGACTGGTGCCCAACTTACGTATCACTGTCAACGTATTTTCTGGCCTAAATCATATTAAGAAATGTGGATTTGACATAATTTCAGTGTAACTGTTACTACACATTTTATGAATATTGTTTATTCCATTTAACATAAATGAGCCTCCACCAAGGCAGGGCACAGAATGGTGTTTCCTTACTGGTTATACCGCACAGCACCTGTCTTGAAATCCTACCCAGACCCCTTAGATGGACATAACCACTGACGAAGTAGTCCCGAGTTTCCTGGGAACACAGCACGCTTCCTGACAACAGTAATACAGTAACTACCATGTAATGAATTCCTACTGCACCAAGTATTCCTTTAAGTGATTTATACACTGACTCCCTTAGTCTTCAGGACAAGCTTATGAAGTTGATGGTTACTTTATCAACACTGCAGTCGAGGCTGGGTGACGTTGAAGCGTCTTGCCCGAGGTCAGCAGGGCACTAGCTCCTAGAGCCAGGATTACATGGCCAGTGATTGTATTAGTTTCCTTCTGCTGCTGTAATGAGTTACCACAAATTGAATTGCAGGAAATGATACAAATTTATTATCTCTTAGTTCTGGAGGCTAGAAGTCCAAGATAGGTCTCACTAGGGGGACAAAAAAATCAAGGTTGTGACAGAGCTGAGTTCCTTTCCAGAGGTTCTAGGGGGAGAATCTGCTCCTTGCCTTTCACAGCTTCTCAGAGCACCCAGTGTCCCTCTGCTTGGGGTCCTCTGCCTGTCCTCACAGGCCGCAATGGCCAGGTGAGTCCCAACTCATGCCCCCCCCCAACACCTTCTCTTCTGCGTTTCTCTTCCAGTTTGGTCATCCCATTGGGCACCCCGGGATAACTCTAGATACTGTAAAGTCAGCGGATCCGAAACCTTTGTTTCACCTGTAGCCTCCTTCCCACTTTGCTGTGTACCCCAGTGTTTGTGGGTCCCAGCATGAGGATGTGGCTATCTTTGGGAGGTTATTGGTCTGCCTCCCACAGGGTCCTTTCTTACTACCATAGGGCATTAGTTGAGACTTGTGATGAAAAATACGGATGATTTTCAGTGTCCACGGTGCATCCTGGCTGCCTGGAAGAAGACATCTGTCTTAGATTGGGAAGCAAAACTTGAGAGCAAGATTCTTCTCAAAGTGACTTATCTCAGAAGTGTTGCCCAGAAGAAAAGGTAGGGTGAGGATATGGGACTGATGGAAAGGAATCCCAGCAAGGGTGTGATATCTGGCAATGTCTGGGAAAGCCTAGCATTGGCTCATTGATTCAGGGAAGGCTCTAGAAATAGGGCAGGGCATGCCTCAGAGCTACCCTGCATGGACAGAGGACAAGAGGACAGAAGGAGTCACACCCTACACACCAGTCATTGGATAAGATTGCCCTCCCCACATAAATCCACAGGAATTTCCTGCTTACTTCTAGACAGATTAATTCCAGTTGCCTGAGGGCATCCACCCCCATTTGAGAAGACCCAACTTTGGGGTTTGGGGAGGGTATGTACAGCATGACCCTATGTGGCTACAATGGTAAAGGGACCCAAGGGGAAATGAGCAGAGCTCTGATGGTGTCTGCTACAGTGTGAACTGTTCCTACCCGTCTACTTCCCTCCCCACATCATATTAGACATTATGAAAATATATCCACAGCAAGTAATAGTGCTTGCTCGCAGTTGCTGATGGAAATGAGAGGCTAGGAAAATAACTATGGAACCCAGCTGCCTAGCAATAGGCATTCACTTACTCATGGGCTCATTTAAGAATTGCCTGTTGTAGATGTAACTCTTTGCCAGGTGTGTTGTATAAAAATAGTCCATTCCTTCAAGTTGTCGATATAAAGACAAATTGTTCAAACAGAAGAAGATAAAAATATGAGACACTAAAATTCAGTATTCCATAAAATGAATCAATCAGTAATTCCTGTGCCTTTTCAAAATCTGGAGACACCAGGAGGGTGTGTGAAAATTCAGTGGCATCTTCAGGTCCAAGAGAGCAATCTTAATACTTACCCCCAAGGCATTGTTGGTGAAGGTCAAATGCTGTAATGCACGTGAGCATGGGGGGGCATGGCTGCTTAGCACAAAGTGACTGCTCACGAACATTTTAGCAGAGCCTGCTTCAGCCAAACCTTTGAGTTTAGTTCAAATTCAGTCTATATTTTGCATGGACCGAAATATATGTATATAGATCATTTAGGAGAAATGATTGTAGTATTAAAGAACATCAGATGAGTTTGAAAGTCTCATTTTTTTTCTTTATACAAAATAGCATGAGGTGGTTATTAGCTTTTGGTCACCAGTTAAGTCAATAAAATGTAAATCCTGGGATTTCTGTAACTTGTTAGGTGTTTCTCACAGTCAGGAAAAAAACAAGTGTTAGGAAAAAAAATGAGGACCAGCCCTTAATTTTGTGACCAAATGAAGTATCTCCTATCAAGACTTTAAAATATATGTGTAATCTATATATATAGCCCATAAATTGTCTTAGCTTAGAATTAATTATATTCTAACTCAGATTTTTCAATTAAGCATAAATCCTGACTTTTTAGCTGTCTTGCTCTGAAAAAAAATGATTGCCTGGTGGCCATGTTTTTATATTTATTTTTTAGTAGATATATTTTATTTTTATATACATGTGAACACATTAAATTTAGAGCTGAATGTCATTTTAGCAACAAAATGAAGGAATGATGAATAAATAAATGAAGGAATGATGAATAAATATAATGTATTTCCCTGAAGGAATTTTTAAATGATATTTTAATTGTTAGAGGCTGTACTACTGAGTAAGTTGCAAGGAAAGTCATTTTGGGGTGTGTAAAAAATTGATGTCCCCTGATTTCTCTAATAAGCATCAAAGTGCAATGACCCAGTGCATACTCAGTACCTACCAACATGACTTAATCCTTGACCTGATGAGTTGATAGTTACTAATTGCTTAGGTCCTGCAGTTGTTTATGGGAAAAAATATATATATGTATTCCCCCTGGAATGTCAAAAGAGGAACTTTGTAATAAGACCACTTTTCTTGAGTGTTTTGATTATTTGACATTGTTTTAATAATTTTCTATTATGATGTGGGGAAAAGGCCTCAAAAGAGGAAATATATACATGGAGTAAAAAGATAGGGCAAATGATATCTGGGGCTCTTTCCAACTCTAAAGTCCTAAAACATTTTCTTCCTTTAAGACATAGGTCAAGAGTTGAAAATATCTCGTTTGTGAGCTGGATCAGGCTGCCACATTCATTATCCCTCTAATCTGTGCCACTCTGTTGGTTACACTGAACCTGATGGAACAAATGTACCTCAGTTGTTTTGGAATTGAACTCTCATACTTACCCCTTTGTGATCTCCTGATTTTTCTGTGTGCTGCCAAAGTGAGCAGTGGTCTCTTGATTTTCGGAATCCAATGACAAACGTGTACTATTTTTCTTGGCTTTACTGGAAGACTATGGAAATCAAAATGCATTCTTAATTTAATTGTACTAGAGCTTGAATTTTCATCTCATCTGTATTGATGGTATTTTTTTTTAATTAAGCAATAAACATCACAGAAAACTAAATGAAGGCCACCCAGGTGCTATTTTAAGGACCAGTGAAGTCTTTTCTCGCCTTTATATTTTCTTAAAATCTTAAAAGGAGAAACTGATCAAATTTATATGCAAAGTGGTTTGCTTTGTTTAGTGAAATTAAGAGACAACAGCTTTCCTATGTAACCAACTGGAAGAAACACACATCTGGGTGGAAATTGACTCCATTCCAGAAGGAAGCAGGAATCACAATTCCTATAAAGACACTCCATGTTACTCTCTCTGGGTTGCTGGATCAGTTGTTTTACAGTTGGTTCTTCTTGAACACATCTTCAAGTAGTTGGTAAGAATTAGACTTGGCCTATTTGGAAACTTACCCTGCATTAAGGACGAGGCAATAACCCTGAAGTACCATGTGCAATTAAGGCATGTCATTAAGTTAACCTTGGCTCCGTAGCATGCAGCAGAGCACTCTGCAGGATTGCCGCCAAGGGTAGAAGGGAACACTCGTCTCTTCTCTTAATTTCTCTTTGAAATCATCCAGAGAAGTGACTGTTCACTTTTATTCATTTCTTTTAATGCTTGTTTTTAAAATAGCAATGAAGTAAGTCTGCAAACTATCCATTCATAAGTATTTAAAGAAGGCCTCCTAGATGCCCAACACTGACCCAGGCATGTTGGGTACTATAAAATACTACTCAAATGACTTGTTTCTCGACCAGGGCTGCCAGACAGAACACAGAATGCCCAACTGAATTACAGACAATTTCAGATAAATAATGAATAGTTCTTTTTTTTATTAGTAGTAGGTTCCATTGTAATAGTTGCTAAATCTATATTCTTATCTGTTACATCTGACAACCTTCTTGCTCCAGAAACTCACAGGTTGGTGAGGGAAATAACTGACATATATAAAATCTTCAGGAAACAGCATAAGATGACACATAAGTAAGTCCTAAATTGTTTAGTTTATGTCAGCACTTTCTAGTTTTTCCTTCTGTGCACAAATCATCCACGGCCCTCGTGAGAAGCATTAAGGTCTGCATAAATTCTGAGTTACGCTATTTCCTGGTTATTTCTCCCATTTCTTTCAAGATAGCAGATTGTAATAACCCTTAACAAGAGTGTATTTATTATAAGGATATCCTAGAGGAACTCTAATCTTTATATTTTTAAATAAATTTTAAAAAAGATTTTATTTATTCATGAGAGAGCAGAGAGAGAGAGGCAGAGACAAAGGCAGAGGGAGAAGCAGGCTCCTTGTGGGGAGCCCAATGCAGGACTCAATCCCTGGACCCCGGGATCACGACCTGAGCCAAAGGCAGATACTCAACCGCTGAGCCACCCATGTTCCCTTGTTTTTAAATAAATTATTCAAAACCCTTGCAGTGACTGTAAGTAACAGATTACTTGTATACTTGACCTTGTTGGCTTAATGTACGTGTGATTAAGAGGCCTCACGTTATCTTTAATTTCAGAGGGTGTCCTGTCGTGACCCCTCCCCACAGTAAGTGTGAATCAGAGTTGGAGAAGGTATTTTGGGGAGGGCTGGGTTTGAACAGGGTCCCAAGAGCATAGAGAGATTGCAGTTAAGTGGTGGAGTGTGAACGCTTTGTGATAGACACACAATGCTGGCCGACTCCCAGTCAAGGGAACGACGGGAACAAGATGTTACCCAGAAGTAGCAGCATCTTCTCAGCTTCCTCCAGCTGTCACAAGTCCATGGAAGGGTTCCTTCCAAAATCCTCTTTTAATGGAGCAGCACATTTTAGACAAAGACCTAACACCGGGGCCAGATGCAGATGTGGTCTTCTCTGCTCTGCTGTATTTTGATTGCTTGATAACACTTAAGAAACTGGATTTATAATGAAATCCAAACCATTAACTTCAATACTTGAAGTTCTCAAATGGGTTTCGAAAGTCTAAGAAGGATATTTTTAAATAACACCTGCTGAACAGAGTGTGTCACTTGGGAAACTTTTAACCAATCTCCACAAAGTCCCGAAATAGTTACATTATTACCAAAAGATTAATAGATTTTTTTCTGAAATCTCTGTAAATAATCACTTGAACTTTTAAAATGGTGCTTCCTCTCGTGTTTCAGTGTTTTAAATAAATTTGTCTGGGAGATACTGAAAAGACCTTAAAAGTAGCAGCTGCTTAACTAACAAGATGACAGTGTTTTGGCAAAATTTTATTATTTAAGCTAATAAAACTCAGTCCCTATGAGTCTGTGAGCCATAGATTTTCATCATTAATGTATCACTTCTAGGATTGCTTTGGAGTGTTATTTGTCAGCCCCCAAATTCAGCTATTTAGTGCTTTAATCTCAGAGGACATAAATAAGATAGAAAATGCGATCTGCCATGTGGAATAGTGTGTGGCTGGCATAATCACCAAGGTTGCATTAACATAGAGGAATGTATGAGGAAGAAACTGAATTTACACGATAGATCATCGGTCTAACGGTTGGCACTTTCTGGGTTCCAGAGGTTATTTTGGAACATTACGTTTTTTTTTAAAATGACACACACGCAAATATCACCAAAAATATTTATACACGTTATTTTCATTTTACAGGGGGTGCAGGCCAAGACTCAGGTTGAATGCCTGCAGATATCCTAGTGCCACTGTAGGGAGTAACATCAAATGTTGAGTCTGGTTATTCTGGTCCCATCTGTGTCCCTTCTCATGCCATCTTTCTCCCTTTAAACTCTTGAAGATAATTCAAGAAGTAAAAACATCCATTAGCACAATGAAATACCAAGGAAGCCATGGATGTGTAGGAGGTGATTGCATTCGATCTCTAGGATAGCTGGTAAAATAACCTCATGAAAACCTTTTGAGTCTGTACGTGTTTTTCAGAAATCTCTGGCCCCTGGCAATGTCTGCTGTCAGGACCGAGAGCTACCCTTGTCCTCGTTCCATCTTTGAACAATGACCAGTCAGAGATGCCTAGGTGTGCTTTGCTTAGACGTTTGTCCGAATATCACTGCCCAAGAGGATCATGTTCTGCTCTGTCATGTGTAACGAGGCCAGTCGTTTCTCTTTCCGTGTACTATAAATAAGAAGGCAAAAGAACAGCGAGTTATTTCTCTTCTAATTGTGTTCACTATGTTCTAAGTGGAAAGCCTGACGCTGGCCCATTCTACAGATTACAGTTTACTACTGTAAAAAGCTGCCTATTGAAAATACAACTTTTTTCCTTCTCAGATACCTATTATAATGATATTAAAGGCATCTAAAGTGAAATTTTATATTAATTTTGCAAAAGAAGGATAATTTTAGGAACTACGGGGTGTGACCTTGGGAGGTCATCACGGATCCCAAGGGAGAATGTCTAGGGGCAAAATTAAGGATTCATGTTAGAGATGTGGTAGGCAGATTCTGGAAACCACATTATTTTCCTCAGCATAAAATGTGGATATTCCTTTTGCCTGTGGCCTACCACTTCCCTAGGAGGGCATGAGGCTTCTAAAACGGTTTCTATCAAAGCAGACAAAGGAGATGCAACCAGCAAATTTTTCTAAGCTTATTTTCTTGGTCAGGGAAATACTTAGGTTGACCATCTGACGAAAGGGCGTTTACGAACACCCACCATTTATTTGGATATGAATTCCCCCCAAAGACTAGATTTGTCGTCAACACCAACAACACAACTCCCCTCTACGGGTAGCACAGCCGTGCCAAGGAGCTTCGCTTAGCTTTGGAGGATGGTTCCTTGTCTTCTGTCCCTATACCCACCTCTTACCACTTCTCATGCCTCGAGTATGCACCTTGGAAGCAAAATCACAGTCATTCTGTGCCCTGAGTTTATCAAGAAGGTGGCTCTAGACAATCTTTAGAGAACTTGATTTTAGGTTGAGGACACCTGTGCAGCAGAGCTCTGCTTTTTGGTATTTGGTAGTCTACTCAGAACTGGCTCATTTCACATCACTGTTTTTGTTTTTTTTTTTTGGTTTATTTTCTTTTTAGAAAGATGGAGGGAGGAAGGGACAAAGACCTGCACCCTAGGAAAATCATATTAAGAAATTGAGACAGAGGGGGGAATAACACTTATGGAGTGGTGGAAGATAGGAAAAGAGAAAAACCAGGGCCAAAATCTTTTCTGGAAAGTCTGGTGTGATTGGGGGCTGGGGTCATTCCTGGGATCTTCACTCTCCAGCAAAAGCGCAGCGTCCATTAAATACAAACATGCTGATTGCTCAAAAAAGCATGATTGATCTCATTGCTGTGCACCACCCAACAAGTCAGCCTACCAAAGCCTCAGTGTTGCTACTTCTGTGATTAATTATGTTCTGGAAGTCGGTAGGCTTGCCATCCTCCAGGGAAGTTGAGTTACCTACCAAAGGCAGGTGCCCAAAGAGCAGCTCATTCCATCGGATTGAAAAGTCCGTAAGCACACTTGGCCAAGAAATGTTCACTAGCACCACCAAATGCCAGAACTGACCCACAGGTCTTTATTTAGATGAACTCGCCCTACACTGCAGGTATTGTAGTGCCATTTTTTCCAGAGAACTAAACTGAGACTCGGCAAGATTAAGTGACTTACCTGAAGATTAAATAATGAGTAGGATCCAGAACTGAGTATGTTAGGTTCCAATGCCCTTATTCTATCATACACTATAGGACATTTCAGATGGAAAAGGGGGAAAATGGAAGGGAAAACATTTTAGAAAAGTAGATATATCTTCTTTAAATCAGACAATTTAGAGCACACAGCCCGGTGCCTAGCACACAGCCAATGCACTAAAGGTCAGCTACCATACTGGCTCTTTGTGTGACCGATTTTGCTTGCTCAGTAGTCTAATGGTGGCCTTTGTTGACAAGCTTACCCAGGACTATAGGATTTGTAGGTAACAAAATTAGTACATTTTGTGAGGTTTTCCTCTTCTTATTAAAATCTTGCAGCAGAGATGGTAGTTATTCATATGTTAATCATTCTATTGCTCTGGTACTAAGAGATATTTTAAATATAATTCAGGAAGTTAGTTGCCAACAGATGATCTCTTCTGTGTGAGTCAATGGGAGTGTTTTGATCCCATCTAATTTTAGGCCTTCTCTCGATATAAATAGCGTGTTCTTGAGGATCAAGGTGAACTGCCTTCATGGTGGAGTTTCCTGGAGACACCACACAGTGTTATTTGAGAGCTCACCGCTTTTATCTCCTGCTAAGTAGTTTGGCCCTCCTGTGGTCTGGCTCCTGCCCTCCTTTCCAGCCTGGTTATCTGTTCCTCTCTGACTCTCACCATCATGCTCCAAACCACAGACATGTTTGTAGTGTGTCTCCTGCTTGTCAACTGGCTGCCTTGGCTTATAGGATTCTCTCTGCCATAAATGCCGGCTCACTTCTCACCCAACTCCACTCCATCCCACCTCTGACCTTGTCTTTATCTCTTTGTTCTTGGAGACTCAGCCCCTCCAGGATTTTCTCCGAGAAATCTGCCCCAAAAGTTGCTCCCAGCAAGATGGCATCAGCTGCTGTCCTTTGTGTTCTGGACATACCATTGCATATTCATTTTTACTTGTAAATAAGTTATGTTATAATTATCTGTGTTCCCTGCACTTACCTTTGCTCCTGTCCTCTGCCTAGATACACATTTTATAGTTGAGAAAACTAAGGCCACAGGTGCTCCTGGGGGAAAAATGACCCTGGGACTCAGTAAAGTAGGAGTCATTTCAACATGTTTGGTGTTGGTGGTCCATATACCTTAATGATTATCCATATCACTTTATTATACTTTGTGTGTGATTCTCTTTAACTTATGGGGAGGGATGTTGTTGGGGAGTTCAGTTGAGGCAGACCATTTACCTGCTTAATGATGACATTAGGGATCCCCAAGAGTTACTTTGTAGGCTCCTTTTGTCTTCTAAGTGAACTGACAGGCCTAACCATATCTTGTTTCTTCCCATATGCTGCTTAACATTGCCAGAAGTTCATATCCCTTGCAAGCCTTTAAGTAAATAATTAAAATGCATGAATGTCACAGCCTAGTGTCCTGTGTCTGCTCCAGTATCGCTCCAACCTGCCTTTCTGACTGAGTTTTCCACTTGCCCTCGGTCCAACCTGGTACCAGCAAACTTGATGTCTCAACACACCGCATCGTCCATGCTGTCCTGTCCATTTAGAACGATCCTCCTGTCACCACAGAAATAAATTCTGTCCATATTTTAAGACTTACAAATCCTTGTTTTGCACATTCCTAAGGTTTCTACCTGCATGCAGTTTCTTCCAAATCCCTTCCCCTCATGTATACTTAGTTTATGGGATTTGTAGTTTTCTCCCCTTGTATTATAATTACTTTTTTGCTTCCCACATTAGCTCTTGGAGCTTCAAATCTGCCCATGCAACTTAAGCATGAAGATACCATCTCCACTTAGTAAACTTTAGTGTCATAGTTAAACTTTTTAGTTCTAAGTAGCTAAGTCCAATTTAACCTTAGGATGACTCAAAAAAGGGACCATTTTGGATGGATGATGAGCTGTCTTACGGAACCAAGGTTTCTTGGTGCTCTCAAAATATAATGAACATCCAAGAAATGCATTCAAAGCAAATCAGATTCTCCTCATCTCACCTTCTCTGAGCACGTCTCTCGATCTTGCTGCACCTGTTTTCTCTGACTTTTCTATCCATTCGGTGGAGATTGCTTACCCAGAGCTCCCTCTTGATTCATCGTTCCCTTTAAAGAGAATCTGATTGGCCGGTTTGATCAATGACCCTGGCCCTCACCACTTAGCTACAAGCAGTGATGTTCAGGCAGCTATGAGCCTAAGAGCCTAGTGGCAAGGAAAAGAGTGACCAGACATTTACCTGGATGGGCTTGGAGTAAAGGATGTTACTACAGAATTGCAATTATGATGATCTGAGAAGACACCCTAAACCTGTATCTATCGTGGATCCTTGTGAGGATCAGATATGATAATTTGGGGCACAAGAAATATAGCATGTGGTACCTGAATCTGAATCTCTGCTCTGCTACTCATCGGCTTTAAGGCCTTAGAGTTGCTTAATCTTTGTGCACCTCAGTTTCTTCATCTGGCAAACGAAGGGGCGAATGGGGACGTATAATAGTAATTAATCCTAGTACTGTGAAGATGAAGCCAGGTAGAAAGCGTAAAGCCCTATGGAAGAAATTGGCATATGGTGACCATTCGGTCACTTATTTTAACAATAAGTTATTGTTAAATACAATTATTTGCATAATTGCTACTCTGTCATTACTGTGAATTAAAGGTTTGTTTCTAACATCTCATATTTGCCTTTTTTAAAGTATAAATTTCTTGGGAGTAAGGACCATACATTGTACATCACTGTGTCTGTCTGTCATGGCGTAGAAGGTGGTTTCTGACACATTTTAGACATGGTAATCGGATGGATGGATGGATGGAAGGATGGATGGATGGAAGGAAATAAGAGCAGGAGCAGAGGGAGAGGAGGAGGGTGGAAAGGAGCAGGAGTAAAACTAATCCTTTAAATGCACTTTGAAATAAAAAGGAGATGCAGCTGCTTTATTCCTAAAGGATATCAGCCCATGATCTTGGGGGCAGAATAAGGAAATACAGCCTTCATCTGATGGAGTGATAACTGTATTCTGCTCTACGGATAGAAATGCTGGGTGACAATGACTGTCTGGTAGTGAGATAAAATAGACTTCTCAATTGTGTGATTAAGACTGAATATAGCAAGTGACGGTTATGAGCCTCATGTTGTACCTACAAATAAGGGAAACCACTAGATACTTAATTAAGTTGATTAAAAGTTCCATTAAGACATGATTTAATTAGCAGGTTATTTGCTGTGTGATCTGTAAAAAAAAAAATCTATCAAATGGTACGATTCTTAAGTATAGATTGTGTGTTTCAGGCATTTTCTTTGGAGCCATTTCAGGTGTGGTTAGAGTCTGCAAACGACGTGTTGTGGAACCACCAAGTAATTAACTGCAGGGCCGATTCCATGGTCACCGCTGAGAAAACATTAATTAAGCATTTGGGCCTGATTGGATTGTCTGCCCTCAGGAGCCAGATGGACAAAATCACAAGAGTGGAAGAGAGTGGCAGGGCAGTGTTTTTTAATGCAGCACTGGATTTGCGATTGTTGAGAGTGACTTCATGTCTGTGCTGTCACCCCATTAGAAAGTCAAGGCAGGGCAGGCCCGGGGGGCTCAGCGGTTTAGCGCCGCCTTCAGCCCAGGGTGTGATCCTGGAGACCCAGGATCGAGTCCCACGTCGAGCTCCCTGCATGGAGCCTGCTTCTCCCTCTGTCTGTGTCTCTGCCTCTCTGTCTCTCATGAATAAATAAACACAATCTTTAAAAAAAAGAAAAAGAAAAAAAGTCAAGGCAAACACAGCCTGCAGAGTGACAGCCTTTGACTGCAGCTTCAGAACAGGCCAGGAGGGACATTTCCAAGAGCAGGAAGGCAGGCGCTGGAAGGTGCACTCACACTTAGAACAGAAAAAGTCTAATTGAAAATCAGGTGGGTCCCTTTTTAACTGGGTTTCCAAGCAGTTCCTCTCTGTTCCTCCATCTCCTTAGAAGTGGGCACTTTTTCTGTAAAGAGCCTGATAACAGCTCTCCTGGCCTCTGCATATTATGGATGCATCACATATTCTTTGTTGTACTGTTTTCGGTTGTTGGGTTTTATTTTTTTCTTAACCCTTTAATGATGTAAAAACCATGCATACCTTCGAAGAAAAGGTAGAAGCAGGCCTCCAGTTGGCCTGGGGCATCGTTTCCTGACCCCCTGTGATTGTGTTATTAAGAAATTTCCCTTTAGTAAATTGAACACCAATAAAAAATAAATAAAAAAAAAAAATTCCCTTTCAAGCAACAAATCCCTAGTACTAAGGACTCAAGGATTGTTGGTTCTCTCAAGCCTAAACTTCCAGCTGGTTTCAACTGTGAAACAACTTTTTAACAATCGAACTTCAATAAAAATAAATAAATAAAATGCTCTTAGAATCTTTAAAAAATAAATAATAAGTAAATAAATTTGCACTTTCCAAGGGCACCTGGGTAGCTCAGCGGTTGAGTGTCTGCCTTCAGCTCAGGGCGTGATCCCCGGGGTCCTGGGATCGAGTCCCTCGTTGGGCTCCCCGCAGGGGGCCTGCTTCTCCCTCTGCCTGGGTATCTGCCTCTCTCTCTGGGTCTCTCATGAATAAATAAAATTTTCAAAAAAAAATTTTTATTCAGGGTTGCCAGATATTTCTTTATTTTTTTTAATATGACGTGTGGTTGATACACAATGTTACATAAATTTCGGGGGAACAACATAGAGATTTGACAATTTATACATTGCGCTACCCTCACCGCCAGTGTCGCTACCACCTGTCAGCGTACAACACTATAGAGCATCGTTAAATATACTCCCTTTGCTGGGCCTCTCATCCCCGGGACTTACTCCTCCTATGGCTGGAAGCCTGTGTCTCCCACTCCCCTTCCCCCGCACACCCAACCCCTAGTCCCAAACCCTTTGGCAGCTTGTTGTCTGTGTTTTGTGGGTCTGTTTCTGCTTTGTTTTGTTTTAGATTCCACATATAAATGAAACCATATGCTATTTGTCTTTCTCTGACTAATCTCACTAAGCCTAACGCCATGTAGCTCCATCCACGTCATTGCAAATGGCAAAATTTCATGCTTTTGTATGGCTGAGTGATAGTCCGTGGAATATTCACGCCACATCTTCTTTATCCATTCATTTGTTGATGGACACTTGGGCTGCTTCCATGCCTTGGCTACTGTAAGTAATATTGCCATCAACGTGGAGGTGCCTATATCCTTTCAGATTAGCATTTCCATTTTCTTTAGGTAACCCGGTAGTGAAATCACTGGATTATATTGTATTTTTAATATTCTAAGGAGCCTCCACAGGGTTTTGCATCAGTGGCTGCATCAATTTATATTCTCACCAGCAGTGCTCCAGGGTTCCTTTGTCTCCACATCCTTGCTGGCACTTGGTATTTCTTGTCTTTTTGCCATTCTGACTGATGTAGGATGATACCATGTCTATTAGCCATTCTGCCTGGTGTAGGGTGATAGCTCATTGCATTTCCCTAACAATGAGTGATGTCGAGCATCATGTCACATGTCTGGTGGACATCTGTGTGTCATCTTTGGAAAGATGTCCATTCAAGTCCTCTGTCCATTTTTTTAAGTTGGATTCTTCAGGCTTTCTTTCTTTCTTTTTTTTTTTTTTTTTTTTTTTGGTGGTGTTGTGTATAAGTTCTTTATATATATTGGATATTAATCCCTTATCAGATACAACATTTGCAAATATCTTCTCCCATTCCCCTAGGTTGTCTTTTTGTTTTATGGTTTCCTTCACTTGCAAAAGCTTTTTATTTTATTTTATTTTATTTTATTTTATTTTATTTTATTTTATTTTATTTTATTTTTTTCTTTTTAATTTATTTATTTATATTTTATGACAGTCACAGAGAGAGAGAGAGGCAGAGACACAGGCAGAGGGAGAAGCAGGCTCCATGCACCAGGAGCCCGATGTGGGATTCCATCCCGGGTCTCCAGGATCGCACCCTGAGCCAAAGGCAGGTGCCAAACCGCTGCGCCACCCAGGGATCCCAAGCTTTTTATTTTGATGTAGTCCCAATAGTTTATTATTTTTCCTTTTGTTTCCCTTGCCTCAGGAGACCTATCCATAAATATGTTGCTAAGATCCATGTCTAAGAAATTACTACTGCCTGTGTTTTCTTTTAGGAGTTTTATGGTTCCGGGTCTCACATTTAGGTCTTTTAATACATTTTGAGTTTATTTTTATGTACAGTGTAAGAAAGTGATCCAGTATCATTCTTTTGCATGTAGCTGTTTTTTTTTCAGCACTATTTGTAGAAGACTTTTTCCCCAATGGATATTCTTGTTTCCTTGGTTATAGATGAATTGAACATATAAGTGCAAATTTATTTCTTACATGGTCTCCTCTTCTGCTGATCTATGTGTCTATTTTTATGTCAGTTCCATTCTGTTTCGGTTATTATAGATTCGTAGTGTATAATCTATAATACATAAAATACAATCTTGAAATCTTGAATCATGATTCCTCCAGTTTTGTTTTTCTTCCTTTTTTTTTTTTTTTTAATTTGTTTTTCTTCCTTAAGATTGCTTTGACTATTCAGGGTCTTTTGTGGTCCCACACAAATTGTAGAATTAGGTGTTCTGCTTCTGTGAAGAATGATATTGATACTTTGATAGAGATTGCAGTGAGTCTGTAGACTGCTTTTACAGTGGTCATTTTAATGATATTCTTGAAGTCTATGAGCATGGAATATCTTTTCCATTTTTTGCGTTATCCTCAATTTCCTTCATCAGTATTATATAGTTTTCAGAGACTCGATGTTTCACCTTCTTGGTTAATTTGTTCTTAGGTATTTTATTCTTCTTTGTAAATGGATTTGTTTTCTTAATTTCCCCTTCTGCTGCTTTGTTATTAGCATATAGAAACAAAAGATTTCTGTCTATTAAATTTGTATCCTACAACTTTACTGAATTCATTTATTCTAATAGTTTTTGATGGATTCTTTGGGGGATTTCTCTGTATAGTATCATGTCAACCGCAAATAGTGTCAGTTTTACTTCTCCCTCATAGTTTGGATGCCTGTTATCTCTTTTTCTGGTCTTATTGCTGTGGCCAGGACTTCAATACTTTATTGAATAAGAATGACAAGAATGAACATCCTGTTTTGTTTCTGATCCTGGGGGGAAAGCTCTCAGTTTTACACTATTATGTATGATGTTAACTCTGAGGCTACTATATATGGTCTTAACTATGTTGAGGTATGTTTCCTTTAAATCCACTTTGAAAGAGAAAAATCATAAACATATGATAAATTTTGTCAAATGTCTTTTCTGCATCTGCTGAGGTTGTGTGATTTTTGTCCTTTATGTTTCAACATAGTGTATCACATTCATTGATTTACAGATATTGAACCATTTTTTGCATCTTCAGAAAGAATCCCACATTATCATGTTGAATGATCCTTTTCATGTATTTTTGAATGTGGTTTGCTAATATTTTGTTGAGAACTTTTGCATCTGTATTCATTAGGGACATAGGCTTGTAGTTTTGTGTGTATGTCAGGGTAATGCTGACCTTATAGAATGCATTTGGGAACTTTCCTGTTTCTTCTGTTTTTCAGAACAGTTTGAGAACAATGGGAATCAACTCTTCTTTAAATTTTTGGGATAATTTTCCTGTGAATCTGCCTGGTCCTAGACTCTTGATTTTTGTTTTGTTTTGTTTTGTTTTTATCACTGAGTCAGTTTTTTTTTTTTTTAATAATCAATCTGTTCTGATTTTCTTCTCTTCTTGATTCAATTTTGAAAGACTGTACCTTTCCAGGAATTTATCCATCTCTTGTAAGTTGTCCACTTTGTTGCATATCACTTTTCACAGTACTCATATAATATTTGTATTTCTTTTATGTCAGTAGTTACTTCTCTTTCATTTCTGATTTTTAAAAATTTGAGTCCTCTTTTTTTTCTTGTTGTATCTAAAGGTTTATCCATTTTGTTTACCTTTTCAAAGACCCAGCTCTTGGTTTTATTGATCTTTTTAATTTTTTAAAATTTCTATTTCATTTATTTCCACTCTGATCTTTATTATTTCCTTCCTCCTGCTATCTTTGGGCTTTGTTTATTCTTCCTTTTCTAGTTCCTTTGGTTATGAGATTAGGTTGGTTGCTTGAGATTTTATTGTTGTTGTTGTTTCTTGAGGTAGGCCTGTATCATTATAAAGTTCCCTCTTAAAACTGCCTTGGATGTAGCCAAATCATTTGAAGACACTAGTTAGATCTTACTTTTAGATAAAGAATGAATAGTCTTCTACTCTAAGCATGTTATTACATGGGGCATTCTTACACTAAAGAAATATATTATCTGAAATTTAAATGGATGCTCTGTAATTTTATTTGCTAAGTCTGGCAACCCTACTTTATGAGTGAGTGAGTGAATGAATGAATGAATGAATGTCTCTTTTTTCTGTATTATAGCAAGAAACCATTTTCATTAATTCCTGCAAGTTTCAGATTAAAGAGGCAGCCATAGTGGAAAAATTCATCAGTGTGTTCTGAAATCCTTGACTGCACATTGAGGACATGCTATATATTGTCAACAGAGGGATTTATTCAGTATGAAGAGATAACTATTAATCCTTGAGAAACTTTTCAGATTAATAGAAGGGGCATGAGAATTATGATGATTTACCAGAGGAAAACAAGAATAAAGAGAATCTATTGGGATTAGACATGTTATAATAATAGTGAAATAATAAAAATACTGCCTAATGTTTACTGAGTGATCAGAGTGTCAGACACCAGGTGCTTTTTGTACATGTAATTACTTATTCTTCAAATTCTGTCAAATAATTTTATTTTCCCAAGAAAGTTGAGAAGCTGAGAACTTCTTATTCTAGATTACACAGATAAGTAGTGGCATATCTGGTATTTGAACCTAGATAAAGCAAATTTTGAATCTTCTATTCTAATGACAATACTATGCTCTCTTAATGCAAAGATTTACCATGGACTTTATAAACATGATTAATGCACCTTGTATGATCATATTATGAAAAATCAAAAACATGAAAATAAAAATCATTATGGAGAGAAAATTTATTTTTCCAAGTACTTATAGAAATATTAAAAATACAGCCTCAAAGAAATATTAAATATAAGTGTTATTACATACATACATGGATATCCATATAAAATGTTTGATACATATGCCTACGGTTGGTAGCTTAACATTTTAAGAGATCCAAAATCCCACCCTAACAATGGTTAAGGGTGTTAAGATGCAGATATGCCCTGCTGCAAAAAATACCTTCCTTAGTTTGTCATTTAGTTGCTGTAATTCCTGCCAAGGAAAGCAAGGCAAAAGGCAGTGCTGTAAACAACACTGGAGGATACTGTGTCAAATGTTTTTACTGCCTCACCTGTTAAGCTAGTAACCCTTCATCATGATCACACTAAGCCAGCATAAATTAGCTTTGGTCCTGCTCATTGGGGATACCCACGGGTGAGGGTTGAGAGGTGACCCAGGGATGGACAGCAACCAACCGCGTAGTCAACACAGACAAGTAAAACCTCACCAGCTTCTCTACCCAGAAACTGATTATAAGAGTCAATTCCTATTATTTCATGTTTTTACTTAAAAAAAAAAAAAAAAGTTTATTTCATGACAGGTAATTCAAGTACATAATTTAAAATTCAAAAGCTACAAAAATAATTTTCCCTCGTTTTTCTGTCCTTTAATCACGCATTGTCTTCCCTGGATGGAATTACTTTTTCTAACACACCCTGATATAACCAGTGCATTTTAATGTATGCTTATTTGTTGTATTATATGTAAATGAGAGCATATGCATATAGTTTTCTTCATGGTCTTTTCACTTAAGATATCCTAGAGATCATGTAAATATATATTTTCTCCAGTTATTTTAATAGTTTCTTTTCAAAATATCTGCTTATATTATTGAAAATTTTACTTAATCCTGTGTTAATGAATACCTAAGTTATTTCCAACATTGTTAATACAATGTTGCAGTAATATTTAATGTCATTATGTCCCCAAAGCATGAACATCTATGAGTTGAATAATCACAGTAAAAAATTTAATAAATAGTGCTGAATTGTTATACAAAGCTGAGTTGTCTACAAAAAAGGTGCCACTAGATGATATATATATCTACCAATATATTCACAAGGCCTTTGCATTTCAGTCACTGTTTTGTGGCCTATTTTATGTTTAAAAGCTATTTCTTATTTGTCTATGAAGTGTCCATATAATTTGCTCATTTTTTAATTGAGGTGTTATTTTTTATATTCTTACTAACCTATAGAAACTCTTTACATATTAAAGAAATTAGCTCTCAATTATTTAGATGTTTAAACTATAATATTTTAAAACTATATAAAATCATATATA